>NC_090662.1:5118573-5421604 GCF_013368605.1 Nyctibius grandis | reverse complement strand
GATGGAAGGAGGTGGGAATGGTTCATCCAGCAAGTTACAACTCTCCTCCTTACCCCGCCAACAGTGAACTAAGAAAATATCTTTCTCACGAGCTTTTAAGCTGTTCTATCTCCCTGAATGGGAACTGTTCTCTGAAACCAGTATATTGCTGCGGCGAACAGCAGAGCTAAATTGAGACCATTCGGTCTCAAAACAGCTCACCAGAAACCTGTGGGAATGGCCACACAGTTACGAGACTCTCAGCTTCCCTATGCATGAGAAGGAACGCTGGGTGAGGAGGAATCTGCACACAGAAATGGATCCCTAAATGTACAGCAGCAAAACTACGGGCAAACAGAACCCACACAGAGCCCAGTATTTGGGTGGGAAGTCACCCAGCTCTCAACCCCGCTGCTCAGCGTCACCTGCAGATAAACCTGTTTAAAACAAATCAAACAGAACGAGGGCAGTGCACTAACTCCCCTTCAAGCAATAAAAGCTCACTTTCAGTTTGTGGGGAACAGGAATTTTTAAAAGCTACTAAAACATAGTTATTTTTGCAAAAGTCACAAGAATTCCTCCAGCAAACAAGCTCTCCAATGCTCATGTCATCCAAAGAAACTGCGAGGGGGTGGGTGGCGGTCAGGGAAAAACTATCTTGCTTTCCTTAAAATTCAGTCTCAGGAACAGCTGATTAACTTTTGTTAAACTCATCCCCATCACTTCCTCCTTCCTGGCCCAAAATTCATATGAAGCAGTGAAAATTTAACAAGTGAGTCAGTCCAGAATAGAAAAGCTTTTAGTTTTATGCCGGGTTTTCTAAAGGGAGCAACTGCAGCTCTATAATAAATACATTGAGAAAAATTAATGAGTCGCTACCCATGCAACACGTACTGTCTACTACAAATAGCTCAACTATAAAAGAGATTTTTAAAAAATTTTATTTTAATCAGCAAATTATTAGGTATAGCTCCTTGGTATTTTTATTACAGGCTCTGTAACAGATTCCTTGTGCTCCAGCACATCACACAACCCTGTCACGCATTAAATACCCATGTATCTACGCTGAATAGTGTCACAGTTTAAAGCTGGGCCAGCTATTAACCAGGTGGCAGATGCTCTCTGTTAACCCTCTTCCCCCCGCCAAGGGAAAGGGAAAAGGGAGAGAGACTTATGGGTTGGAAAGTTAAAACAGTTTTAATAAGCTATAATAATGAAAAAAAAGTATAATAACAATAGTAATAGAAATAATCAAATATATACAAATATATACAAAACCAAGACAGGCAGAGTTGCTCCCCCCAGCATGGGCAGAGGGGAAAATGCAGTACCTCCCCCCAGCACAGGCAGAGGGGAAAATGCAGTAGCTCCCCTGCCATCACACCTGCAGGCTTTTAACTGGAAAATTGGCAAAGCTGGTACCAATCAGTGGGAGACAGGAGGGCCCCTCCCTCCTGGGCCCCACCTCCAGGAGGCAGTGGGTTAGTGATAAATAGGAAAGTGAGAATGATGTGTGTGGGATGGAATACCTCGTTGGTCAATCTTGGGTCACCTGCCCTGTCTGCTCCCCCCTGCAGCTGCGACCCCCCTTCGGCTCTTCACTCGTAAGCAGTGAGGAATTTAGCAGTGACCTTGGTTTCTCTAAGACTAATTGGCCTGGTTTGGGCCAAACCAGGACAAATAGTTACTCCGGGACAACTCTTCCAAGCAGACAACACATCGCTTCCATCCAGCACCCACAAGAACAGTCAGAAGCATGCACAAAAGATTATTTAATAGGTATATATGACTTATTTAAGTGGGGAAAAAGGGGCCTATTAATGTAGTTACCAGACAGGCAAAAGCATCTTCTTGCTATTGCTGCTCAGTCTGCTCCTTTTCCCGGTAACCTTATAAATGCCAAGCAAAAAAACCAAGTTGACCTTCTTTACTGGTAGCCAGCAAGAAGTTAATTAGCTTAAAAATATCAACATTTAAGGTTATCAGGACATAAAGAGGTACATTTCTTATAACAAATGTTATGGGTCCTAGACAGATGTTTGTTACAACAGTCATTCAACATCAGTACAGGGAATCAGCTCATTTGAACTGATCACCAAAATCTAACACTTTGATAGAGGTTATTATTATATATTGGTAAGAGTGAAGGAAAAAAAAAAAACCCAGAAAAAACGTATGAGGTAAATTTGACATTTAATTAGAAATAAATAAAAATTTGGTTGATGCCAGGTCAATTCTCTCCACTGTGGTAATTCCCAATGAAAATATTGGTCTGCTGTTTGCATTCTCCAAAGCAGAGATTTGCTATAATGAAGTTAAATTTTCCTTTACAGGAGACTGTGCAGTGGCACTGGAGCAGGTTTTGAGCCAGCTCTGCTCTCTCTTGGCAAAACATCTTGCAAGATCTGTCATTTTTCCTTTCAGTTACAATGTTGTGCTCACCAGATCAGAACCTGCCTTTTGAATATAAACGCAGTTGCATTATTAATGTCAATTTAAATATAGTATTTATTATTATTTATATTTAATATTATGTATTTATATAAAATTAGTTTTAGGTAATCCTGCAAGGAGCAGGGGTTGGATTCTATGATCCTTACGGGACCCTTCCAACTTGAGATATTCTACGTTTACATAAAAATATACATTAAAAAGTAGTCACAAAATATGAAACAAAAACCAAGAAAAAAAAAAAAAAAAATCACAGCACATCCAAGCATATGCTCAACACTGAAAAGTTAATGAAAAGTACTTCTGGATCCAACGCACCTCAAATTTAATTATCTAGTTTATTACACTTCTAGTTTTAGCAGTAGATAATCTAAATTTGTCCTGTTAAAAACTAGGAGTAAAATTAGTTCCATTATGTTGCACTGCTTTACACTACTGCTGAATTATGCCTGGGGGCCCTCAGTGATTAAAGTTAAGAAGCTTCTAATTGGTTGTTTTTTAAAGTAATGCAATAGAAAAAATCAGGCTTTTGGGGGCATCAGCCCCAACTCCCTTCCTTGTCCCTCCAATTGCTAATACCACCCACACAAACTGAACACTCTGGAAACTGAACTCTCTTACTGGATGTGCGAAGTGAAGAGGCAAAACACGATGTATTCTGCGTGTCCATACCTCACCATCCCACTGCCAAGCTGCATTAGCTAAATTCATCGCAAAAATGAAGTAGATACTGGTCTGTCTTCGTTGGACAGTTCCCCAATATAAAAACCCAACATATACAAGAAAATCCAGAGCAGTTAACCCAAAGCACCACCTCTGCTGCCACCTCTATCAAAGCACGTGAAACGTGAGTGCAAAACGAAGCGGCACATAACAGAGAACTTTTCCCTTTTCACCTCTGCTTAAAACAAACAACAACAATGCAGAACTCTCCTCTCAGAAACCACACGGTGTCAGTTTGGTTTGTAGTTCAATACCTTAATTACATACTCCAACACTGTTTTTCAAATATTTTATTTAAATTTTAGGATAGAAACATGTGTGAAGTGCACAGCATATTGAACAGGCTTCCTCTTAGAAGCTTTCCACAAATTTGAACAGCAGAACGTGGTGTACTTTAACAGGAAAACCCTTATTTTCCACCCTGTAAGTTGACTCTCTACTCCACCCCCAACACAGCACTCACAAGCATTTCACGGCATCAAGCACATCTCAAGCCCGCTTTGCAAATCCTTTTGCCTTCTCTTTGCAGCCACAGAAGCTCCCATCAGCTACAGCTACAGCAAATGCAAAGAAACAACAGTAGAAAAGTAATGAAAATCTTGAATGTGGCTCTCCTAATGGGATGTAACAGCTGGAACAAAGATCTAACACAGCTGGGAAAGCCATCATTTTCTTTTGCAACTGAGAAAATAACTGAACAGCAATGACATGCTTTTCAGAGCAATACCACACTGTCTCAATTATGTCAGAGTAAATCCATTCAGTTGCGAATACAAAGATTATGTCCCTCCAGCTGACAACCCTGCTAGCTCAAACCCCACTGGTTTGACTCCGCGATAACACACTGACAATAAAGATGCTACAATTGGAATTTAATTAATTCTACTTATGCAAAACCATGGCAAAATTCAACTCATTCATCCAGAGCTGGGTTTGTACAGCAACTTATTTTAGGAGCAAAAGGAAACAATTCTGAAAAAGCAGGGAGATGTCAGCTGAGCATTAAGATGTCTTTTTACAAACCTTTTAAAGAAAGAAATACAGGAATCGTTTTAAGAGAGGTAATACAAAAAATACCGTATCACTGGCATGAAAACAGCATATTCCCCTTTTCCTCCACCAAAAAAAAAAAAGACTGTGATACTTCCTTCTCCATTCATAGAGGGGAAAAAAAATTCCTTTCCCCACTTTCAGGAAGCACACCCAAAGCAAGAGGGGTATACCTCAGTTCTACGCACTTCCAATTCCTCAAGCACCGAAAGGAAAAAGCTGTATTTTCACCATCTCTGCATCTTTTCCTCCCAGTCTTTCAAACGCTGCCAAACCTGTGGCAGAGGCAGCTGAGCTCAGGGGGCAACACTGCTCAACAGCTCATCTCTTGTGCAAGCAGTGATCCAGTTACAAAAGCATCTCCCCAATATTTGTATTAACCCTATCGAAGGACAGCTCTGAGCCAGCCTAGGTTAGCTCCTTTTTCACCCCATAACTCAGTTCTCCCAAACTCTCTATGTTGACCCCTCTAATCTCTTTACAGATTATTTCTGTTTGGATTGAGATACAGACTTCAATGGTGCAGCAGCTGCCCTGGTGCTGCTGGTTTAATATTGCACAGTCTCATGCACAGACTAACCATAAACAGCTTCACATCCAAATAGCTCTCAAATTTGCAGAAAGCCTGTACGAGGAAACCCATTCAACCTAGAACTCAAAGAGTTCGCAGCAATATCATGAAGTCCCTCCAAAGCTCAGTTACACTGGCAGTGCCAGACTCGATCTCAATTATTCCTGAAATCACGAAGCAGAGGCAGGAGCGGGTACGTTCAGCTCATCACTTTGCTTTACTGGGGATCGCTGCAGCAGTGAGAACTTCTGCTTCAGAGAAGGGACATGACCACAGGCAGCAGCACCTTCAGGCCACGGCTGCTCCTCTCCTGACCAAGCTGATCACGCCGCGCCTCCTGACTTACAGGTCTTCGCTCCATACACTCTCCAAATTCGCTCTTGCAGAGGAAGACAACATCTCCAGCCTTCACAGTTCCTCTGATCTCGAGGCTGCATCCACCACCAGCTGACAGCAATATGCCTCTGATACCCCTCTCATCCGTGGCTGGGACACCCTCATCAGCACAGCTCCCACAACTCGGACACAAGTGCTGGCAAACTTTTCCATTCACGTTTTTCAGGGCTGCCGTCCCTGTCACCTCTCCCATTGCCTCCCGCAGTCCCCAGCACATTCTCTGAACTGGTGGTGTTACGGTAGCCCCAAATCCACCATCAGTGAGTCACCTCCTCCTCACCCAGCACTTCAGGCGAGCAATCACATTATCCATCCCAGCTCCAAGCCCTGCTTCCTCTAAATGCCCCCCTCGCTGCCAGACCCAACCGCAGCAGCTCTGACCTCTGCCCCAGGGGCTCTCCAGAACTCCCCCCTCCACGAGTACACACAGACACGTGGAGCAGCGGCAGCCCACAACCCCACAGCTCCCCAGCACGCCAAAGGAAGGGGGGACGTGTCCCTCTCGGCACAGGAGGCACAAGCAGCCCCGTTTCTCCATGCACACACAGCCTATACCCACCCCTCCAGGGCACCCTCGCTCCACACAGCCTCTCCACTCCGTGCACCCCTCCTTCATCTCCCCCCCAATACTTAGGGAGCCAGCAGCAGCACTGGCAGCCCCATCTCTGCACACACATCACTGCTGTCCTCTCCACCATGTTACACCCTCCCTGCCCCACACGTAGAGCAGCAAAGGCCCCCGCACACACAGACCCACGACCCTCCAACCACACTGACAGCCTGAGCCTTGCTCCACATACCCTGCAATGCTCCCTGTGTTCAGACCCAGCAGCCACCCTGACAACCTCCCTCTCCCCACATGCTGCCATCTCCCTGACCCATCACGACATCAGCACCCCCTTCTTGCCATTCCCACACCCAGCAGACCCCTACCACCCTCTCATCTCCCCAGTCAGCAGTACTGACTCAGTAAGCAACTGGACATCCCACTCTCCCACACCCCCCATTCTGCAGGTGCCAGCAGGCCATCCACCCCCACTGCAGGCTCTGCAGGGACACACAGCATGCACCCCGAGGGACACACAGCTTCATCCTCTGTCACACTCCCAGACCCAGCAGTGATGCTTGTTGCCCCTTCCCCAATCCCACCCACACATACTCCATACTCCTACGTGACCCAGCCAGCAGTCCTCGCACTGACTCCCAGACCTCTCCTCTCCCAGTTCTCCCTCTTGGTGTAAACTCACCCTTTCCACACTCCCACCCCAGCACAGCCTCTCCCCAAATCCAGTGAGGTACTGGGCCTCCTGCCCCCCATTATCACTCCCAGCTCCTTCTGCACGTGCCACCTCAATGGCCGCATTGGCTAACTCCAGTCCCCCACGTATCCAGCCAAACCTCTTCCACTGCATCCACATGAGGACACTCACACCTCATGCCACGTGCACTAAAATTATCCCCAGCCCCATCCCTCCTGTTCTCCATACACATACTCCACACCTCCCACATGCAGTCCCATCACCTACCCACGTACTGTGCACTACAGCTCCATCTCCCCCCAAAACCACTCCAGTATATCCCTGCCTTCACACACTGCAGCCCCACATCCCCCATACACACATTCCCATCCCATGTGCATCCCTGACCATAGGCACCACAGCCCCACGCCATCCCTATACACATACATCCCTGACGCCACACAGCACAGTACATGTGCATCCCCCGCCAGCACTAAAGCCCCACATCTCCCCTTGCACACGTGCACCTCCAGCCCCACAAACCACCGCCCCCTTACACACATACACCCAACACAGAGCGTTCCAGCCCCAGCAACAGCGTTCCCATGCAGGTGGAAACTGCACGGTTTCCATGCAGGTGACTTCAGTCCCCCAAGGCACACCTCTCGGACCCAATGCACTGCAGCTCCAGCTTTTTACTCCTCACACACACCCCAGACACACGCACTACAGACCCAGCTGTGGGGTTAACACCTCCCACCTCCCTGCCCCGCACATCCAGCCCAAACCTTGCACCCTACAGCTTCAGCAGTTCCCCTCGTGCCCACATCCTGGACCCTACACACACGTCCCCATGTGGAGTGGGTCCCCACAGCCTCCTCAGCATTCCCACCAGGGCACAAACTCTGACCCAGAGATGAGCCAGGACAACAGAGCAGCAGCATCACATCCTCACATGCACACATCCCACCCAGCAAGGGGGCTTGCTGCCCCTTCTCCCCTCCCAGGACATCTCCAAATCCAGCACACTACAGCCCCAGCAGCAGGGCCAACAGTGCCATCTCCCCCAGTTGTACACACATACCCTGCTACCCTGCAGCCAGAGAAAGTGGGGGAGCAGCTCCATCTCCCCACACTCCAGACCCTCTGCCTCAGGGCTCTATTTCCCCCAAGTCCACAGTCCCAACTCCTCACCCTTGCCCACACCCCAGACCCATAGCCCATCTCTCCCTTGCAACAGGGCCCCTGTTCATCAGCACTGCCCTATGGTATCCCTCATCATCCTCTCAGCCCCCTGCACTGCTCCACAGCCCAGCTCCCCTTCATCCTCCTCCAGCTGGAGCACCTCACAGCCCACCTCTCCACAGCCCCCACCACTGCCCCACAACCTGATCTCCCCTATGCCCTCACCTTCCCCATGCTCTCTCCCTACAGAATTGCCCCACAGGCCACCTCCCCATGCCACCACAACACTGCCCCACAGCCAACGTCTCCATAACAACCCCCTGCAAAGCACTCCCCAGCCCCCAGCGCTGCCCTACAGCCTCCCACCCCACAGCTGCCCTCCCCATGCCCCCGCAGTGCTACCCCGCAGCCTTCCTCCCCACAGACTCCCCTCCTCACAGCCCACCGCACTGCTCCACAGAACGGCCGAGGCTGGCACGTATTTATAGAGGTCACTTGGTCCAGCTCCCTGCTCAAGCAGGGCCACCCACAGCCGGCTTCCCAGGACCGTGTCCAGACGGCAACAACTCCGTCCCTCGCCGCTGCCCCTCTCCCCACAGCACTGCCACCCACACCCCGGCCCGGCCCGCACTCACAGAGCTCGCAGTAGCGGTGGCAGCCCCGGCCCAGCCCCTGCAGGTACCGCTGCAGCACGTCGGTGAGGAGGTCGCAGGCCGAAACCTGCACCGAGTCCCAACCCAGCGCTTGGCAAATCTGCGCCACCGACACCCGCAGCAGCCACCGCGAGTAGGTCTCGCACATGCCGGCACGGCTCGGCGCGGTGCCACCCGGGCCCGCCGCCCGCCCTGGGCCGGGAGGGCCGAGGGAGGCTCACGCACTGCCCGCCGCCGCCGCCGCCATCTTGGCGCCGCGCCTCCACGCCGCTGGCGCCAGGCCGCGCCGTTCCAGCGCCGAGCGCATCGAGCGGGGCGCGGCGCATCGAGCGCTCGGCCGTCAGCAGGACGGCGGGGCGGCGGGGTTATGGCGGGCGGGCGGCTGTAGGCGCGGAGCGGCTCGGGTCACCCAGGCACCCCCCAAATCGGGGTTTCCTACAGCGGTGTGAGGAAAAGTTGGTGTCAGGCGGCGTTTCGGAGCGCTGGAGGCTGGTGGGCCCTGGGCCGGGCTTCCCCAGAGGCCAGGGACCGCCGTCGCCCCTTCTCCTCCGCAGGCCCGAAGCAGCCGAGCGGGGGCCGTACCCGTGAGGCGCTGGAGCAGTCCCCACGCGCGTCGTTTAAACAGGCAGCAATGTCCCATGTTACCAGAAAGCTGAAAATTCTCGGACAAAACTGTTTATCCGAAGCCTTGTTTGACTATTTTTCTCTTTTTTTCTTCTCAGCTGGATGGAGAAGGCAGGTGTTGGCCCTCACCATTGCTGGGATTCCCCTCCACTGCGGGACCTAACGCATCTTTTTAGGAAGAAATTCTTTCCTGTGAGGGTGGTGAGACACTGGAACAAGTTGCCCAGCGAAGCTGTGGCTGCCCCCTCCCTGGCAGTGTTTAAGGCCAGGCTGGATGGGGCTTGGAGCAACCTGGTCTAGTGGAAGGTGTCCCTGCCTGTGGCAGGGGGCTTGGAAGTAGATGATCTTTAAGGTCCCTTCCAACCCAAACCATTCTATGATTTTATGATCCTCCAGCAATTCGTACCCGCAGACATCAAATGTTTGCTGTCAAGACCTTGCCATTAAATCTTTTCAGTGAAGCCCTTTAATTTGGGTGAAGCCTCTTCATGCTAATCCTGTCAGTTGGTCACTTTTTGATTTAGAGATTGCAGCTTTGGGCGGTCAGGTCCTACCGCATCACTCCAGAGCTGTACGGCCTCGCCACGCGTGTTGCCATATGTGTCACGTGTATGGCTGACACTGCACCAGGTTTGTCTTGGTGCAATCTCCTGTGCTCAGGTGGAAGTTGCAGGATTAGGTCTGTGCTGTGAGGAACGGGAATTTGAGAAATGGGAGAGGACATTTGAGCATAACGCAGAGAATCCTGTGACAGTGAAGAGCCTTAAGGACACAGGAAGGAGCCTGATTTAAGACACTTTAAAACAAAGTTGGCTTTAAGCTTGTAGGGGATGTTTCTCCTTTGCAACAACAACAACAAAGGCTGTTTTGTTACATTTCTCTCTAATTTCAGTAATTCCTCCAGAGCTAAGAAAAAGACGACTTCTGTGAATCTCTTCTGCAGCAGCAGTTTTTCGCATGTGGTGGAACCACCAAAAAAAAAAAATACCATTTTTAAGAGCCAGTATGAGCCAAATTGAAGGGAAGTTGGGGGGTTCTTTTGGGGAAGCAGAACCTTGCAAGGTCACCTGTATGTAGGCGGGTATATAAATAATTCCATGTAAGGCCAAGATTGACTAGGCAGTAGAAACGTCACCTTTGGGAACAGATGTAGCAAAATTGGCAACAATGAAGGAAAAGTGTTTATGAGCAAGTTGTTTATTTGGGAAGAAAAAAGAAACAAGCAGGGAAAGGATTAAGCTATGGTGGCAAAAAGGAGGATCCAGAAACAAAACTAATGGTTATGGCATTGTGTGGGAAGTAGAATGAGGAGTGAGAGAGCTGTTACTGAATGGTGGCTGTGTGTCCACTAACACCACAAGTGCAAAACTGTAACTCGTAATTGTGTGTAACTAATCAGAGCATGAAGGACAGAATGGTAAATAATAGCGGTCTATTATTAGAAGTTAATTAGTTCACAAATTAGCTCTTTGATTTATTAGACCATTAGTAGCGTGTTGATTAGTCAACAAACAGCCCAGTCTCTTTTATCAGTCACATCTCAAGTCTACAACCTGAGGAGAGGGGAGCTGGGCCCGTGACAAAGTCCTGCAGCTCATCGTTTGTCAGGGCAGGTAGATGTTCTTTGCTCACTCCCTTCAGGCTGTTGAGAAGCTTTGGGCAGCTTTGAACTGGCATCACATCTTAGAAACATATTTTTCTGAGTGCTCTAGAAAGCTGCAAATGCCCAGGCCCCCTTTTTGAAACTTCACAAGTATTCTTAAGGGCAACATGCAGTTTTGACATGGTTCCCCACAACATCCTGTCCTCTAAATTGGAGAGATACGGATTTGATGGGTGGACTGTTCGGTGGATGAGGAATTGGTTGGATGGTCGCATCCACAGGACAGTGGTCAATGGCTGAACATCCAGATGGAGATCAGTGATGAGTGGTGTCCCTCAGGGGTCTGTACTGGCACAAGTGCTGTTTAATTATCATCTTCATCAATGACATAGACAGTGGGATCGAGTGCACCCTCAGCAAGTTTGCAGATGACACCAAGCTGTGTGGTGTGGTTGACATGCCGGAGGGAAAGGATGCCATCCAGAGGGACCTGGGCAATCTGGAGAAGTGGGCCTGTGTGAACCTCATGAGATTCAACAAGGCCAAGTACAAGGTCCTGCACCTGGGTCAGGGCAACCCCTGGTATCAATACAGGCTGGGGGATGAAGGGGTTGAGAGCAGCCCTGAGGAGGACTTGAGGGTACTGGTGGATGAAAAGCTGGACATGAGCCGGCAATGTGCACTTGCAGCCCAGAAGGCCAACTGTATCCTGGGCTGCATCGAAAGCAGCGTGGCCAGCAGGGTGAGGGAGGGGATTCTGCCCCTCTGCTCCTGTGAGACCCCACCTGCAGTGCTGTGTTCAGCTGTGGGGTCCTCAGGCCAGGAAAGACATGGACCTGCTGGAGTCCAGAGGAGGGCTGTGAAAACAATCAGAAGGCTGGAGCACTTCTCCTATGAGGAAAGGCTGAGAGAGTTTGAGTTGTTCAGCCTGGAGAAGACAAGGCTCTGGGGAGACCTTATTGTGGCCTTTCAGTACGTAAAGGGGGCTTATAAGAAAGATGGGGACAAACTTTTTAGCAGAGCCTGTAGCGACAGGACAAGGCGTAACCGTTTTAAGCTAAAGGAGGGTAGATTGAGACTAGATATAAGGAAGAAATTTTTTACAATGAGGGTGGTGAAACACTGGAACAGGTTGCCCAGGGAGGTGGTAGATGCCCCCTCCCAGGAAACATTCAAAGTCAGGTTGGACGGGGCTCTGAGCAACCTGATCTAGTTGAAGATGTCCCTGCTCACTGCAGGGGGGGCCTTTAAAGGTCCCTTCCAACCCAAACTATTCTCTGATTCTATGAACATGGGATTCAAGGACTCGGAAAGAACTTCCCTCTGTGGACCTGCTACTTCTTAAGTATATCGCCCCGACCCGGGCTGTGTGTGAGGTACTCCTTTGTCTTGAAAGGGGGAAGAGGGGAGGGCTGGAGGTTGCAGAAAGGATTTCCTTGCCTATCTGAGAGGAATTAAAGGATGTGTTGTGTGGGGGGCAAGGAAAGGAACAGCCAGATGGGTTGGGGACAGCAGGAGGGTCCCCAGTGTACCCAGCTGGATATAATTTCACATGGAAGAGAACAGAGAGAAAGGATAAAGTTACAGAGGAAGAGGGCAACATAAATCATCAGGATTACCTCAAAAAGTGGAAGTTGTTTAAACAACGGGGCTAGCTCTCAACTTTAACAGAGCCAATGACAACCTACTGTCTTTTTAGGCTTGCACTTTTTAAGCGGTTTCTCCTATTTACGCAGAAAAGGAAAGAAGACGAAACGTGATTTAAAAGGGGTTCTAAATAAAAATAAAATTATGCTTAAAGAATTACAGGCTCCAGATGATGAGAACTGGGACTTGCATAGATCAGGGACTTCTACGCTATCGCAACATCCAGTGGCTGGTTTTTCTTCCCACATTTTAGTATTCCCTGAATTCCCCTATTCCAACCCGTCCCTGTGTGAACAGCAGCACTAGAACTGTAGTTCCTTAAAAGAAGTCATTAGAAGCATTTTCTAAATACGTAACAAATCTGCTCCAAGACAGCCTCTCGCTTCCCTGAATCCCACCTCAGGTGGTGATTCTGCTTCCCTTCCCACCCACGTGTACCCCTCGTGTGCACAAAGGCAGCCCGCCGAAAGCTGCGGGGTAGCACCAACACATCACTTCATTAAGCCAACACATGAGCTCAAGCTTGGCCCTCGCTCGTCTGGTTTCTCGACTAGCTGACTTGGGTCCGACTCAACCCAACAGCAGCCTGAGGAAGTGAGTGGCTGCTTACGCTTGTCCCTGTGTCACACTCACAGATGGCTTTGAAGCTCAAGGCCATTTCCATTCTCTCCTGCTCTCTTCTGCAAACCCTGTTTCCGTCACAGACATTACTGAGCCCTTCAAGGCTCTCCTTTTGCTGACCACACCAGGAGTGGCAGCTCTCTGCTTCTATGGTTACACTGGACCACTATTTCTTTCTTACGCTTCTGCTACACACTAGATTTTACATTTTTCCTTTCTCACATTTCCATCATGCCCAGCGAGGGCTGAGAACTGCAATATTACTGTACTTTATAGCATGCAAATGTATATATATTTATATACACACATTGACCATGATATGACCAAGGTCCTGCCTGTGGGTCAGGACAATCCCAAGCACAAATACAGGCTGGGCAGAGAATGGATTGAGAGCAGCCCTGAGGAGAAGGACTTGGGGGTGATGGTTGACGAGAAGCTCACCATGAGCCAGCAATGTGCAGTGGTAGCCCAGGTGGCCAACCGCATCCTGGGCTGCATCATCAGCAGCGTGGCCAGCAGGTCGAGGAAGGGGATTCTGTCCCTTTACTCCGCTCTCATGAGACCCCACCTGGAGTACTGTGTCCAGCTCTGGGGGTCCTAACGTAAGAAGGACATGGAGATGTTGGAACGAGTCCAGAGGAGGCCACAAAGATGCTCAGAGGGCTGGAGCACCTCTGCTATGGAGACAGGCTGAGAGAGTTGGGGCTCTTCAGCCTGGAGAAGAGAAGGCTCCGGGGAGACCTTATAGCAGAAGAGGGACTTTTTACAAGGGCAAGGAGTGACAGGACGAGGGGGAACAATTGTAAACTGAAAGAGGGGAGATTTAGATTCGGTATTAGGAAGAAATTCTTTCCTGTGAGGGTGGTGAGACACTGGCCCAGGTTGCCCAGAGAAGCTGTGGCTGCCCCCTCCCTGGCAGTGTTCAAGGCCAGGTTGGATGGGGCTTTGAGCAACCTGGTCTAGTGGAAGGTGTCCCTGCCTGTGGCAGGGGGGCTGGAACTAGATGGTCTTGAAGGTCCCTTCCAACCCAAACCATTCTGTGATTCTATGATATAAACAGCTGCATTCTAAATAAACACTGAAATGACTCACGTAATCAGGCCAGTTCACTTTAGAATATGAACATCTAGAAACAGTGCTAATATGATATTCAAATGAGACGGAGATCAGTGTTCCAACTGCACAATGCAGAGAGGTTATTCTACAGTCTCCTCCTCCAGCACGCAGTACGACATACATAACAAACCAAGACTTTCAAACACAAGGTGAAGACAGGCAATCTCTTCCACTCTTCAAATGAAGAAATACCTGCTTATATGTTTTTGCATGCCAGATACATGACAAAATGTAGAGCACAGCTTTTAAAAATTATGTTTCAAAGAGTAACCAAGTCTAAATAGCTGGTATTTATATATTTATCTAAATATTTAGACACCAAGAGCATTTGCTCCATGGACAACAAAGAGCATTTGTTTCATGTAGGTGGTTTATTGTAAGAATTTACAGACTTCTGGAGCTTTACCACTTCTTCACAAAATAACAGAGCGGTCTTGTTAACACAGACACGGGCAGGTTAAGCCATGTGCTCCGAAGAGCTCTTCTTCACCTGTAAGGAAAATGGAAGCAAATTAAAATCCTTTTATTTATTCTTTTATTTAAAACTTTTATCTCCTCCAATTTGAGTACTTCAACTCTCCATCAGGTATATTTTGCCTTCAAGTTTTAAATCTTGAATATGCTTATTTTGCTACAGAAACCTCTTCAGGTACAATGTCTTACATACAGACGCTTCTACGTCATTGCACAAGGTCAGGGCGCTACGAAAAAATTAACCCAGAGATGTTTAAAAACCACAGAAAACGATGTCAAATTGTGGACATATGCTATCATGGACGTATTTTGATTAAAATTACTGACACTTAAGAACTTTTTGTTCAGAGAGATTCAAACTAGCAATGGGCTGTTTCTTTGGGAAGAGAAGTTTACCTGATCAACAACACTGAGTTCTGACTTCCTCATTTGACTTCAAGATTGTCTGTGTCAATTAATTTTAAAACACATTCTAGTATCTGTTTCATAACTTTACCTCTTGGGTTTGGCTGAACCGCTTTTTCCGATTAATTCCTGGTTATGGTATTACGAGAAAAAACAGAACAAGCAGGTTAGGAAGCAAATCATGCAAATTCAGGCAAAACTATGCACGTACTTATGACCACAAATGTATTGTGAGGAGCACAATACAGCACGTAACTGCTATATGGGATGTATTCCAGGCACTTTGTAAACACACAGGATATTAACACATGTATTTGCATCCGAGTATAGCACAAATTTTTAGCTGTTAGATGTAATACACATTAGCTACATGCAGTTACAAATTGTGGTCTAAGCCCACGCATTTGTAACCTGCAGTACACACCTTTGCAAAACTTCTCAGGGAAATAAGCAAAATACTGAACTTAAAGTAAAACGCACATTCAGTATCAACAGACTTTGGAAACTCCCTCCTTCTTCCAACCCCACCCTCAAACTCTCAGCTTCTCACCACCACCACAAGCTGATTTATCCAGAAGCACTGCAGTCACCTGCGTTGCTCTCCCCCACCCAACACTACTGGGCTGTTTGAGCAGACAGAGCAGCAGGAGCCCAGCTAGAGGGGAGAAGGGGAGAAATCCACTTATTGCCAAAAAGGAGGAAAAACACCACCTGTTCAGGCAAGGATGCGTGTTGAGCCTAAAGATCTATTCTACCAGCTTTTTAACTTTATTTGGCCAAAAAAAGACTGCCAAACTTCACACCTGTTAGTAGAACTGCACAAGCTGAAAACTTGGAGTCATGCCACGGACTGTCCTCCCTTCTGTTTTAGGACCTACATGCCCTAACCGTCCCCGTTGACCCGACTGAAGCAGGATGCACAAGCATTACATGACTTTGCAACAACTCCGATTTCACATTTGAACAAGTACTCACAGAGCAGCAGCACCAGAGATGATCTCAATAAGCTCCTTGGTAATGACGGCTTGACGGGTACGGTTGAATGTCAAGGTCAGTTTGTCAATCATCTCAGCTAGAAAACATTAAGGTTGGAATTTAAACATGTAACAAGTATTCAAATACAGATAAAAGAGAAGCTGTATGAACAAAATACCAAACAGTCTTGTAAATCCATGCAAATGACCAAGAGGCTTACTGCACTGTTCATTTTTTTCCCCTACAGATAACACTACTAGTAGACAATCTAAAAACTTGATAATTTAGCTTGAGACATCAGAGTTAAACATCTGAAGAACAGCTGACAGACTAGTAAATACCATAGCATGACATCACTGATTTTAACATAACACAACCATGCACTATTTGCTTTTAAATTAGATTTCACTGTCAATAACTACACTGGTATTTCCTCCAAGTTACTGCTGTTCTGGTAAACAGAGCCAGATTTTTTTTTACATTTTTCTTTCTTCAAATTTTTTTTGAAACAGAGAAGGTCTCACCACTTTCTCTCAAGATAAGGTGGTCAGCAGAGAGCCATACCTACAGTTCCAGGTAGCCCAACTGCACATCACATCAGCTTCACTGTCACCAGTACCCTTTATGTAACACTACCTTCTTAGGGCTGAAGCCTTATCAACTTGCCACGTTAAAAGCTACTAGCTGTCTCCCACTCCTACCAACTGCATACTCTGCACTCAGTTTGGATGCCTCCCAAGGAATACTTGTGCATTCTCAACTTGTTGCATGACAAGTGGTGAAGTATTTACTCGTTTAAGTTTCCCCACCTCTAAACTGGCACAGTACTAATTACACTGAGCTCACAAGTAGGTACAGGTTTATAAAAATTTTGCAAATCCTCAGACCAGCCACATGAGAAGAACATAAAGAATTTTCGGTCATTACAAGATTAGTTGAGTATTTTGTATTGTTATTAAAGAATATGTTATTTCACTTCCAGTTACCTAGTCTTGTTTCTCATATACTTGACAGCAACCCCTCTTTCCAGAGACTAAATAAGGTTCACACGTTCAGAAAAGAATCCTGGTTGAACTGGCTCAAAAACAGATTCAAAATGGAATTAAACAGAGAAACCAGCTCATTTCTTATCATTTTGGAAGCAAAGAATTACACAAGAGGAGGTCAGTACTTTCATGCTACGCTACTGAAGTCCTGGGAAGCCCACTGCGTAGACTTACAAGCATTTTTGCTAGCATTGTCCATAGCTGTCATCCTAGCACTCTGCTCGCTGGTGGTGGATTCTTTCAGGGAGTAGTACAGAATATTTGCTAGTGTAAACTCCTGGTAGTTTCTCAGCACATCAGCATCAATATCATCATAGATACTTAAGCTTTCTGTAAAATATAAAAGAGCAGACTCAGAGAAATCCAAGATATAATACTTCTAGCAAAAAATATGCTGCCATGCGAAAGACTCCTAGGCTAGCCTGCTTCTCAACTTAAGGCAGTACAGACAGATTTTCTCTACATGCAACGTGTACTTTCATAACAAAATTTTAAATAGGAGAGAGATTAAGTATTTTATGTGTGTTTTAATTCAATTTAATACTAGGAAAGTCAGATTCTGACCAAGGCCAAATACATTATTGGTGTATTACGTTTATTCTTCCCATACAATGCTGCAGAAACATTCTGCATTATTTTTATGGAGTAGTGTGAAGTCCCTCAAGACCCAGGCAGTTCAGTGCTGAAAACACTGGCACTGACAGAGTTTTGCATATGCTTAGTTCTTGCTTGAGAGAGAATGTCAAACCAAAATTAGGACAACCATTCTTTTTAACCTCCTTGTCCCACAGCATCTTGGACTGCCAAGATAAAACAATCTGGTAAACTTATGATACATGCACCATAATAAGAAGTTTTAATACCCTATTTATCACTTCACATAACTGGGGGTTTCTAGTTCACTACTTACCAGAACCAGCAACTGTTTCAAGGGAGAAGATCGGTTTTTCATCGGTCTTGTAGGAGATGACAGACCTGTATAAAAATAGTGTTAACAGGCTCTCCAGTTCAACTAACCCTTAATTGAGTGTTTGAAATCAAATTAGAATAGACAGCCTCTGGCCTTCCAGTTCCACAAAGTTCCACAATAATCCTGATGAAGAGATCTCAGATACCACATGGATATAATGACGTGCTGACTGCAAATATAACAGCACCCACTATACAAGTAAAAAGAAAATTCCAACCACAGCTATTAAAAAACGCCCCAATGGCTCTTCACACACACCAAAATACACTCCCTCCTTCAGAAATAAAGTAAACATGACAAGTCACAGTCAGTTTTCATATTACTTCATCGGGCCAACGTGCTGTTTGAAGCCTCCTACCCAATTGTTCCAGGGCAGTTTCAGTTTAATCTTACCTGAACCGATTGTAGATGACAGAGCCTTCATCAAATTCAAACCCAGAGTTTAACAACTCCGAGGCAATGACTGAAGCATCTCCAAAGCTCGGAGGTCTCCGGCCCACTTCTCTGAATGTCAGCAGGAGGTACTTGCCATGTGTCCTGCAGTAATATCAAATCTGTGTTAAAACAAGTGAATGCTCTAAAGCACAACTATGTGGCACCAAGAGGCAACGAGTCCCAGTAACTTACTAGTGTTCAGAATGAAGCATTTTATTCAATTAGGGTTGGAGATAAATTTTGCCTTTTTTTTTTCAGTTAAATTATATGATAGCTTCATGATAAACACAGACTAGTAGCAGTGCTAGTTTTGCCATCTTTCAGACTTTTATTCCAAAACTATAATAATGCTGTGCAGCAGTTTCATAAGTGTCCAGATGATCAAAAAGCCCTCTTACCATATTTGCAGGCTTTTTTTTTTTTTTAAAAGGAACTTGAACCTGTCAGTTTCACTAAGTGCAATTGCCTGTGAATGCCACACAGCTTTCCAAGCAGTCTTGAAATTTCTACCACCCCACCAAAGCAAAGCAAACCAAACTCTTCTCCTTTTTACCTCTGAAGTAGGCCTCTGATCTTGTCACCTACTCCAACCACCATAACTTCTTTCCCTGCGTTCGAGAGGTTGGTAATCTCGTTCTTCAAGGCTTTAGCAATAGACGTATGGATAGCACCACACAGACCTCGGTCAGAGGACACACCAATAAGGAGGTGCTTCTTCTTGTCCTCAGGTGCCTTTATTTCTGCTTTCTCGTAGAGAGCTAAAAATAAAGATGGATAAGTTATTCAAGGGTGCCAGGAAGCAAATAGGTCATATCAAAATACTTCTGACTTACTCTAACTGAAGTAATTTCTAAAGGGGTTCCAAATCAGAGGCAGATGAGTTTTATCTCCCTCACGATCATTCAAGTTTGCACATTATCTGACCAGAGGTGACAAACAACTCAAAGCCAGACACATCTCTGCATCAGATATCACACAATCAGTGTCGTTACTTAGTAAAGTTCACTGTGCAAGTCTGGTGCCTCAGGAGCACGTGCAGCCCAGGAGTCCACAAGAAGGTTTGGCAGTAGCTGTAGATGCTAGAGACAGGACACAATTCCATAACAGGCAGAAGCAGGCCAGAAATTCTGAGCTGTGGTGCTTTAATGACTAACAAAAACAACCACACGAAGTTAAAAAGGTAATCAGAAATAATAATGAATTTCACATTAGAACTCTTAAATCACTTTTCATAAACCACATATCAGGAATACTCAAGGTGACATTGGCCTAGAGATGCAGATTCTTTTGGAAAAAAACTACCAAAAGGTTAAAAAAGTCTAGACATTTTACCACCCCCACAACAGCCTTCCTCTTCTGTTCCCACAACACAAGTGCAAGAGTCTTCTCTCACCCAGTGCTCCTGTTCCATAGACTCTAGCAGGCTTCAGCTCCCTTTCAGCTCTTGCGTATTTTGCTGCAGAAACCATTTTCATGGACTTTGTAATTTTCTGAATGTTCTTGATGGACTTTAAGCGCCTGGTAACTACAAGGTTAATAGTTGAAGGTCATGGGCTGTATTGGGCATAACGGCATCAAAAACAAGCAATAAAATGCTAGCAACTGCCACCCAAAAATGTTTTGCCAAGTTCCTCAAAGGAAAAAAAAATAAACAAACAATGAACAAATAAATCTCACAGAAGACGTGCCCTTACTACTTACAGTAAGAAAGCAGTAAGAGTAGCAATGTGGCTAACACAAATACATCTTTACAATAGGTATGTTTTTTCCCTCAGGCATAACATATAATTAATAGTCAGCCCAACCTAAGATCTATTTACTATTCTCTTTCCTTCCACTTCTACATGTTTCACAAATATATCATTTGAGGTATATTGTCATCTTTTCCTAGATGACAAGGGGAGGGGGAAAAAGAAAAAGACTCCATACTACAAAGAGACAGAATAAACTTCCTCCTCTGTTTAGATTGTGGCAAAATAAGATTCATAAAAATACTGATGCAAAAAGAAAACAAAATGGGTGTCCTATAGACAAGTGCAATTGCAAGGCTATATCTCTGTACAAGAACCTATGGGGAATGGCTTAAAGAAGCATTATCAAAGTGAAATGATTCAGTCAACCTTTTTCCCCACAATGTTGGATAAATGCACAGGGAAATAAACATAAAAGAAAATAAATTCATTCTTAAAGGTGAGCAAAAATCTGGTTTAGCACACATGATAAAGTTACTTTGAAAATATGTTTGAGTAGAACCATATTGGTTTGCTGAAATGACTAAATTAGTGCTAAAACCATTTTAAGCAATGTCTTTCTGAAAGACACTTGTTTAACACAAGAGGTGCTGGAGGCTCATACAGCAGTGTTACGCTGTATCACAATTAGTTTATCCAACAGAGGCTAACTGTAATTATATTTTAACATATGGTTTTCCTGCAACAATTTCCCTCTCTCAAAAGCAAACAAAACCAGTACTTACTGTCTTTTAGAGTTGCCATATTCCTGACTTGGCCCCTGAAAATGAATGCAGGAGAAATTAGGATAGTTCACTAGCTCTCCAGCAAACCAACAGGTGCCAAGGAGAGGTCCCTTTCAGAGGGATGGAAATTTAAGAATTGATGTTTCTTAAAAAGCGTCGGTAGTAGGGACAAACCACTCTAAACCACGCCTTGTATGCGTACCTTCCACCCTTCCCCTCATCTCCTGTATCATTTCATGATCCACTGCCTTGGATAATGGCACGATGTAAAAACGAGGGCCAGACAGCATGGCACCAGAGGGGTACAACTACAAAAAATTTAACTGCTTTTTCAGAAACGATTAAAACGAAGCAGCAGAGGCCACACCATTTCCTGACAAGCGCGGAGTCTCCTTGCACCGCCTGTCACCTACGAAGCTGTCCTTCTCGCTCCTCTCGCCTCGCCCATTCACAGCCCCCCCCGCTCCCTCCCTACGAGCTCCCGCCTCCCCCTTGCCCCCCACCCACACAGCCGCGGCTGACAGGACGGAGCCTCCGTCCCCGCCAGGTCACCGCCGTGCCCCCGGGAGGCCGCTCGCCCTCAGCCTCACGGTCACGGCTCCTCCAGCCACACCGGAGCCCACATCACCTCAGAGGCTGGGCCGGGCAGCGGTCCCGCCACCCCCGGGGGCCGCACGGCTGAGGGCAGCGTCGCCCCCTCAGCCCCTCCAGGGCCGGCCCCAGCCGCCCCGCCGCTTGCCGGCACCACCGGGACGCATCTCCCCCCGTCCCCACAGGACCATTCCCCTCCCGGACCCCCGCCCGTTACCATTGCGGCTGGTAAAGCGCGACGGCGACCCCACGGGCGAACATGGCGGCACCTCCACCACAGCCCCGCTGAAGGTCAGCGCGCCCGCACCACGCATGCGCGCAGCCAGGACCGGCGGGAGGGGGCGGGAAGTGCTTCCGGGGCGCGGGCGGCCACTTCCGGCGGGGCCGGGAGCGGGACCGGGGCCGGGAGCGGGGCCGGGGGGCGGAGGGGCTGCGCCGCCGCCATGGGGAAGTCGGATTTCCTCAGCCCCAAGGCCATCGCCAACCGCATCAAGTCCAAGGGGCTGCAGAAGCTGCGCTGGTACTGTCAGATGTGCCAGAAGCAGTGCCGCGATGAGGTAAGCCCGCCGCGGCGGTGGCCGGGCCTGCGGAAGGGGAGCGACGCGGGCCCCAATCCCTTGGGGAGGGAAGGCGAGTCTCCGTGAGGGGGCACGGGGGGCTCCGACCTCCTTGTAGGGAACCCCAGTCCCCTTGAGGGGGGCGGTTCTCCTGGTGATACACAGGGGGGTCAGATCCCCTCGGTTGGACTCGTCAGTCCCCGTGTGGGGGCTCTGATCTCCCTTGTAAGCGCCCCCAGTGCCACTGAGGGGGGCACGGGGGGGCTCCGATCGCCCTTGTAGGGGTCCCTAAGCCTCTTATGGGGCCTGCGGTTCACTTAGGGAGTATGGGGCCTCATTACCTTCCTGTAGCGTTCCCCAGTCCCTTCGTGACAGGATACAGGGTTGGCTCAGGTTCCCTTTGTAAGTGTCCCCAGTCTCCTTGTGGGGGCTCTGATCCCATCTGTGGGGTGCGATCCTTCTAGGAGCATCCTGGACTCGCTTGCTGGGAGCATGGGGAGCCCCGTCTCTCTTTAGGGGAGCATTGGAGAAGGCACTTATTCCCCTTTGGGGGCCTTCACAACCTCTTGTATGGACCACAGTCCCGTTGGGAGCAGATTGGTGGGACCTGGAGGGTTCCCAGTTGTGGGGCGATCCTATTGGGATCCCCAGCCCCCCATGGGAGAAGTCCTAAAAATCTTGTTCTAACATGAACCAGCAAGAGGCTTTGGACACAGGAGAGAGATAGCTTATACTGAATTTTAAACTGTGGCAGGGGGGTTGGAACTAGATGATCTTTAAGGTCCCTTCCAACCCAAACCATTCTGTGATTCTATAAGTCCTCATCCACTTTGGAGGAAGCGTGTTGGCCCTGATCCATCTTTGGGGATATTCAATCCCCTGCAGAGTGGCTCATCAGCCCAGGGTGACAGGGAGCACAGGGTGGCCCCAAACTGCCTGGAGGGGTGATTCCTCCACACACTCCTTGAAAGGTCAATGGAGTTAAGAATTAGGTGGCTCCCATCCACCTTAGAGGGGAGTTGAGGGGAGCCATGATTTCCCTTGGGGACAGGGTGGGGACGCAACATGCCCAAGGGGATGCACGTCTGGACCACTGTGAGGTCTCTTTTCGTAGAATCATAGAATAGTTTGGGTTGGAAGGGACCTTTAAAGGTCATCTAGTCCAACCCCCCTGGAGTGAGCAGGGACGTCTTGAACTAGATCATGTTGCTCAGAGCCCCGTCCAACATGAGCTTGAATGTTTCCAGGGATGGGGCATCTGCCACCTCTCTGGGCAACCGGTGCTGGTGTTTCACCACCCTCAGCATAAAAAATTTCTTCCTTACATCTAGTCTAAATCTGCCCTCCTTTACTTTAAAACCATTATGCCTTCTCCTATTGCTACAGGCTCTGCTAAAAAGTTTGTCCCCATCTTTCTTATAAGCCCCTTGTAAGTACTGAAAGGCCACATTAAGGTCTCCCTGGAGCCTTGTCTTCTCCAGGCTGAACAACCCCAACTCTCTCAGCCTTTCAGTGTAGGAGAAGTGCTCCAGCCCTCTGATCATTTTTGTGGCCCTCCTCTGGACCTGCTTCAACAGGTCCACGTCTTTCCTGTGCTGAGAACTCCTTCCTTCTGATTCTGGCTCAGTTTCATCCCTTCTGCTCTTATGAAGAGATGCTTTTTCTCTGAAGCTTCCCCCTGCTCTTTTCACTTGTCTATTTGTCCTTCACGTGGGTTGGGGCAATCCCAAGCACAAATACAGGCTGGGTGGAGAATAGATTGAGAGCAGCCCTGAGGAGAAGGACTTGGGGGTGATGGGTGACGAGAAGCTCAACATGAGCCGGCAATGTGCGCTTGCAGCCCAGAAGGCCAACAGCATCCTGGGCTGCATCCCCAGCAGCGTGGCCAGCAGGTCGAGGGAGGTGATTCTGCCCCTCTTCTCCACTCTCGTAAGACCCCACCTCAGTGCTGCGTCCAGCTCTGGAGCCCCCAACAGAAGAAGGACATGGAGCTGTTGGAACGAGTCCAGAGGAGGCCACGAAGATGCTCAGAGGGCTGGAGCACCTCTGCTATGGAGACAGGCTGAGAGAGTTGGGGTTGTTCAGCCTGGAGAAGAGAAGGCTCCAGGCAGACCTTCTAGCAGCCTTCCAGTACTACAGGAAAGCCGGAGAGGGACTTTTTACAAGGGCATGGAGTGACAGGACGAGGGGGAACGGTTTTAAACTGAAAGAGGGGAGATTTAGTTTAGATATTAGGAAGAAATTTTTTCCTGTGAGGGTGGTGAGACACTGGCCCAGGTTGCCCAGAGAAGCTGTGGCTGCCTCCTCCCTGGCAGTGTTTAAGGCCAGATTAGATGAGGCTTTGATCAGCCTGGTCTAGTGGAAGGTGTCCCTGCCTGTGGCAGGGGGGGTTGGAACTAGATGATCTTTAAGGTCCCTTCCAACCCAAACCATTCTATGATTCTATGATTCTGTTTACTTGGATTCAGATGCCTGAGGGATGTGAGTGTCCTCCTCTTCCCAGTTTCCACCAGAGCTGTGCTCCAAAGTACCTTCATTTGGGCTAACTGTGCTTTTAATTTCCTGTTCTCCATGAATAGCCTCTTTAATGTGCCTTAGAGAAGTAAAGCATCCTGTGGATGTTTAATTTTCTCATTATTCAGACTACAAACAAAAATCTTCCCTGTGTTACAACCAGGTCTTTTTGTAAGGGGGGACCGGGGAAATTTGCTGTAGATTTAATTATATTGTGACGAAAGAGCATTATATTAGACAAAAAAAGGATGTGGTCAAACGTCCTGTGTCTGGGTGCTTTTTGGGCAGCTCTGATGACTTCAGCCCTGTGCCAGAGGTGGCCAAACTATCACAGTCCATAGCTTGAGCACTCCCCGGTCACCATTCCCTACTTACACACGTTTGGATCAGTGTTGGTCAGCTAGGGCGCCAGCAGATATTGCCAGTGCTCTCACACAAGCACCTGGATGGGTCCTGGGTGGACGTGGGTGGTGCCACGTCTATCCCGTTCCACAAGGGGCGAAGAGGACTCTGGAATGTCCTGTCTCATCACCCCTTTCACAGTTTGTCTTAAGGCTCTTGGCCTCGGGAAGCGTTTTGTTCCTGGCTTGCCTGGTCAGGAGGAGCAACAGCCTCATGTAGGCTATGGCTGAGTTAAGGCGTTTTTTGTGGAGCCTCCAAGAAATTTCACTTATAAAATGTTCTTTTTAATACTGTTCAGCTGTGTGAGTGTTGCAAGTTGAGACAAAGACAGACAAAGCATTTATTTTTATTTTCTAGAATGGCTTCAAATGTCATTGCATGTCTGAGTCCCACCAGAGGCAATTGCTGCTGGCTTCTGAAAATCCGCAGCAGTTCATGGATTACTTTTCTGAGTAAGTTTGCTATATGTTCTTACCCAGGTCTTCATTCCTGTATCACATCTGTGCAGCCATACCTCTAAGGCCCAGTCATGTCCCACTGAAGATACTTTGTTCTGATACATTTTAGTGTCAGCTCTTTTTTAGTGGCAATTTGCAAAGTTAGGCAAAGTCACTTCTGAATGTGTGCTAGAGGTTTCAGAGAGCCATGATGTTTAATCAGATTTGGCAGTTTTATCCTGTGTCTGAGTCCCGTTTTAAGTTGCTTTGTGTTACAAAGTACATCATCCTTCTGCCCCAGCGAAGTGCCTGCCACACATGCAGAGTTACAAAGAGCTACAAGAACCCTTACAGAGAGATGACAAGTCAGGGGTGTCACTAACGTCCCACAGTTTCCCCCAGTCCTTTGTCCAGCCGACCTCCACGACAGCTGGGTAGACTGGAGCTGCCTTCAGCACGAGTTTGAAGTGAGGCTTTATACTCAAGCCCTTGAATTAGCTGTGAGATGAGTGATCAATCTACCCCATCTACCACTGCTGCCCTTTGTCCTGCCCTGTGTTTTGTGTCAGTCAGCCTGGGATGATACCTGGTAATGAAATACCAGCAATTAGTGGGGAGTGTTTAGATTTCGTTCTTTCCATTTATCCCTTTGAAAAGGGTATTATCCTTTTGAAGATTTAACTTGTGTGTGCATGTACCATATTGTGTTTCTTTGTGCATACATGCTGCATTTAATGCTGCCTTACTGAAAAAGGGAAATGAATGTCTGAATTTCATCATGCTCAGTTCAAAAGACTACTCATGTTTATGCTGCAGATGTTTCATTGTTAATGACAATAGAAAATTGCTTTGTAATCGTTAAAGTTTTACTAAAATACTTTTTTTTTATCCCCTGAGGGAATTCCGAAATGATTTCCTAGAACTGCTCAGGAGGCGATTTGGTAAATATTTTACTGTTTGTTTGCTTGTTTGTTTGTTTTTAGTGTCTTTTATTAGTTCAGTGCAAGAAGTTTTGGTTGCTTTCTCCTAGGTCCAATGTTTATATTTGATACTAATAATTCTGTATTTCAGGAACAAAGAGAGTCCACAATAATATTGTGTACAACGAATATATCAGTCATCGAGAACACATCCACATGAATGCCACACAGTGGGAGACACTGACTGATTTCACTAAATGGCTGGGGAGAGAAGGTAAATGTAGTTGCCAGGTTTGGGAAGTTTAAAAATTATTGGGTAATTGCGTTGCTGATAAGTGATCTGTAAACATTTATGTTAGTTCTCCCATTTCCTTTTTCTTTCTTTCTTTCCCTCCCCTCCTGCATGTATATTAACAGATGTCCAAACATATTTCTGTGCTAACCATTAGGAATCTGCTTATGAAAAATGTCAGAAGTCTGGGTTAAATGCATCAATCATGAATCTTTCCTTGTTTCATCAGCTGATCTATATTTACTGGAGGTACTGCTAAATTCTAAATCAACTTCCAACAGGTGCCATTTAAAAATGAAAAACTGTGATAAAGCATTTCCTACGACCACAGAATCCTTCCATATTTAAGAGGATAAGAAGCAAGCAGTTGTTTTCACTCCTGGCCTAGTGAAAGGGTTAAAGCTTGAGATCTGCAGTTTTGCATTCAGTGGGAGGAAGAGAGATTAAATGGCACTGTGGTATGTCAGAAAGTTTACTTTGGCTCCGATTGCCTGTGTCCTACAGGATATGTTCATGAGTCATATAGTGTTTGAAAAGTCACTCTAGTGAGAGTTGGTAACAATAACGTGGCATAGTAAAGTTTCCCTTTAGTGTGATGCTATTAGTGTGTATTGTTTATATATGTTAGACTTCTGTTTTCTTCTTTGGTAAAACAATGGGAAGGAAACATTTTCTCCAATAAGGAAAGTATTCTAAAACACTCCATCCACTTTATTACGTATTCTGGCCTATTTCCAGATGGAACTGGCTAGCTGAAGGGCTGAAACACATACGAAAGATAATTCAAAGTCAATTTTACCAGGCCAGTAAGGGGTACATTGTCTCTGCTAAAATATCTGCGTTGTTGTAGTGAACATGGACTGTGGAAATGATCTTGATATTTTCTTTGTCCCTTGCTTGCTTTTGTGAGTATTAATCTTACTTTATCTTGCATTCACTGTTTAGGTCTTTGCAAGGTTGATGAGACTCCAAAAGGCTGGTATATTCAGTATATTGATAGGGACCCAGAGACCATTCGCAGGCAACAAGAACAAGAGAGAAAGAAGAAACAAGATCTTGATGATGAAGAAAAAACTGCTAAATTCATCGAACAACAAGTTAGAAGAGGTTTGGAGGGGAAAGAACTGGTGAGGAAAATTGCACTGTATGTCAACCTTCAGCTCAAAAATCCTCTTGGTTAAGTTAATGGTGAATTTGACACTGCTGGGATCCTTGTGCTGGTGTTTTCCTTTGCAGTCAGTTAGAAAGTGATGAGTAATCCTCATGCCTCAAGTTACAAGCTGATCACCAGTTCAAACTGGGGAACAGCAGGCAGATTTGGCTGCATTGCTGCTCTTTTCTAAGCCACAAGGAGCAGTCTTCTCCCAGATATTCTGATAGCAACCTTAACTTGTTTCTGTTGAAATTGCAGCTTGTTACATTTCCTTGACTAACCAACTGGCTGATGGTGTTGACAGCTGATGAACATAGGTGCTCTATGGAATCACAGTTCAAAAAAAAAAATAAATAAAAGAAAGCAGAGGTTTCAGCTCCTTTTAGATTTGATGTGATTTTGAAATCTGCTAGAATTGTGCCCTGTGGCCCTAGTATCTGATCCTGGCCATTTCAGCCTTTGATTTAGACTGTCTTCTTCCATACATGAATGACCACATCGGTTCACTTATGTTCGGAATTTTCTGCCTTACAGTTGTCTTAGATTATAACCTGCTCTGGAGGAAAACTTGGAGTTAGTTTTTACCTGACTTGCTTTAGTGCTAAAGGAGTAATAATTACTGCTCTTTAAGTGATTAGTGATTTAAAAATCACTCTCAAATTTAGGAAGAGAGAGTAAACAATATGGTTACCAGGATGACGTGTCTTCATTTATGGTATTTCACAACTTTTAGGGCTGCAAATAACAAGTACCTTGTACAGTGGGGAGGCTGAGATAACCAGAGGGAGCTGTCATAATCAAATCTGCATAGTGAAATTTTTATTTTGATAGTGCTGGTGTGGTAATTTGGGATCTGTTCATTTGGCATCATTCCATGACTTCTATATACATTATTGCCTGGAACTGGAACCTCCCATTTGATCCTGGATATTGATAGGTACATTTAAATGCTGTTATAAACAACTACCTTTTTCTTAATTTAAAACTAATTGAAATCTAAATGGTCTGAGCCTTCGGTGCTAAAAATTTGGAAAGATTCCAGAATTTCCTTCTTTGGGTTATCAGTCTGTCCAGAAACCAGTCTAATCATGCTGGTTCCAATAGGGAAAACTGCTACAGTAGGGCCACTTTCCTTTCATGCCGGAATCAAGCAAGTTTAGACAGCATCTCTGTAGAGAGTGTTAATTAGAGAATTTTGCACAGGAGCCTGTAATGAGATAATGTTCTCAATTTATAATCTTCTTATGAATCAAGCCAGGTTGAATATTAGAGTTACTTGTAATAATTTTGCGGTAGTCTGTAAAACTGAGTTAATCAATGATCACCAAAAAATGATATCTTGGCTCAGTTTTCTGTTTAACTCTTGAAATGTGTTTTGTGTTCTTTTGGCAGGAAGAGCCGGTCTATACTGAACTGAACCGAGAAAATGAAGAAGAAAAAGGTAACCTGATTTTGATATATGCAATGTTCTAGAACCTACTGAGGCTAATTTTGTGATTAAAACAAGATGAGTGCTGAGGCTTGCTCAGTGCTTCATAAAGGGCTTTGAGATCAATTATAAAGTGCACTGGAATATGGAAATATTCTTTCTTGTAATGTTTAAAGTAATATTTTAAAAGCTGAACCAAAACATAGATGAATAAATATTTTCAAATTTATGATCTTTTCCATTTGCAGATTTTAAAAATTGTAACATCCTTCAATGCAGTTATATTTAAAGATAGAAATAGAGTAATGTCTTTTTATTTTTTAGTTGCATTTAATTTAAACAAAGGAGCAAGTACTTCAATAGCAGCATCTTCTAAAACAAGGTGAGAAAAGAATTTAAGGGCAACCTTTACTGTTGCAAAGCACTTATATGACAATGATATTTGTATGGGCAGGAAGATGTATCTTGTCCTGAAATATTTGGAGTCTAATATCTCATCCTGTCATGTTATTCAGGAGGGGATACTAGATGACTTCATGGTTCCTTTTGTATTTAAAATGGGTGAATGGGTTTATCTTAAATATGTGCTGTGAGGAGTCCTCTTGAATTTATGGCAGATGCCCATAAAGTAATAGGCAGTTACAGGTTCCTCTGAGAAGATACTGGTATGTGAAAGGGTGGGTAAGGGATCCAATCAAAGCATTTGAAGTGAATGCCATCTAGTCCCAGCTGCCTTCTCTGAATGGGCATTCATGTCTTGTTAATTTTGGTTCCTAAAAGCTTTGATTGCCTTGTTTAATTGGAGGTAATACTTTCTCTGATCATCTTTTAAGAAGCTGAATCTACCTGATGTAAATCTTTCTAAAGCTCATGAATTTAATAGTCATCATATAACCAGAGCAACGTAGGACAAAAGGGATCAATAAAGCAAACAATACTGACTTACAGCAGTCTGTGAAACTGTTTGATGAACAGTACATCTTTTCATGTGAGGCAATATTGTAATTAAATGTATTGCAGGTAAAACGAAAGCTTTTCTCTCATCACAAGCTCAGCTGTTAGATGAGGTATCTGATGGGAGACAGGCCAGGCAGAAAATGAGACAATAAAGTTGTTCTTTGCAATAATAGATACAGATTTCGGGCTTTGAGGAAAACTTGTGAATTATCCCTAAGCATTGAGTTGTGCTTAAGATGAGTCTGAAACTTAATGCAGACACTCACTTGAATAGTTTCAGTGAGGAATACTTAAGGTGGTTGCTAAAACTTGGCTGAATGTGAAATCATATATCCAGTAGTCTAATTTTTTCATAGGATATGAGAGGTACTTGTCTGTAAGCTTTGCAATGGTAGTGTAGAAGCAAAATTAGGATACCCACTTCATGGTAAAGTGACCAGAGTGTGGTTTACATGTCACTGGTGATACAGGAATCACTTCAGAGTCATATACAGAAACTGCTTCCCTGTGTCAGCTTGAAGGTGTGTTCTGCAGCTGTGAGATACACTGGCTGTTACTGAGGATCAGTTGAGTTCGGCCTGATGTCCCAGTACCCCAGCGCAGCGTGCCGTAGGGCTTCCTGGCTTCCCACCTTCTCTGCTCACAGCACACTACAGAAACCTGGCACTTGTGTTTGCTGAGCAGGGTGCAGAAATAGGACCACGAGTTCATAGGTAGTGGATGGTGGAGTTTTGGGGACATGGGGATATTGGTGGTTGGATATGGAGATGGAGTTGGAGCCTTGCTGAGAAGGGGAGTGAGAGGCGAGGTGTGCCTTCCTGTGGACGTCCGTGTGGCTGACACGAAGCTAGGAGTCACCACTGCTGCTGCGGGCACGACTTCTGATGCAGACTGCCCTTGAGCAAACTGGGACACCTGGCCTTACTTTTTTCCCCTCAAGAACTAACATGCTCAAATCCCTGCTTAACTCACTCAGTGGACAAGTAAGATTAGAATTACTTCTAATTAAGGAATGAGCAGAAGCTATTGCCAAGGTCACTAACTCCTGTCCACAGTACTGCAAGTGTACCAGTGTACAGTCCTGTCCACACGCTGATCAGCCTCCATCGTACGCAGTTAGTGTCTCCACAACATTGCAGTCCCAAGGGAAGTTCCTTCAAAACCTGTTTGCTCTGGTGGTTAAGACCTTGTCTGTAATTTCCCAGATAAATGTAGTCATGGCCAGTTTATGCCAGTTGCTCTCATGTTGATATGGGCGTTTAACATAACTATTTATTTTTCTCCCTGGTGTTTCTTTTCTCAGACAATGTATTTATAGAGAACAGTTTTATTCTCTCAGACTTCACTGTGCTGCTCAAGCAGGCCTACACGGTGCTGGCCTCATCTCCCCATTCCCCTCATCTGCTGAATATCCCTTCCTTGTCCTTGTTCCAGTTTCAGCTAATCTTGAACAGGGGAGCTGATCGAATTTGTGCATGCTGCACATGAAACATCACCACGGCTTATACAAGGCACTAATACTTGTTTGTCTCGATGCCTCCTAGGATTGCGTTTGACTCTTTCATGGCTGGTCCACTCTGGTAGCTGTCACCTGTGATTATAGTCTGACCCCTTTCTGCTTTTCTTGTTCTTAAACAGCTCCCAGTAGATAGAAGGTAATTGGAGTAAACTTTTCCAAGTATGTGAGCCTGCATAATGTGCTGTTCAATTTTGTCTTCTTAAAAACACGGTTTTCAAGAGAAACCGGTCCCTTCTGGTGTCCAGTCCTTTCTTGTGTCCTCCGTACTGATGACACACCCACACAGTGTTGATGGTCTCTCACTCGTTGTCCCAGGGTCCTTAGTGAATATATTAAATAAGATTTGTTTTAGTGTTGACACCCAGGAATCCCTTAGTAACCTCACAGCTAGATATGTTTTCTTTCTTAAATATAGACACCGCAGTTGTTACGTTTTAATTGTGTGCTACCCTTTATGAGATGTTATTTTAAGTACTTGCTATTTGATTTGTGATTTAATGTGCCATTTCTTCTAGAACTGTGCTATGGAGATTATCCAGACTTCCTCTGAAATACAATTTTTCTCTCAATTTTGCTTCTACTGCCATTTCTGTATCTTCATTCCTGTTACGTGTCTTCCCTTTGCTAGTATATTGAATGTCCTCACCACAGGCAGAACATGCCATTTTTTGTAAGGCCTTACTGATGTTACGTTCCTGTCCACCTCACAGGGGCCTTCATCTTTCCGGCTGAGAAAACACCTAAATTTTTTTACTGCATTCAAATGTCTTTTACAAAAATGTCTTAACTCGAGCTGCCTTTAGGCAGTTCTCACTTTACCTAGATGTTCCCTGATCTGTGAGATGTAACTTTTTGTGCTGATTGCTCTTTTCTTTCATAACTCATAGGCTGTTTGCCTATTTTGAATATGATTGTGAAGGTGGTGTTTATTTACTGGATGTGGAGCCCTTTTCTGCAGATTCCCATGTATTTTCTCCCTCTGACAGACAGGTTAAGTATCTGTCTGGAAGGAGTTCTAGACATCTACCATGTTTGAGAGTTGCTCTGTCCAGGTGGCTTCTCTAAAGCCACAAGTTTGTCCTTTTGAATTTGAAAACCTTATTTGCCAACATGCTTTTGTCTTCTCCATTGAACTCAAATCCCCGATCAACTCTTTGCTTTTGCACTGGGGAACTGATCGTTAGGTTATTTTCATTCTGCTGGACTGCTAGCAGCAAACATCAGTGGACATGGAGTTTGCACTTCAAGGAGATCAGTTCTAGCTGGCAAATGCAGTCCTAGAGGAGGAGGCATGCAGGGTCTGGAAGGTGACTTGCACAACTGAAATCAAATAGATCAGCAGGCCTTTTTGCACATCCAGCTCTTCAAATACATCTTGGTAGAGAAGACAGTTTAAGATCTGCTGTGAAAAAAACATCTTACTCTTCCAGCAGTGTCCTTGGACCAAATGCACTGAAGATGGTGGAAGGGGCAGTTAAAAGAAAAGATTCAGCTCATAGCTCTGGTCAACCCAAAGAGAAAAAGAAGAAATCTGCACTGGATGAGATTATGGAGGTAATAATCATGCAGGATCTGTGTCTTTATAACCCTGTGCCTATGGCTGTGTCCACTTTATCAAGGCATCCCTTTGAAGTGACCTCAGACCTTCAGTTCATGTGGAATTCAGACTTTTATATCTTCTCAGGCAAAACTATTTCACTTCTGCATTAAAACTGGTTTCTGCTGCTCATCTGTGCCTATTCCCCAGACAACTGAGATTTTGGAAGTAAAGGAATACAGATTTTGGAAGAAAATATCTAGAAAACCAAATATAAATCTCCATCATTTTATCATGGATTCCTGCATCTCATCAGATTGATTTTTATGCAGCAAGCACACACTGACTTACCCTCATTTAGTTTGGTGTTTTTTTTTTTTATTCTCCACTTGATGTGGGTCTGGAGAATTGGCTCAGCTTTTCAAAGGCTTGGGAAAGCTGCAATGAAAGGAGGAAGTAAATGGTGATTATTTGTTGTTGTTCCGTAGCTCGAAGAGGAGAAGAAAAGAACATCTCGAAGAGACTACTGGTTGCAGCCTGTAAGTGTCTTAAAAATTATTATTATACTAAATACAACAAATTCTGCATCTCTGAAGCTGCTGTTGTTTTGTGTAAAGGTCCAAAAGCAGATTCCAAACTAAATTCACTCTTACTTTCCAAGCTGCCAAATGTGAAATATTACAATATCTGGGAGGAATTACTCTTCTGGTTGAGCATGATGCTCGGTCTGAAGCATTGTATGCCTGATCTCAGATGGGTGGAATTCTCTAAATAAAGGGTTGGTACTGTGAGTCTTTACAGATCATGTTTAAATCATGATGTTACTTACAGTCCTCTTCTTTCTGCACTAGTAGTTGGCACGCACAGAGATGTAGAAGTTAACATCAGCCTTTGAGCTGAGAGACCTCACCTCAGCTTCTGCTTACTGACTGGACTTCTGGATTAAGAAGTTCTGCCTTTGACCCATTGTGTACTGTTACATTATATCCCGAATTCAAGTGTAACTGTACTTGTAAAATAAAAAAAAAGTCTTGAGAGATACTACTTTGAGGCAGTAGTTCCAGGGTGAAAACAAGTTCCTGAATGCTGAGTCATTGCTGTCATTGCTTCCTGTGCTGTGCTGTACTGTCTGTGGTTGGAGTCAGAGTGACCTGAATGTGGATTAGTTTAGATTGTATAGTTGTTTGTATATTTTGGCATTTTTTTTTCCTCTTTTCGAATCTTTCAGGAAATCATTGTAAAAATTGTAACAAAAAAGCTTGGAGAGAAGTATCACAAGAAGAAGGCAGTTGTTAAGGTAAAGTGTGCAAATGGAAGCATGTGGCATTGGTTAGGCTTTTCTGGTATCAGATGACTTCTGAAATTTTGTTTCATTGTGCAAGTTGTTAAGCCTTTAGTCAACACTGACAGGAGATGAAACGTCACCTGAACTTTACTGGGACTTACTCTGGGCAGGGAGTGAATCTCTGAATTGGTTTAATGGCATTTACTCAGTGAATCTTTCTTAAGCACTGTTTTATCTTGCATAGTTTGTCCCTATTAACACATGCATCATGGAGAACAGTCACTTTGTCAATGTGATATGACCAACATCAGTGCAATTGCATTTTAATCTCAGACTAGTCAGTTTTGCACTGATATTTAAGTGGCAGGCTGCCTTTGAACAAGATCCCATTTGCATACAAAGTCTTCAGGCTGTAAGCCTTGCTCTGGTGTTCAGAAGTGCTTGCTTTTAGCCACTGTCAGTGAAATGATGTTGTAGTAGGTAGTCCAAAGCTCAACAGTCTCTGGCAAGAGCACCAGAGATGACAGTCAGGTGTGTTCTGAATGACTGGCAAGAGTGTGTAGAGCTCAGCATCACAGCTGATTTTGGTAGGCAGCTGGGAGGGTTTATGAGTCCCAATGGCTGTCTTCCATTGAACTCTGAATATGAGCAGTGGAACATGGTTTATGCTAGGCTCAAAGATGATCAGTGACATTTTTCCTTATTGAGAGATAGTATCTCAGTTGTCATTGTGTGGCTTCCAGCCAGCTTAGCCTCCCGTGGGGAAAGCAGCCTCCAATTTACTCTCTGTCTTTGAGAGAATAGCTAAGATATCTGACCTGAAGGTTGACAAAACCTTCAGACAAGGCCAGCAAAATTAGTGGTCAACTAGACCAGTCATTGATGTTCAAGAGGAGCCCTTTTAACCTAGCCTTAACTTCAGAGTGGGGCTGGTCAGCAGTTTGTGAAAGCTGGATGCCTTTAGGCCAGCTCAGAAGTCCTTGCTGCTTTTGAAAACGTAGAAGTGCAGACTTAGGGTCCTGCGTTTGTTAATTTTGAAAAGTAAATTTAGATTTATTTTTTTTTTCCTGATTGGCCTCTGCCTTTCACAACAGGAAGTGATTGACAAATATACAGCAGTTGTGAAGATGATTGATTCTGGAGACAAACTGAAGCTTGATCAGACGCATCTGGAGACTGTAATACCCACACCAGGTATAGCTGGTTTGTTTGTTTTTCAGCTTAGCTGTCACTGCAAAACTTCTATTTCAGTTCTTTTAAACTATAATTCTTCCACTTGAAAGTACCATAACAAGAACCATCTTGCTTTTGGGACAGCATTTTGTAAACTGCTCTGATCATTTACCAAATATCCTCTTGCTGTTTTCTGGGGAATTATTACATTGCTTCTGCTTTGAGTCTTCACAGTCCTTTCTCAAAAGAATTAGATTCTTTTCTGAGAAGACAGAAGTGCTTTAGGAACCAGTTCATTTGATGAGATTAAAGTATCTCTCTTCAGCTGCCAGGAAGCCTCTCTGGGAGCCCTACAGAGCCCTTGGTCATATTTATCCTGGATCTTCCCTCGAAAGTCATACCTCAAATGGCTGTAGGCACTTGGCAAAGCTTACCTCTTCTCCCGTTCGGTTCACTGGCATTTCTTTGGCTGGTACACACTAATGTTTGTGTGTAGCTTCTGACCAGTGTTTCGGGGAACGGTCAGGGTAGCAGTAAGCAGAATATAGAGTCATAGAATCATTTTGGTTGGAGAGGACCTTTAAGATCATCAAGTCCAACCATTAACCTGACACTACCAAGTCCACCACTAAACCATGTCCCTAAGCACCATATGTACTCATCTTTTAAATGCCTCCAGGGATGGTGACTCCACCACTGCCCTGGGCAGCCTGTTCCAATGCTTGACAACCCTTTCAGTGAAGAAATTTTTCCTGACATCCAATCTAAACCTCCCCTGGCACAACTTGAGACTGTTTCCTCTCATCCTGTCACTTGTTACCTGGGAGAAGAGACCGACCCCCACCTCGCTACAACCTCCTTTCAGGTACTTGTAGAGGGTCATAAGGTCTCTCCCTCAGCCTCCTTTTCTCCAGACTAAACAACAGATTCTTCAGCAGACTACTTCTTCATTTCTGCAGCTGGTGAAGAGCTGGTTGATGGTGTCCCTGAGTGCTCTTTAGCATAATGGTACTTGTAGATGAGCTCTGCCCACCCTTGCACTAGGATTGGTGCGCTGAGGGACTTGCCTGTGTGGGATAGAAGGCAAAAAGGAAGTGCACCGAGCCATTATTACAGGGAACAGGATGTGGGAGCAATAGAATCAACCAGAATCAACCAGGTTGGAAGAGACCTCAGGGATCGAGTCCAACCGTTGCCCTGACACCACCCTGTCAACTAGACCATGGCACTAAGTGTCATGGCCAGTCTTTTCTTAAACACATCCAGAGATGGTGACTCCACCACCTCCCTGGGCAGCCCCTTCCAATGTCTAATAACCCTTTCTGAAAAGAAATTCTTCCTGATGTCCAACCTGAACCTCCCCTGGCGAAGCTTGAGGCTGTGTCCTCTTGTCCTATTGCTAGTTGCCCAGGAGAAGAGGCCGACTCCCACTTCACTACAACCTCCCTTCAGGTAGTTGTAGACTGCAATAAGGTCACCCCTGAGCCTCCTCTTCTCCATAGCTTTGGCTTCTTTCCCTGATGGAGTTTCAATGGCTTCTGCCCGTAGCGTCAGTGTAGGCAGCAGCAGTAAACTTAGGTGCGCTTTGGACAGAAGCAGGCTGTAAGGCAAAGCTGGGTGCTGCTTGCTGGAGCTGCTGGGAGAAACCTCTCCCTCACCTGTCAGTGGACTTGAACACAACTTGATCAAAAGAAGATGGGAGCCCTGTTGTGTAACTGCTTTCCTATTTTAATTTCAGGCAAGAAAGTGATGGTATTGAATGGTGGTTACAGGGGGAATGAAGGCATCTTGGAATCTATCAATGAAAAGAGGTTTTCAGCAACAATAATCATCAACTCTGTAAGTATCAAACACTGCAAGATCTAGTTTGCATAGAGCACTTTTCATCTGTACACTGGAGAGCTTTCACAAAGAGAGATGGTATCGTTAATCCCATTTTACAGGTGGGATTTATGGTGTGCAAAATGCAGTGGTCACCCCCCCCCTATTCCCAGCCAGTAGGAAAACAGCCACGTATTCCCCATTGCAGACTAATGCTCTGCTGTTTCCCTTTAAAATGATGCCAGGATGCTGAATTTGGCAAGTTTTGAACTTGAAAGAGACTTGCAGAATATTTTGTGTGTTTATTTTGAATGTGGCTGTTGTTGTACTATTTTGTGGGAAGGTAAAAAATGTGAAATATGCAAGGAGGTGAATTTTCTCCTGCCTTTTTCAAATTGGACATGGGGCTTTTATGTGCTTATTTGTTGTCTTGTTTATGGTTAACAATTATGGTTGGTTGTTTCGGTTTGGGTTTGTGTGGTTTTTTTACATATCACCTTTCTCTGGGCTAAAATTAGGCCATGTCGTCATGTCTGTTTGTGTGGCTACTTCTTTGTTCTCCTCTGCAAAACCAATCTTTAAACTGATACAGCACAGAGGATACTGGCTCAAAGACAAATTTCTTAAACACAGCTTGCAGGAGAGAGACCCTGTTAGGATCCCTTTTAAAGAAGGGCTGCAAAAACTCGGCCCATATTGGATTCTGGAGAATTTGCTTGAGAAGAGGCTATGCAGATGTCCCAACCACAGAAGGAGCTCTGGTTGGAGCTAAGGGTCATGATAACGTTGGCCTTGGAAAGCAAGGGTAGTTTTTCTCTAGTTCTAATGCTTGTGGATGTTAAGATTTCCTCTCCCGTGTGAATTCTGAGTCTATAAATTAAAAATGGGTGAAACTACTCCTGGAATCCAGTGAAGTCTGTGAGAATTTTCTTACTGATTGTAGGTTGACCAGGATTTTTATATATAAGAAGTTTGTATTCAAAATTAAATCTTTCACTACTTATACTTCCCAGTGAATTAATTCAAAACAGGGGCTCATTTGCAAGGACTTTAACTAATACAAGAAGTGTCCTGAAAGTGAAAAGATTTCTGGGACAGTGTTGAGGTCCTGTCACATTCTCTGGTCAGGTTGAAAATAATGAAACAGAAAACATGGTGTCGTGAGCACATCCCAAACCTGCAGTTTTTTGGATGCATTCTGCTCTGCATCCCCTGTACAGCCTCCAGTGTGCAGTTATATGTGGCTTTTGGACAGAGAGCTTAAACAGAAAAGTAGCTGTTGTGCTTTTACTACATGCAGCACTGAGGAAAAACGTTAATGCCTGCGATTGCCAGCGCTGTTCACGTTGGTTGTGCTTCTTGAAAAATGTCTAAATGTGGTGAGATTTCATAGGGTCCCTTTAGCTATCTTACTTTAAACTCTCTATTGGGAATTTAACAAACAAACAAGTTTATATTTTGATCTTGTTTCTTCTACTATGTTATTTTTCAGGGACCTTTAAAAGGACGCCGAGTTGAAGATATCCAGTACGAAGACATTTCCAAACTTGCCTGAGGTGCTAATCATGGATCAGAGAAGATTTTCGTTCACAAAAACATCTTTCTGGCGTCTTGCAGGCAGACACAAGGCTCTACTATGTCAGGGTTTTAATTGTGTGTGTGTATGTGTTTATAATGTATATAGAAATTAACCACAAACAAACTGGATTTATTTAAAGATCACTATGGATTTGTTAATATAAAATGTTTGTGGAAATCTTATCAGTAGAAATATTTCATCTGATTCTATATCAAAGTTATGTTACAATATTTGGTACAATTTCCTTTTGTAAAATATAGCAGATAGCTGCAAGCTGAAGTGTTTTATTTACTGAAGTATGTTAGCAGTAAGAGAGAGAATTACCTACAAATAGCTGCTCAAGGCAGGCAGCGTGTGTTGGAGCCAGTGGAGTTTAAACAACACACTTCTCAGTCTGCAGCCAAAATCAAGTTCTGGCTGCAGGAACAAGGGAAAGGATTAAGACAGTAGCAGGAAGGTAACAGTGCTGCAAGGGATTATATTCCAGTGTGTTGTAAGAATGGTCTGGTTTATTAAGTGCTGTCACCAACTTACTTTGGATAGCACATCAGTGATAGGAGAGTGTGAGTCATCTCTCCTCCATCGTCTTGTTTGTCGGGGTTCCTAGTGACATTAATGTGCAATTTATCTCCATATGGACTCCAAGATGGATGTTACCTGTGGGGTTTCTATGACGCCAGCCAAAACCATGTGCAGATATGAATTGGTGATTGCTGATTTGATTTTCCAGAGCCTTTTCCTTTGTCCGTGCTTCCATTGTTTCCCTCCTCTGCTACATGAGTAACATTACTCATGCTAAATGATGTAACATTATTTTTTTAAGAATGTCACATTTTGTACAATGTTAATTTCTAAGGCAGTTCAGGAATAAACATAAACCTTGCTTAGGTGATGGTATTTCTTATCGGCCTTTTAAACATGGTTTGGTTCATATCCACCACAGAGCAGAGTGCAGTGCCCAGCTGGTGCACTGCTGTCTTTGGGTAAAGGAAAGATCCCGGTCGTCCTGGGGAAAAACACAAAACCATCACCTGATGGTCCAGTCTGCCTGTGGCTAGGCTGTGTGTCTCTGGAACCTGATGGAAGGAAAACTGATAGCCCGCCTACCCTTCAGAGGAGATCTCAGCTGAGGGTTGAAGAGGGCAGGATGCTGTTGTGATGTGCACATCAGTTATGTTGCAGTTTAAAAGTTCAAGGTCGCTAAAGCCAAAAGTTGCTGTTCCTGGTCCCTTTCCTTGCCTCAGAGGTTCACTGTCTTGTTGATTTGTGGTTTCCAGGGGACCCCTGCAGGAAAGCTGAAGGACTGCAGAGGTTTAGTGGGACAGCTGCTGTCTAGTAGCCTGGAAGAACCTCACGCAGGACATCAAAGGGGATCCCGGCCGTAAACGCAAGGAAGAGTCAAGCGGTAATGCAGTATCTAAAGAATGGAGAAATATGAGGAAGGGAACTGGAGACAGAAGACACACTTGTCTGTAAATTCAGGCTCTTTGTGCAGCCTGGTTTGTGTAAACAGCTCTGCGCTTTCTCAGAGGACAGGTACTGAGTGAGAAGAGGTATGTAGGAGAGTAATGAGGGTAAGTGAAAGAACAGAACAGCTTCTGTACCACTGAAAGTAATTACACTGAGCATTCTGGAGCCTGAAAAATTAGAGTGAATGTAATAGACGTGTTAAGTTACAAATTGAGTGGAGAAGACCAGAGGATGGTTTTTTCACATACAAGCTAGGAAATAGACAGTGGAATTACTGATTTGAGGATTTAAAAACACTCAACAGGTTTTTCCTCCCCACACGCAGAGCCTAGTTAACCTGGGGACCTCACTGCTGCAGGATGTGGTGGAGGCCAAAGCTAATACATGAGTTCAAAGAAGCAGTGAATGGTTTGTAGGGAAGTTGCTTACACTTCTTGAGAGTTACTTTGAAGAGACACTTAAAACACATTGATCCTCTCACTCCTCACACCATGGCTGCAAGAAAGATGATGTACCAGCCTTGAGTTCATAAGAGAAGGAAACTAAAGTTTGGAAGGGCAAGTGGATTACTTGAGTCCCCTTCCTCAACTGGGACTGCTGGGAAGAATCTGGCTAACATTTTTTCCTAAGGTTGCCAGAAAGCAGAGTTTTAAATCTGGCTCTAGGTACATGCATGTGCATATTTGTTTCACTACTGATCTCATTCATTGCTGAATACTCTTGAAGAGTAAGGCATCTTTTGGGAGCTAATCCCACTGGAAGGGAAGCTTTTAGTACTGATGGTGATTTTTATATAGCCTGAACGTTTCCTGCTTTCCCAGATTTGTATCTGGGGGTGAACTCCACTGTGATGTTGAAATTTTGACAAAAAATAGGCTGGAGGTTGTCCCAGACTCATGTAATTCATTTTTCCTACAATATGGCAGCATCAGCTAGTTCCAGGACGTTCCTCACCACTGGTTAACCCATCCTTAAAAGACTGGAGACTCCTCATGATACCCACTCCAGAGCCCATGTTCCTTTTCTGTTAGATTTCCCTTACATCTAATGCACATTCTCCTGGCTAGGCTTTCAAACCGTTGCTTTTCACCCAGCCGTGCATGAACTGACATCTTCCCAGCAGTCTGAAAAAGCAAAAGAGTAAGTATTAAATCTGGTTGTGTGTGATACCCTCACTGCAGGAGCCACAGCGCTGTTACAAGTCTACTATGAAATGTATGTTATGAAATAATTGACATTTTTGATGGAGTTTACTATCCATTAAATCAGACACAGCAAGTGCAAGATACCTACTACAACCCAGCACGTCACTTTATTATAGCTTTCATTTTTTAACAGAAAAGGGAGTTACATTGCTTTGAAACACTGATTATTTATAAAGCAAATGGTGGTGAAGTCACCGTCGGTCGATCTGGCTTGATAGGCTGACAGCTACTGTTCAGGAGAGTTGTTTGGGCATGAAGGAGCAGAGAAAATATTTCTGTAATAAACTAGTTTCGGGTTGGAGCATTCAGGGTTGCTTCAGAAAGCTGTACAGGTGGGGGACGAGGTAATCTTTGTAGTGGCCGTCTATGAAACCTTTCCCGCTGTTGTGCACAAACCAGCACTGCACATCAGTCCCAACCACACGGTCCGTCCTGTAGTCCTTCTGCAATCCCCTGCGGGGAAGAGGCCACCCAAAATGAAGGTCATAGCATGACAAGACATCAATAACCCTGCCCATTCATGGAGCTGCTCTGCCAAAGCGGCAAGATAGAATCATAGAATCGTTTTGGTTGGAAAAGAAAGACCTTTAAGATCATCAAGTCCAACCATTAACCCAGCACTGCCAAGCCCACCACTAACCCATGTCCCTCAGCACCACATCTACTTGTCTTTTAAATACCTCCAGGGATGGTGACTCCACCACTTCCCTGGGCAGCCTGTTCCAATGCTTGACAGCCCTTTCAGTGAAGAAATTTTTCCTGACATCCAATCTAAACCTCCCCTGGCACAACTTGAGGCTGTTTCCTCTCGTCCTATCACTTAGTTGGGAGAAGAGACCGACCCCCACCTCGCTACACCCCCCTTTCAGGTAGTTGTAGAGAGCGATAAGGTCTCCCCTGAGCTTCCTTTTCTCCAGACTAAACACCCCAGGTCCCTCAGCCGCTCCCCATCACACTTGTGTTCCAGACCCTTCACCAGCTTCATTGCCCTTCTCTGGACTTGCTCCAGCACCTCAATGTCTTTCTTCTAGTGACGGGCCCAAAACTGGACACAGGATTCGAGGTACGGCCTCACCAGTGCCGAGTACAGGGGGACAATCCTTGCCCCAGTCCTGCTGGCCACACTATTTCTGATACAAGCCAGGATGTCGTTGGCCTCCTTGGCCACCTGGGCACACTGCTGGCTCATGTTCAGATGATATTCATATTCAGATACTCATGTTCAGATGTCTTCCACCAGCAGAGAGTGGCAGCAGCCACAAAATGCAATGAATTTTACAGTTCTATGACTTTGTGGGCCATTTTGGGGAGGTCCCAGGCGCTTTCACACGGCCTGTCCAAGGTCAGAAGCTGAGCAGCTATACGGTCAGAACTGTTCATGCACAAATGTGAAACAACCCAACTTGTCCCAAGTGTTCTGCCAACAGCTAAACCCAGTTCATTAGCAGCAGGCAGACAGAGGAATTTCCCCCCCTCCAAGATCCCTGAGAGTTACTAAGCTTACAGTCACTGATGTCATTAAAAAGAAAAAGAAGTCAGATGTAGAAAGAGAGCAATAAAGCACATTATTCTTACTTGGTAACAGTGAGTTTGTTGCCTTTCACTTCCATGGTGGCTTGTGGTTTCTCTGGAGCTTGCCCAGGTCTTTGGTGGTGGATATACACTTCTGGTTCAGACACAAACTGACCTGATCAAAGAGAGGTTTAAAGCTCTTTGTGTGTCCTCACCTCTGAGGCTCTCATGTAAGCTGCTGATGGGCACTTTTGAAAAATCAAACTAGCTGCAGCAGGCAAACCCCTCCTGCATGGATCACAGGGCGCTGTGTCTCCAGCACTATCGGATCACCCACGCTGGGAGGGTACAAAGCTCTGCTTCTGAGCCAGCAAACTCCTTCTAAGTAAGCAGACTGGAGCTGCGAAGAGTATTTGTGAAAACAAACCTCTGCTGCTCAGGATTCCCACATCTTAAAAGGAGCTTTGGGTGGGTCCAGGGCTTGGAGGGCTGATTTTCCCTGTGAACTGAGCCCTTGCTTTTGTTTTATACCATTGCCAGAAAAGGGCTGTCGTTCAGGGGAGAGCTGAATTACAAATGTTTGCACAAAAGTCTTCTCAGAAAGATGGTTTGAGGGGTTTGTTTCAGTCTTTTTATTTTCAACCCGCAACAGATTAGCCAGGGTGGGAAACCCCGTTACAGTGTCATTAAGACTAGTCAGGCCTGTTTTGAAAACATCCTCCCCAGCTGGAATGAGGAGTAATCTCCTGGTCCCTGATGTTCTGCAATGTCCTTGGGGCTTCCAGGACATTACAGGAATCTCCCCCATTTAAATAACTTTCACACTTTCCCCATCAGGACAGAGAAACCAACTAATTGACTCAAAGATCTAGCAAAAACCCTTCCTTGTGTCCCACTCTTCCCACCACCCAACCCATAGCCCTTACCTATCAGCCCATGGGCTGCAGGAGAGAACTGGTTTTCAGGGGGAATGTAAATTCCCAGGAAGTCAACATTAACTGGGTGACTCTTCCACACACGGTGCAGCAAAACCATGAAGGACATCTCCTCACCCACAGTGATAGTAACGTTGCTTTCTTTCTTCACAGATACGAGAAGCCTAGCAGAGATGAAACAAAAGCAAGGGATCAGTTCAGCTGCCCACAAAGTTCTCAGACCCCTTGAGATGCCCTTGGCCATCCAGAACAACTGCACAGGGCTGGCAGATATGACAGAGGATCCATCAGAAACCCACAACCTTGGGAGTGGTACCCAGAGGTCTGTCAGGACAGACACTTCATGCCCATAATTCAGGCAACCAAATCTTGCCCTACAAATTCAAGCTCTTGCTACAATGAATGGAGATTTTGGAAGTGATCCTGTTGCCTAAACAGGTGTCTGGTGCTGTGGGGTGTCCAACATGGCTGCTAGCTGTTAATCTGAAGGTGCAGGTCTCCTGGATGTTGTGAGTCATGTCTCAAATCATGACAGAAACCCTGAAGGTATCTCAAATAACATTAGATGCTTGTGTTTAGGCAACTGAATCCTGATTTTAGCTAATGCAGACAGCAGTAGGGAGAGGAATTCAGCTTTTTCTGCTTGTGTCTGGTCAACTGAGTCACTCTCTTGGCCCTACTACCTAATTTCATTAACTATAATGAGAGCTCTGACATCTAGCTAAGATTCACGTGCCCGTGTGTAGGCACCCTGTGGCCTGGATCCCACCTGTAGCTGGGTCAGTCCAATGCTGTGTTGCAAATGGTTTTCATAGGACAGACAACAAATGCTCAGCAACTTACTGTTTCCGAATGATGTGCCCCGTGTCTGACCAGCTCAGCTTGATGCCGTAAGATCCATCTTTCAGTGTTATCGTTTCTGTGGTGATCTCCACTTTCAGGCCTTTGTTTTTGAAATAAAAACCAATTTTGCCAAAGTATGTGTTGAGTTTCTTATTCTCTATCTTCTTGGCCCCAATGAGCTGCCCATTGACCACAACTCCTGTGAAGAGCAGAGAAGCAGATGTTGCCTAAATCTTGGAGCACCACCTAGAGACTTGGAGTTCTGATCTCAGCAGGGAGTACAATGGGATCAGCAGAAACATGCAGCCCTCTGACCCCCTGTTTTTCTCATCTTGCCAGCCAAGAGAGGAGAACAATTTATTAAATCACCTCCTGATGCTACTGTTCATCCCTTAGGATGTTAATCTGGTGGGAATTATGTTAGGTCTTGCTGGTAGCTGATTCATAAGCCATTCGGTTCCTTGCTGTCTGTGAAAGCCATGGGGTGGATGGGCAGTGGAGGAATGGTACCACATCTCCAGCCCAGGTTAACCTCCTCCAAATGCTCATCACTTTTTACATATATCCCAGAGGTTAAAGAAATGCTGCCAGCTAAAGCCCTCTGAGAAGAGGAGGCTGGTTCCCTTTGATGCCTTTGGGAGTACAGTTGCACGTTTTTCTGCCTGCCACCAGGGATACCTCCAGTTTTATTTCTCTTTGTATCTCTCTTCCACTTTCTTCTTTAAAAGTACAAATGAGAGACGGGAATCCTCACCTGTCATGGAGATTTCCTCACCTATCTTGGCTCCTTTCCCAGTGTTGGGCCATCCTCACAGCGAAAATGTTTTTCCTGGTAGTTCATTCCTACTCTGAATTTTACCTATCGCAGCTTGTTTCTGTTGCCTCTTGTCCTTCAGCTATGCATCTTGGAGATGTGTCAGGCTCCATCTTTACCTTTTGATTATGTGGTTGTAGACAGCACCAAGATTCACCGTGGATCATCTTTTCTTAAGATTGACCAAACCCAGCTGTCTTAGCCTCTCCATCTATGTCCTGTGCTCCAGCCCCATAATCATCTTGGTGGCCATCACTGAATTTGATCTGGTTTGTCAACATCTTGTACTGGCAAGCCTCAAGCTGGACATAATAATTCAGATGTGGAAGGAAATAACCACGTCCCTCAACCCGCTGGCCACACTCCTGTTAGCACATGGTCCTCCCTGTAGGCATTTCCCCTGATCCCTCTGAACACCTTTCAGAACTGAGAGAAGAAAAGTGTGCTGTAAAGTAAACCGTGTTTTATTCCCTTACCGGTACCAGGATCAGAAACCAAGTTTAGGATCTTTCCAGGCTCTGAGTTGATATTGAAGCAGATGTTCCTCTGGCTCTTGGGCAGGTGTATGATGAAATGTGGGTCATTGTCAACTGAAACATAGAAAATAAACAGGCATGAGAAGCAGGCTGGTACCTGCCCTAGAGGTCAGGGACACAAAGATTGAGACACTTTCCTTGGAGGATTTTGAAGCACTTTCTGGGACTCCTCAGAGTAGGATGAGGGCCCTTTCCACCCCTGCAGTAGCTAAGGAAGTTCTCAGATGCTCCTCACAAAAGCCCCTCAGAAGCTTTCTTCTCATACACTTCCTCCATTTACGTGACATTATTGGCTTGAGGAGCACTGCCAAGTGCAGTGTATTACTGGTTTAACTGGTTAGCTGCACACTAGGGTGCCATAGGCTCAGTCTGGAGTTCTAGGAGCTGGGCTTTATTTCTTCATGATGGAAGCCAACCTCCAGGTGAGACCAAGAACCCATCTGGACACCAGACAGACAGGACACATCTTTGAGGCCTAGATCCATGAAAGAACCTAAGGCATGGAAAGCAGGACTTCGGTGACACCTCTGTTCAAAACTAATATCCAGCCATGCTCAGCTGCTGCCTATTTCTAGAAGAGACACTCCCAGAACATCACTGTCTCAAACTAAGAAGCTCTCAGACATGTTACAAGTCCATACCACCATCCTGATGTTGGGTAAAGACACATGCTGCCTACCAACTCCTCTGAGGAATAGAATCCAGGACTTGTTCTCACAGTATGTACAACACCCTGGTGGGATTGGACCTCTCTGAAAGTCATATGTTCTTTAAAATTGGCCTCAAATGCGACAAACACCTGCACCAGTCACTGAAGGCAGCTACCTCTCATCTTGTCTTGAAGTTCTAAGCACTGCCCAGCTCTTTGCTGGTTTGGTGGTGGTTGGCATCTCCCTGTCAACATTCAGAGACATGCCCATACTCAGTGTTGCCTATGGGGATAGCCAGGCCAGCTTCCATTCATTCATTGGTGTTCTTCAACTTTTGGAAGTATTTAACTCTTCCAGTGTACTAGACAAGTCCTAGACCCTTGACCAGAAATGTCTTCACAGGAAACCGTGGGATAGGTACCCTCCAAGGGCTGAAGGAGCTTTTGAATATCTTGAACCTTTTGAATATATTGAGTCTCTTGACTATAGCCCTCAATCATGTTTCCTTATTCTCACCAACTGCTTGATCTTCCTCAACTTGATGCCAAGGCCTGTTCTGATCAACATTTCCAGGAACAAAAAGAATTGCCAGTGCAAAATACATGTATAAGATGGACAGGTAGCTTTGCCTTGCTCACCTTCTTTTTCAAGCAGTTTCTTGACTATCCAAAGCCTTAGATTAATGCTTGAGCTATGCTGAGAAGGAGTTTGATAGCTCTTTGTTTGATAGCTACGTAAATACACACATCTGGACGCAGGCACGCTCCAGAGTTATAGTGATTATACTGCTTTTGTAGGCGATGGTTCTCACAGCTGGTGTGTTTAAGTAAGGCACTAAACTGTGGCAAAAGCCCAAGCATTAACAGGATCCATCAGTCATCAGCACATTCAGAGATTTTTATCTACCACAGAATTTTCATCTGTTGTCTACAATGTCAGTAACTTTACGATAGCTTTGCTACTGCAGAGACGCTGAATGTAAGCTCAGTGAACAGCCTCAGGGAAGCACGCAGCAGAAGATGGGTCACTGGGATCGTATTAGGATCTAAACTAGTCTCATGCTTGTAACTTAGAGCATATTTTTACAGGTCTGTCTATTCAAAGTCAAAATGACTCAGTGTTTTATAAAGAAAAGCTTAATCCTTGGGCACTAGATGGATTTACAAAAATCTGACTGAGGTGGCTGTTACTTGGGCTGTACACGATTGTGCCCTGCACAGACCTTCAGCAGGGATTGTATCAAGGTCCTTTCACACTCATGTTCTCTGCAACAGCAGTGAAGGAGCTTCACCAGCTAGTCACAGCAGTTGATTTGTTCTCTTGTGGACTAGCCCGCAAGTGAAGATACAGTTTTTGCAACAATTTAGAAAACTCAACAATAAAAATTAGGACAACTGATAGACTCCTCCATCTTATCACAGAAGCTGAAATTCCCAAAGTGCCCAATAACTTTGGTTATATCACCTTTATTTGTTTATTGGGTGATGAATGTTGCTGTCTCGTGTTTCTCTGCAGAGAAATACTGTAGCTCTTACCTCTGTTTATGCTCAGAGAGGACACAGAAGGACTCCTTTGCTCAGGCATGAAGCTGACTGGTACAGCCGTGACATTGGCCCAGGCTGGGATACCTTTGTTATTAATAGGTGCATTTGGAGTTAATCCTAGAGTACCTGTTAAATGACAGTCATAATTAGGTTTGTGTTAGTGCTGACATATTTAATAGCATAATTTCTAAAGTAATGCAGTAGGTCAGAGCCTGATGTTGTAATACCAATGCAAAGCAAGCGCAACACTCCTTACAATAGACAGATTTGTATAATGAAGTTAGGATGGATTTACTCCAGTGTCTCCACCAGAGGAATATGACTTACCAGGGCAGCTGAGCTAACCATAAGCTATTGGTGAAAAATGGAACCTGACTGTTTAACAGGCCCCACTTTAGCAAAGACCCCAGTGCAAGAGGCTTAAGTGTTTTGCCAAATAAAAAGGTGAACTTTAAAAATTTAGCATGTGGTAAAAGCTTTGCTGACTTGGGTCCTCAGTTTGAGGTGCCTGAGAAAAGGTAGGACTCTTTCTGCATGCCCTAGGATGACCCACATGGATAAAGGTTGCAAATAAGTGCAAGCATTTAATATAACATCCCTTAATGCGTCCCCTTCTGCTAGAGGTCTCTCTGCCTTTGCCATGACGGAGGCAGGAGAAAGTAACGTGTGTCCTCTCTCTCCCACTTAGTTCATAAAGCAATGTGACCTTAAATGATCCATGAGACTTGGTTTGTTTTAACATGTTGGACTGAGAATGGCAAGAGCTGAAGCAGGGCATGTATTCTCATCTGCTGGCCCTGCTCTCAAGGGGAGAGAGGGGAAAAAGGAGCTGAGGGACAATAGCAGGATGGAAGATTGCACAGCTAGATCTTCTAAATCTCTATCAGCATCCTCTTTCTTGAACCCCTAATTCAGACCATAGGCTGTTTTTACTCAGGCAGTGTTACTTCCATTAGCACAGTTACATGTGAAGTCAGTGCAGATAATACAGGAACTAAAAACTGGACAGAGACTTCTGAGTTTCCAGGTCTTATCCGTTTCACACACTATTATGCATGAAGAAGCTCTCCCATGCACAGTCTAGTTTTGCAATAAGTCTGTCTGATAAAAGAACAACTAGTCAATCCTTTGAAAAGTGAGTGAAAGGAAGAGACACAGTCTCTGTCTGTGAAGGCAGACAGTGCAGCTCTGGTGGGAGTTGTATAAGGACAGACAGAAAAATCTGTTTCAGATTACCCATTCCATGCCTTGTACATGCAAACTTTTTGGTGCAGCTCATGTGTTGCACAATCCTAAACACAGATTTACTTTGATATTATTTTCACAAGCTTTGTCCTCTGCTAAGGACAAGAGTCATGTCCCACTGTCCCTGAAACCCACCGATGCCTTGACCCTGATTTCAGTGCTGTTAAGTTTTGACTATTCCATCAAACACAAAGACACAAGAATCTATATTTAAATCACTTAAATCCTCTGCATCATCTAAATCAAGATAATTATGGTCTGAATTAGTCAGCTGGTGCCATGTATAATGAATTCATTATACATGAATGCAATACATGCTATTTCTGTGCTGAACTGTTTGGTGGCTGTGAGTTCATAGAATCATAGAACATCTAGAGTTGGAAGGGAATCATAAGGATCAAGTCCAACTCCCTGCTCCTCACAGGACTACCTAAAACTAAATCATGTGACTGAGAGTGTTGTCCAGATGCTCCTTGAACTTGAGTTATAGTATACAGTATAAATAACTATTTAATTTCTCTTTGGATCTCAGCTGCAGACTTGAAAATTGAAAAGAAGAATAAATAAATGTAAAATTAACAATTGACAGACATAAGAATCCCATTTCATTGAGCCAGCATCAGGACAGTTTTATAGTCACCCAGGAGCATGAGAACTGAGCATGCAGGATATGTGCTTGGAGTGTCAGCAAAGTCACAATCACTTCCAGTGTGAAATGCCAAGTGGATTATGTTGTCTGCTGCTGTAATGGAGGTTGCTTTTTTCCTTCACAACCGATTTTAAACTCTCTCATTTATTAATAAATTTTAAATCACCAGACTCAGTTGTTCAAGGAGTTGTTCTTTTGCTTTCAGTGCTTCCATTGCATCACACTGGCAGTGTTTTCCTGACAGTAACAGTTATGCTTTTTCAAGTCATTGACTGGTGAGGGTGTAAAATAGCTGCTGTTGAGTTTCATTGGAAGCACGTGGCTGTGCAGGGATGACTTTGTGTCTGCTAGACACCCACGGATGCCAACAGCTATTGCTTTGAGACTGACTCGACCAGATAATACCAGAACAAGCCAATGCTGCCTCATTTGGCTAGGCATAAGGTTGCTGTAACGAGTATTGTTACAGCAATTGGAGCACGTATTCAAGTAATTAATTTAAAGGAGAAATCCATAAATTTAATTAATGAAGCACTCTGTTGTTACGACAACTCAGCTTCCATGTAGGCTCATAGCTGATTAATAACAATCTTAGTAAGTTCCAAGGCTTAAAAGTAGTGATAAAATACAGTTTAGTCAATTCTACAGCTTCGGTGCAGGGAACTAGACATATCTGTCCCAGTAAGCAGATGTTCAACCTGTGACATTGTAGGCTTATTGGAAACCTCATCATTGCAATGTTGGTGCATTCAGTCCTCACTGAAGCCAATGGCTCCAAAGAGCACTTGCATAACAGGATGATCTCAAACTGCCTGAAGAATTGGTCAGCTTTCACTGAAAATACAGGCTATCCTATAAGCCCAAACACCTGGAGTGAACAATGAACACAGTTGTTCTTCCAACACAAGAACAAAGCCAAAATGAGAGGTAGAGTAATGGACAGATTGAGGCACTGACCTGGGCAGCAGCCCCTTCTGGGATCTTTGGGCTGGTCTGCCAGCATAATCTCATCCTTATCAGCATTCTCTATCAGCATGGCTGTGAAAGGGGTGACAATATGATGGTCAAGAGACATCTGTAGGATGGATTTGGTGATGTTCCTCTTCAAAGCTGCAGTGGGGGCTGTGTTTCTGGGTGGAAAATGAAACAGAAGGCATGGTTAGCAGCTCTACAGGGCAGCTTCCATGACAATTCCTCCCCAGCATGGTCATAGAGCCCACCAGTAGGTGCTGCAAGAAGGAAAGGCTGGGGGCCTCTGTGAATGCACTCTCCATAAGATGACTATTTTTGTCTTCTGTGGGCTTTGGCCTGGACTCAAAGAAGCCCAGTCCATCTCCTGGTCTCAGCAGGAGACGTCTTTCTGCTTCAGAGGAGATTCATCCTGAACTGCTCCATAGCTTTTAGTCAGGCTCTATGAGGCAAATCTCTCATTCATTTCATTCACTCAGCTCCACAGCCAGGTCTGTTTGACTCTTATTCCTCTAATTAACTGCTCCCATACTCTATTCCCTGATATCTGTGAGTGCTAAAAATCAGAGGAATGTGGCTGAAGATATCACCTACCTTTATTTTGATTTGTTTACCTTACCCATTTGAAACCCTGAGGGCAGCCTCATGGCTGCGGTGTCAGATTGCTCTCAAGCTTCTCTTCCCTCCCATCACAGACCACATTTCTCCTCACCTCTCTGCCAGCATCTGGTTGACAGTCAGATATGCCCACAGCTTCTTAGTGAATTCGGGATCTGCATATTTGTCTTTCTTCATGAAGCCATCCAGTTCTTCAACATCTCGCAGGGTTTCCATGACGAGCTCTGCATTTGCCTATGCAGTCAACGAGAGATAAAGAAAATGGAGGGTAAGCCAGGAGAATGGGGTGGCTTTGAGTTGCCCTCTTAGCATGGTTGGCATTAAGGACCCACTCTGGCTCTGCCCATGGTCACTTCTATATGAGAAAGTCCCAGCACCATTGGCCTGACGCCATGGGGAGGGGAGCTGTAGCAAGAGGATCTTCTGTTAAAGACACTTTTAGTGACAGTGGATTAAAATAGGTAAAGGAGCTGTCAGCAGTAGCCAAACAGGGTGCTATCACATGCCGAAAGAAGAGGCTCTCAACAGAGCTCTGCTGTCCTCCCCTCAGGCTTTTTCACACCCAATTCCTACTGAGAAATAGGAACCAAATTCTACTTTCTCCCACAGACCCTGGGACTGCACTGTGTTTTGGTAGGAAAGAATATTGAGTGTGTTTGATTTTTCCAGCAAATAACAAATGGCAACTTCTAAGCCCTATAAGTGTGGATGTTTTGTGTCCTCCTCAGAAAGATCTGGATGTAGTATTCCCACCCCATCCCACTCCACCTGGAAGAGCAGCCCAGAAACACAGGGAATGTCTCTTTGCACATGCCACAATGCAGAGCATAAAAGGACAGTGCTAGAACTTCACACACTGTAGAGCCACTTGGTTGAACTCCCCAATAGTGGGAGGTTCAGCTATGAAAGGAGTTACCTTAGGAGAGCTCCTCAGCACCTCCACAAAGGGTGAAGGAGGACTCAATAGTCTTAGAGCAAAATTCTTGTTTGCAATTGAATTTTGTATGGTACATTTCTTATTAAAAGACAGTTCCTCTGGCAGGATGCAGGCAGTGGCTATTCATGGCTGTACTTGAAGCTATGGTGAAACATTGTTGGACACACCCCCCCACCGAGTTTCTCCGTGCTCCCACCCAGAACTCAAGCAAACAAAGCACTCTGCTGGCAATAACCTCCAGCAAGGAGACTGTGCACACAGGTGAGCAAACCAGCCCAAGCCCCAGGAGCAGGTATCCTAGGGACACCTTCACTCACTGCTGTTGCTGTGACAATGCTTTCCAAGTGCTGCAGGTTTTCCGTGTCAACCTTTCCAGCCACTACTATCTCCGAGCCACCAAAGTAGTTGTGGAAGCTGCTCTGGGTGACATCTGACACTGAATCCTGGGGGTAGTTGAACTGAATCTTCTTCAAGAGCGGAGTGGAAACCTGGTTGTAGAAATTCTGAGAGGGAAGGAAACAGAGAAGTGAGTCTGTTGCACCTGAAGCAACCCTCTCACATGCACCACTGAAAGGACAGCAGATGACAAAACCTGGAGCCCTAATGGGCAAGTGGAACTTTTCTTGTCCCAGAGAATGTAGACTTCTTTATATTTAGACTTTACTACACTTGTAAGGGGGTACAGCAAGAAGATCTGGTCCAGGTCTTGTGGAAGTCAAAGGATGGTCAGAAGCCCATGGGTTGTGTCTTTCCTAGACCTAAAAGGCTTGAGCACAGGTGTATATGGGCCTGAATCAATTATCAGGTGGTCAGCTCTTGGCTACTGTGTAAGACACACAGCTGCTTCCCACCTAATGCTTGCCAAAAACCGGACCTATATCTCACTTGTGTTCCCTTCTGTGCTGTAGACTGTTGTCTTTGTTTAGCCCGCACGCAGGGCTAAACAATAACCAGTTGTTCTCTCACCCAGTGTCCCTTCCCTGACTGAGAAAGGGAATTGGGAAAAGGAGGGAGACTTGTGGGTTAAAATTTAAACAGATTTAATAAAATAAGGAAACTGATATCAATGCTAATACAAAACACACAAAATTATACTTAGCCCACAGATTGGTGGCAAGTGAGAGAGGGAGAAGGAAAACCCCATCCCATCCCAGCAAGCTTTCCCATTTATAGTGAACCTGATGTTAATGCTATAGAACACACCTGTGGGCCAGCCTGGGTCAGCTGCCCTGGATTTAACTGCTAATGGCCGTAATCACCATGGCTGGCCACAAACTGGAACAAAATCTAACAGAAACTTAATTCTATAAATTTTATCCCCATGAAACAAGGACAACTGTCTACCCTTTTCTGACCCTGTTGTACCTGGCTGATGTGAACTGGGATGTGTGCACACCTGGGTTTAGCATATGGGACCAGAGAGGGAAAACAGGCACCCATACAGTGCTATGGGTGGGGGCTGCCTCATACCGAGGGGCTGCACTCTCAGAGCTGCTCTGTTTGGCAGAACACCATGTAGTGTGTCCTGGCACACCTGTGTGTGTCCTATCACACCTGTGTTGGGAAAGAAGTAGTATGAGAAGCCTGCACAGGTGATGAAGCCAGTGAATGGAAACAGAATAAGGATGTAAGATTTTGTTCATCAGCAATTACTTCTCACGGATTTAGAGCCGTAGCCTCCTAGAACTGAACTTTTTCTTACACTGGCAAACATTTAGCATTTACATCTAGGCCTTTTGTTAGTGATGAAGTGGTCTGAGCTAAAATCCAGCCCTTAACTGTAGTTCAGAAAATCTTTTTTATGGTTAGGATGATTTTATCAAATATGAATCCTACCCAGAGCAGTAAAGTATGTATTATAGATAATATAAAAACTGTAACTAGGACCACTTAAGCTAATGCATGATTGTCATCTTGCAGGACTCTCCAGAAGAAACAATGCTTTTTGTGACCTCCCCTGTGAACCTGCAGTAACTCTACTCTTGCTAGTGGAGTTACCCAGCTCCACAGCTGTGAACAGAACTGGACCCTCAGTTTCAGAGGCAGAAACGCACCTTCATTTGGGCAGAAGTCTCCTGATTTCCAAAAATCCTCTGGGCCATGCCACGGTTGTCAGTTGCGATTCTCTGCAGGAAATCGTAATCTACATCAAACCCAATCCCGAGGCAGAAGAGAGAGAAATCGTCCTTTATGCTCTGCTTCACGTTCTTCTGGATCGTCGTCAGCTTTAGCTCACCTTGGAGACACACAAAGGGTGACATCCATCTGAGCAACGGAGGCAGTCTCCATCAAGGTAAGTGCATTCATGCTCTTCCAGTGTCTCTGGTTCTCTCTTAATATAAGGGAAATCTAGACAACTAGCTCATATGCCAAATCTCCATTTTGCAGTGCCTACAGTGACATTTGAGCTTCTCCTGGATGGAGATTAACAAATTATTTCCATTGAAAATGATTCCTTTGAACTCTTTTTTTGGTATCTGACACATATTCTTTGTATTTCCAGTGCTCTAATTAACTTCCTGGGGAGTTTTGTAATTGTAACATATCTAGACTTCTCCTAGAATGACTACTTCAAGCTCTCTGCAGGCTAAGACATCTCCATAAAGGTCTTACTTTGTTTCTCGTACTTAAGATGTTCTCTGACACCATTGGGACTGACTTTTTTTCAGACTTATTTTTAATGGCAGCCTCTTCTGGGCTGGCATCTTGCAGTAAGTGATTGCTTTTGACCTGGACCAAATCTAAACAAAATTAATTTGCTTTCTACTTTATTGTCCTGATTTTGATGTTACATCGTGCAATAAATCTGTGTGGGCTAAGGTCATTGGAAGAGGAAATTTTTTTCTAAGGTTGTGATTATCTCTCCTACAGGACTTGTGCATCTCTGTAATTGCAAGAAGTACATGACTTGCATGACATAATCTGCTCATTTTTTGAAAGCTTCTGTGCAAAGCCCCATGGCATTTGGCAAAAGAGCAGCACAGGCATTGGAAGAAAGTGAAACAATTTTTTTAACTTGCTGTCAAGGTGTCTACGTATTGCATGCTTTTCTCAGGCTAATCCCGCTGGCCTTTCTTCTCACCTAAAGCAGGATCCTTACCTACTGTCGGGTCTCCATCAGACACCAATACAATCATGGAGACTGAGTTAGGGTCCAACATGCCTAAGCTTTGGGCTTCATTCAGGATGAACGTGGCTCGGAGAAGAGCTTCATTGATATTTGTGCCTGTCAAAGACAATGAAGAAAACAAGTTTGATTCTTGTTGAGTCTCCTGTCAAATTCAGCTCAGTTCTGAGATTCCAGTGGAATTAATCAGCATGGACAAGACCTGAGATCAAGGCAGCAAAACCCCTCCTCAGTGATGCTTACGGTACATCTGCTAGCATTCTGGTTCCCTAAAGAAACAGAAGCTGAAATGTGTTGCCTGTTGGTCATTGTGTTAAACAGACCTTCTCTATTTTCCTTACCTATAGTTATACTATTTACTGAAATCAACAGAATTAGTCAGGATGTACATCTCTGTAAGTGGAAATAGTCTGTAATCCATCTGAACTTGTCCATCAGCATGTTGCTTTTTTCTTATCACGATGTTGAAATACATGAGCACGTATTTATATGAATTTAGACACATCTGTATATACACATATATATGCTTTTTGCACTAAGTTCCATTAAGAGACCAGACGTTGATACCGCTTTTCATCCCAGGCCGTCACCTCCACCCTCCCCACCCCCCATTCCCCTCACTAATTCCAGTGGGACCATTTGTGGTGTTGGGAATTATTTGCTGTGGGAAGAATTAGTGGATTTGCAGGCAGATGATTGAATGAGAGAAGAAGACACTTTGTTTTCTGGCATCAGCCAGAAACAGCCAGCCTTGGACATCTTCATTGGAAAAGAAGAGGTGTATGTTTACTCACCCTGTCTAAAGGTTTGGCTTGTGGCACAGAAGGGACTGAGTAAGAAATTAGTATGAGAGGAACAGGAGTAGGAAGGATGAGCAGTCAGAAAACAGGCATTTTGTTTGTCAAGAAGGAAAAACATTAGCAACTCCAGAGACAGGATAATAAAATGCTGCATTGCAAACTGGCTTTGCTGGATGGAAGCAGGTCTCTTTAGCTTGTCTGTCAGTTCATTTAGGTTAACAAATTCAGGCTTATGAGCCACTCATCTACCCAACGTGGGTTCCTATTCCCAGCACACTGATGATCTCGGACAAGTCTATAACTTCATACTGCTCCTACCTTATGTGTTGCCAGTGAAAGTTTCTGGAATGAAAGTGCCACACTACCAGAAGGTTCTGATGTTGGGGAGAGCCTCTACACACTGTTGGTGTACAAATAACTGAACAACTACATGAGAATTGCACTTCAGAGAGCAATAGATTAAAATGATCATGAGCCCTTTCTGTACAAGTAGCTCAAGTGCTAACAAATGAAGCATCCGAAGTGCTGTAAGGTTGAAAAAGGCAATTGTCCTTGTTTATCAGAGAATGAAGGCACAAAAACGACGAACAGTTTGCCCAAGGTGGCATTTAGTAGATCATGGTGTAGTCTACAGTTTAAAGCCAGTGGAGACCCTAGAGTTGGGCTGCTTATGATTTGCTTTACAAAGGCATGAGATGGCCTTGGTCTTTCAAGGGTATTTGGGATTTGTGAGGCTGGAAGTAGGATCTATAGACTAAAGGCAGCTGTTCTATGGTCTGTGTTCTATCTGTCATAGCTTATTCAGTAGAAGAAAATGCCATCCCATCCCATAATACAATAAACTGGAATTATTCTTCTCCTTTAACCCCAGTACATGCTTTTCCCATCTTGGGAATCAGACTTTTTTTTAGAGTACTCTGCCAATCTGAAAGTTGTCTGAGGTACCCGTTCCTGTGATATCTAACTTCCATGAGCACCTTGCAATCAAAACCTCATACCGCCGTTGGGATGGATTGTCTGGATGTACTTCTTAGCATCTTCAACCTGCACTGGGGTGGCTGAAACTAGATTATCTCTCCAGCATCGGACATTGTGGTTGAAGTCGATAAGGGAGAACTGATCAGCAGCACGGAGCTCACTCAATATTGCCTTCATGGCCTCGATGGTCTGAGAAGAAGAAATTTAAGAGAAGATGAAAAGCTGAAAGCATCTTCTTAATTTGTGACTACAAGCAAACAGATGCCTCTGATGAATAAGAACACAAGCACTGGAATCCAAAATGAATTTTTCTCCAAAGAAACACAGAAAAAAATGCAATTAGCAAGAACAAACCCATGTGATTCAACACAGTGAGGTGAGAGAGAGAAGCAGTTTGTGAGACATTGTGGTTCAAGAGGGAGGATTTGCTTGTATCAGTGCAGGAGACTTAGCTCTGACTGCAGTGCTGTCATTTCAGGCTGGGTGACATCTGTTTGAAGATGTGTGATTTAAACAAGTGGCAATTAGCCTGTATCCCAGTTTTGCAGCATTGATTCCCCCAAGGAAGCAATCTACTAAGCCTTAGTACTGTGCTACAAAGCAAATTCAAACTAGCCAGTTCTTAAAAACCTTCAGCGACACATGATATACAATCTCCTGAATTCCCCTCTCAGCACTACAAAATTTTTCCCAATATGTAATATAAATCTCTCCTGCTGTAAATCCATCTGATTGCATCTGATCCCACGCTGGGTGGGCATGAATGTCAGTTGGTGAGTTTCTCTTTTAGAACAATTGTTTGCCTATTTGGAGGCTGATTATGTCTCTCCAAGTCTTTTGTTTTGCAGACCAAAACATCCTAATTTTTGCATTTCCTCCCCTTCCATGGGTTATGTTGTCTAAACAATTCTTACTGCTTTTCAGTGGGCTGTCAACAACTTGTCCACAACTTTTGGAAAGCAGGGATGTAGTAGCCCCACTGAGACTTTCCCAGGATTCAGTAGAGGAGGTTAGAGAAAAAGAGGGTCAGAGCCTTTGCAAAATGTTTTGTGATCTGTCAATTAAAATTTTAATTTAGAGCTGGAAGCTATATTCTGATGGCATCACCTCTTCCTTACAGCATGGAAGGGACGTTACAAATAAAGAGTAAAATCATGAAGTCTTTGATTCACTAAATATTCTCCAAATTCAGTGAGACTTTTGACAAAGTAAAGTGTAAAGAACTTAGCTGGTAATTTTGAGTGCCAGTCTGCTACAGGGTTGTATAGTAAGGCACATGGGAAAAGTTGGCAGGAGGTTCATTTTGCAATAGAGGTCAAACACTTACTTGTTTCATTTTCAGTCCCCACATCGAGCCACTGACATCTATAACAAATAAAATGTTCTTGGGCAAAGGATCAAGATTTTCCGGAGCAAAGAAGTGAATAAAATAGCCATTAAAAATCTGCAAAATATAATAAAAAAAATCACAGTGAAGTGAGCTATAGTAAAGATGACAGAAAACTCAAGACAATAACAGAGCAGAAAATGTTATTCCTCCTCTTCCTAACCCAAATCTAACTTTCAGCTCTGCACATCTCTGTATTTGTAGCCTTACACCATCTATACTCCATAGTCTACTTTTTATCAAGGAAAGCAAGGCCTGGTTCTCAGACAACTGCCATGCACGAGCACAAGGAGGAATGAAAAACGTTTTAAAAAAGACTGTTCTGTCTGTAATAATTCAACCCCATAACTCTGCTTCATGTTGATGTAAGAATAGTGATGTTCTGGTTGTCTCCTTGTGGTATATTGGTACAACTTCCAATGGCTCTGTCCTCTGATTCAACATTAGTGCTGCTAGGTATAAAAGACATTGGCTTTTGGACAAGACAGGAATCTGCTCCTGACTATATGTAGGACCACGTCTTAGTCATAAATTAAGTAAATCCATTCTGCCCACTTAAAATCTCTCTGTTTTTTCAATTGGATACAGAGCTCTTTCTCATGCTTATTCTCCTGAACAATGAAGTTTAGCACAGTTTGCTTAATGACAGCAATTCTTGTATTCACAGATCTCCCGTCCTGGTTCGACAGCAACACTTACTTCCAATTCTCCACCTGTGGCTTCTCTGTTCACATCATATTGCACCACAAAATTTCCATCTACTGCTGTGGATGAGCACGTGGGGCATTTTCGTTGCTGAGCCATCGTTGGCTTGAAAGAAACATGAGCCTTGAAATGAGAAGTGATCATCAGTCAATCAGATGTTGTGTGAAAGGTGAATCATTGAAACTAAAAGAGTTCAATTATTTATGAAATATTTTATTTCACTGAACACTTTTCTTCTTTCTTTGTTTGTACACTTAGTTTAAGCAGAAAATGGACTTTGTAACTTCAAAAGAAAAACAGCACCAAGGTTTGCCTGGATATGTTGATTCAGTAGGAGCAACTGTGACAAAACATGGTGACCTGTATCTACAGCACCAAATATTTCCATTAGAGCTGTGCAAACCATTTCTAGTAACCAATATGTTGGCTCATTTAACATTTTCCTAGTTGAAACTATCCATAATTGTATCAACTTTTAAAATAGCTTTTTAATTTATTTTTTCCCAAACAAATGAGAGCTTGTAATTTGTCTGTAAATTGAATACTAGGAATCATTTTCACTAGTCATGTGATTGGTTACGCAGGCTTTGTGGCATTATTTCTCTGCTTTGACTGGATAACTTGAAATTTCCTGAGAAGAGAAGACATAATATATATAGCCAGCAACAAGCTTTCCCATGCAGCCACAGAGTATGGTGCATGCGCAGGACCTTCCTTATAATATAAGGTCTTTGGAACGTGAAAATTCTCTCTGCGTGAATGTCACGAACAAGACTGCTGGAGACTATCTTAATGTTGGCAGTATTTTGCTATATCCTAGTTACATATGCTATTATTATTATTATGCCATGACAGTGAAGGTTAATTATAGCAACAAACTATACCCCCAGATAACTGACATGAGTGGAATAGGAACAGCTAAATGGGACTCTGAATTAGTGTTCACTTATTTGCCTTCAAATTCATGATTGAACTTGGTCAGAGGTTATCTGTTTACACTACCTCTGAAATAATTTGCTAAACTAGGAATGTGGGTGAATGAGACATAAAGCTGAGCCTGGATATCGGGGAAAAAATACTGCCTGATATATTAGTATAGTAGTATAGAGAGACTTTTGGGGCCTGATTCACATACACAGTGTTAGATGTCTATGTTAGAGTAGGAAGATTTGTACCCTCCCAGAGTCACTGCTTGAAGTTTCTTGAGGAAAACTTCTTTACTGTCAGAGGGTTTACACAAGAACTACACTGGAGAAAGCTAGGGTAAGAGTGTTAAGGAAAAGAGCAATTCTAAAATAAATCCCTATGCAGATGTTCTCAGCTGAAACTGAGATTGTGGGGTTATTCCAGAATGGTTATTCCACTTGATATTCATCACCTACCTTTTTCACATCCAGCAATCACAGTGCACTGCTCTTTCAGAATTACAAATTAAAAGCTTTGGGCAAAGATGGGTGGACTACACACTATTTCTATACTGCTGTCACTGTAGTATTTGAGCATCTTATACCTACATTTAGGTATCAATAATGAAGACACTGTATTTTTTCACCATATTTTTGCATGCTTCCAGCAGGTATGAAAAAATGCCACGACTGCGTAGGAACAATTGTGAAAACTGAATTTTTCATGCTATTTCCAGTCTGTGGGTGTTACCTTTTTCTCTCCCTTGGAAATGGTGGTGATTCCATTAAAATGATCTCCGAGCGAATTAGGAACATGCACATAGCGAAGTCCCTGTGGCTCAATAATGCGGACATCCACCTAAAGGTGTGAAAGGAGGACATTTAGTACGGAGCAGTGCCAGTGTTGTACCAGGACCTTATGAACCCTCCACAGGCAAATTCCAGCTGGAGGGTGAGTTGCTCTTGAGAATGCTCTAGTAGGGCTAGTCTCATTTGTGGTGGTGATCAATGCAATGATGAAAATAGACCACAAGGGAAAGACAAAAAAGTATGTATACAAAGAATAGAAAGAATTTGGTGGAAATGCTCATTCTCCCTCCAGTCTTTCTCACCCCCTGAGGCGAGTGGTGAGACAGAAGTCAAGGGTAATTCCATTGTTTGTGCTGAAAGCACAGAAGAAGCATGAAATTACTCTGCCTAAGTGTTGTGTTGGGTTAGGAGGCCAGGAGGATGAGAGATCTCACACTCAGTGATGAGTTCTCTTTCCCTCTACCCATGCTATTGACAGGACAGAGAGTATTTTCCCTTTTGGTTGGATGGCCAAGGTGATTTGGAGAATAAAGGTTTTATCCTGTCAGCTTGAGATAAGGGCTTTTTCTGGTTGTGTTTCTGAATAGTTAGTAAGACTACCAGGAGACAGGACATGGCGTCCTTTTCAGTAAGATTAAATCAGGCCTTCAGATGACTTGAAGCAGATCACAGCCTGCACCAAGCAAACGTGAGCAACAAACTTTCATATACAGCTTGTGCTGAAGCCATGGAAAGTTGAAGACGACATTTATGAAACAGGAACATGAGAAGCCAGATGGAAATGTCCAGCTAGCCTTGTGTCTATTGATGGATGATAGAGGACACCTTTGGATGTGTATAAGAAAGAGGGTAAGAACACAACAAATCTGTCAGCCAGTTGTGGATGGACTGTCATTCAGAGAACATCTGCTCTCGCAGGACACTATCTCATGAAGTTGAGATTATTATGAAAAGCACTGTTCCAAAAAAATAACAAGTATTGCTTGTTTTCCTTCAGTCAAGGCAAGTTTACACAAGTATATATATAGGCCAAAGCTTGTTTGCTCAAGTGGTTCTGACATGAGTCAGTCACAATTCAGGTGATGCCCAACTGTATTAGTATGAGAGGAGGCAGGACACATTTGCTCCTCACTCATGTAGCTACATAGCTCCTGGTTGAAGTGTCTCATGCTGGTCTACACAGTGACCTTGAGGCTATTTGTACCCAGCCCATATAAAAGGAAGGAGCTGTAGATGAAGTGTCTTGCTGCAGGGCTCATAGGAACCTTGGCTGCTTTCCCAGTGAGGATTCACCTGTGGGGTGCTGCCTACACACACCAGCTCTACTTTACCTCCATGTGCTTTGCCAAGCGTCCTGGCTTCACAGAGATGAAGTGCTCATAGGAGCTCAGTTTCCTTCGAATCATTTCGTGGTAGTGAAGTTCGAATTGGATCCTCATCCCTGGGGGCACATTCACTTCAGTTTTGAAGTTTTCCATATCCAAGGCGTTGCTCCTGAAAAGTCAGCTGTGAGGTTATTTTGAGAAAATACAAGGAGAAAGAGAGCTGCTTTGCATTTTGCTTGAGTCATGCATTTGCTGGGTTTGATTCTAACTGTGGCCTATACCACGGAACTGCAGTTGTCTGTTAGCACATGTTTTATCAAGCTGAAAGCAGGAACACAAGTTAAGTCCTTGACAATTAAATATCAGAGTTGCTGTAAATAAGCAAAACCTGCCTCTCCCACCCATTTTCATTTCCAGGGTTCCCCCTCATCTACCTCCTCCTGGGATGGGTCACCCCAGTTCTCCTGAGAATAAGTTCAGTACGATACCCATACGCCAAAGTCTTTATACCTTACTATTCCAGCAGCTTTGCCTTTGGCTTTTGCTTGAGCATACATTTTTCTGGCTTCAGATTTTTCCCGAATTTGGCTGGTAAATGTTATACCATTGATATCCCTAGGAGAGAGAAACACAGTCAGTTTGCAAAAGAAACAACTTTACAATCGACGACTGTTTCTTCACTTCAGAAAAAGATCAGTGAAATCTAATCTGGTGGGAAATAAAATAATAAGGCTCTTGTTTAACCCCAAAGTAATGAAGTCTGGTTTGCACTAGATCTGTATCTTTTTCCCTACCTGCTTTTTTATTTCAAGTAGCCAGCACTCTTGTCCTCTGAGAAGGATCTGCTCTTCCCCACCTCTTTCACACTTTCCCCATCCTCTGGGCAGGGCAAACAGTTACTCATGTCATGGCTGTTTTGGAACATGCTGACCAGCAAGCTGTTTTGGAACATGCTGACTGCTGCCTCTCTGAAGGGATGCTGAATCAGGCTAGTTTCTTTCTGTTTAGTGAGGGCTCTAATTTATGTCCCTGTCTCTCCTTTATCTGCTGCCAACTTGCACAAGACAGGTAGGAGCTTAGTCTGTTTGAGACTTCTGTCCTTTTGTCAAATTTTGTCAATGTTGGCCAATGGCCCAGTAATTACTGGAGAGGAAGAGATGGACAGACAGACAGTATGATGACATGAGCCTTTTTTCTTTGAGAAAGCCTGCTGAAATTACACTGAAGCTGGAAAATAATGAGGTGTTTTGCTTTTACAAATACTTCCTTCCCACCACATTCTGCCCCCACATTGAACCTGCCAGAGCACAAGGCTGATACCTGCCCACTACTTACATAGTGAAGTTGTCAATAAAAGCTCCTTTGGGGACTTGCACATCAAACACTATGGGCTGGGACCGTTTTGCATTATTCACCATTTTGGCTTGGATCATTGTACTGGCCAACCGTGACGTTATAGTGGATTGAACTTTGTAGCTGTAAAGACCTATCTTGTCATCATCCTCCACCTGTAATTGACAAAATTACTCTATAAATTTAGGAGACAGCTAGAAAATGTGCCCCAGAGGGCAATATTAACCTCTTTTATAGTCTCATTGCCTTTTTTCAACTGTAGTTCATTAAAATACAGCAGCCAGATGGGACATGAACTCACGTTCAAGACACCTCCATATTTTACCTGGAAATTGTGTCAGGGTACTCATGTGAATATAGTTCCTTGTAACGTTTCAGCTGAAAGGAGGAATTAATTAAGCCAAAATGTTTTCCTTGATTTGACCGTGCAACCAGTCCTTGGAATAACTCAGTTGGTGTAATCCAGCATAGAAGGGTATGCAGTAGTCCTCAACATCACATATTGAGGAGGAAAGAGCTTATATTTTCAGTAAAGGTCATAAATACAGGAGACCTAGTCTCCTTTATAATAGTTAAACCATGGCAGTGGGAGAACAGTATTAAGATATATTAAGATATTGCCTTTGTCTAATCACTTTTGATGCTTATTTCTTCATATTTGCCATACCCTTCTCCCTCCAAGAGCAGTTGTATAAACAGCATTGTGCAAACGGTGCTCTGTTTAAAGAAAATAGGTTAATACCCAACCAGCAGTAAAAACAAGGAACTGAGCAAACAAAAGGATTGATTTCCAAAAAAATGGTTAACTAGAAAATCACTTTGTTCAGTATTATTTTCCACAGAGGCAGAAAAAAACTCACCAGATCTCCAACATACCCCCAGTCGGATGTGCTTCGCTGGAAAAGAAAAATATGGAGAATGTATTTCAGCAAAGCTAAGAACAGAGATTGAGGCTGTTTCAAGACAGGGATTAGACAGTGGTAACATCTAAAACCTGCTTTCAAAGATGAACAGAATTGGTTTGAGTTCTCAGACTTAGTGTGTATATTCCTTTTGTCTTATTTTATGTATTTTTGCATGGAATATTGGAGCACGTGATCTCTCAGCTGTGACTTAGAGGCTATCAAAATCAGAAGAACAGCTCTCTTCCTCTGTCCTTTATTTTTTATAGAAAACATTCTCTTCTAGAACAAAAACATTCTTCCTGAAAACAAAACACACTGGCAAAAAGTCATACTCAGAAACCCTAGCTTTTAACACAAAAAAATCTCTTTTTGTTTTTCTAGGAAAAGTGGAAAAACCTCAAAACCCAGACCTTTTTAGCTCATTTTGTTTTCATTTACATTATAGTATATATCTTGTATTATATGCAATATGTATGTATAAAAACCCTATTGTGTAATGGATATTACATTTATATACTTATATATATTTAAAATTAGTTATGTATGCATTGATTAGAAGAGCTGAAACTGCTCATTAGTGGTGTTTTTTCCCCCCTGCCCTATGAATATTTCCATTTGGAAATTTCTATGAAGAGGTGGTGACATCTTGTGGCCATTTGAATCATTCCGTTTAATTCCCTAAAACTTGCACCCACATGATTAATCCTGGGATGGGATTTGGCTCACTTAGTTCTGCAGGGAGATGCAATTGTTTAATGCAGGTATCTACTTTGATGTTAACACGACAACTAGGCAAGCTCAGCTCTTCACAGTCAATGGAGTGATCCCTTTCATCTGAAAATACATGTCCCCATTTGGTTGAGTCCTGCCCTAAACCACACTGACAGTACTGGTGAGGGGAGTGGGTACCCAGTGCTGCCGGAAGTGCCCAAGGGTACCACACTGACTTTCAGATGGACATCCAGGAGATCATGAGGCTCCTGTAGGTCTTGCATGATATCTGACACCCAGTAAGATGTCTTGGACACCGCTAAAAATAATTTCCAACCAAAATGATTCTATGATTCTATGATTTTGTAGATCTGTACATGTAGGCAACTGAACTGAACCATTCAACTCCACTGATGATGAGCAGGAACTTAGGGAGACTAGTTCAGATACTGATGGCTAAATTATAAAAAGGTACCAAAACATACCAATCCCATCTTAGGTTTCAGTAGCACTCGAATCCAAGAGGACCCAAAACCACACAAGATGCTCACGAAAACTGCATTAGTCACATGGTGCGTGTAAGGCTTGCTATACAGTTACTAACTTCATTTGAAGCTAATTAATGTACTGTTACTAGGAAAATCTTGGGCTGCACAAGAGATGATACATGTCATAGCAAGATCATTTTAGTGAGATTATTTTAAAGATCCTCTGCAAAGCTGACACCCCACAGACATCACTGTACAGTGAACTGGACCCTTCACATCTGATAAAGAACCAGACCATGAAGAATGACTGTTGTCCCCACACATATCCTTGGCATAGGAAACATCACCAGCGTGAATACAAATTAAGACTAAACTGACCTTAACTGAAACAGATTTAACTTTGAGAAGATGAAGACCAAGACCTTAGCACAGAGGGGATTTGTTTTGTTGCAGTACTTTTCTGGTTCTCAGAAGAGCTTAGGGTTCTCGACTCACTTTATGAATGGTGCTTAAAGCTTTCAAGGTGCCCAAGTTTCCTTTCTGTTTGTTTTTGTGAGGGTGGAGGAGAAAGGGGAGGCGCTGGTGGAGACGTGAGCTTATCGCTTGCACATGTAGTGACTTCCACTGCTGTTGTTAGAGATCAGACGTGGGGTGGTCCAGACATCCCCCTAGGATCTCAAATGTTGCAGAGGACAGCCACTCCAACAGGTCAGGAGAACAGAGCTGTAGGTAACTATACTTCAGGTTTGAGCGCTGGTGTGGTTACTGAGAACATGGGCTTTGCAGGGACTCCTGTGGCACATGAGACGTGCTATTTCTGGCATGAGGGTTCATGGCTGATCCTTGCCTTTAAACCACATTCAGATCTGCTGATGACCACACTGCACAGAAACAGTATCTTGTGCAATATTTAACATGTGGCTAATGGCTGATTAGAGTGAAGAAAAGTGCCTCGGGAAATGTTTTAAGGATCTGGTCTTTATAGATGCTGGACCATATCTTCAGGTACTGAGACCCATCTTCTCCTGGCATCTGTGCAGCCTATGGATATTTAGCCCTCCATAATGATATTTGTTCAAATCACTGTGCATGAATGTTGCAACTACTATGCAGTCTACCATCAAGGAAATATTGGGTACTTCAACTGTGACTTAGTAAACAAGGAAAGCAGATTCAGAGTTGTTATACTGCATCCAAAGGAAATTACTTTTTTACTAAGGCATGAAAATTCCTAGGGAAAGTCATAAGAATCTGTAAATTAAGGAAAAGGTTGAAAAGCAGATGCCAAGCATGAGAAACTAGAAAGAGGACGAGATCTACCTGGCATGTTCTCCCAGTTCTTTGAGGTGCTGTTTCCTCATAGAGTCACTTGTTTTCATGTGAGCCGTTTCCTAAGCAGTTTTTAACACTGCATTTTCATTGCAGCCTCTTTAGACTCCTTTTGGGGATCATGACCCTTACTGTGAGGTGCAAGAAGAGCAATTTCAAACCTAGGTCTTGGCAGAGTTTGTCCTCACAGTGCTAAAAGATGAATCCTAGTCTTTCTGGTTGCATTTATACCCTGGGAGCTGGGAGGGTCTCCAGCCAGCTGATTCCACCCTCTCTGTCCTTCCATATTTCCTTCCCATGCTGGTTCTCATGGAGAGGAAACCAGGCAGGCAGAGCCGTAGGGAAATAAGTGTGATCTCACCTGTCTCTGAACAGCCAGCGATCAGGACCAGGACTGAGGGACATGCTACAGAACATCCCGCCTCACAGTCTAGACACAAGCTCCGTTATCTATCTCCAGAACAGAGATAATGGCAGTGCACCATCCCACAAAGGTTCCCAAGGTTACCTGCATTCCAGCCCGTGGGGTGCTCTGTTTCTGCAGTCACAAGGACCACTCACATACCTGAGATGCAGTATTTTTTGAATTGCTCAGCAGCAAATATTTTTCATCAGAATACCTGATCTGGACATAGAAAACAATTCTTTCTATTTAGAACTAATCAGTAAGTCCTGCAGAGGAGTTCTGTTGTCTTGTTGCCAATGGGCTAGTGACCTCACTGTAGAAAAACATAGTGCTAAAACAATAACTTGGAAGACAGCCTTCATCTAGTAATCTACAGAAACTACACACCTGCTGTTGGCCAAGAGCTACTGTCTCAAGATGTTTCACCTCGTTCAATTTAATCTCATTTATTAATATTTTATTGTGTCTCAACTAACATAAGGGTAGCTCAGAACCACAGAATCACAGAATCAATCAGGTTGGAAGAGACCTCTGGGATCATCGAGTCCAACCATTGCCCTGACACCACCATGTCAACTAGACCATGGCACTAAGTGCCATGTCCAGTCTTTTTTTAAACACATCGAGAGATGGTGACTCCTACAGCTGAGATCTTACTTCTACTGGTTTGCAAAGACTCATTTGATAGGTAAAGGATGGGAAACAATATATGGGAATATAAGTAATAACTGGTATAATAAAAACACTAGTAGAATTGCAAATTACTGCACGCATATGTCTAAATCACTACGTATCCGGAAAGTTGGGGAACAGGCCATAATACATACGGCACTAACACAGACATGTTGGAAAGAAATGATGCCTTGAAGAAGTGCAGCTAGAGAGGATTTCTGCTTAAGTCATGATTAAATTGTTTAAATACTAATCTGGCAAATTTGAACTGGCTTGATTCGTATTTATGCTAAAATCTTCCATTTTTCTGGCAGTGTAATGGGGGCTTTAGGTGTCAATAAGTTACATTTACATTCTGTGTGAGGCCCCTTTTGAAAAGCCTTAGGATAAAGAAGAACCATGTTTGCCTGTGCTTACCTTCAAAGGTGCTGGGAAATCCAACTCTACTCAAGAGGATCTTTTGTTTTCACTGTATTGAACAACCTCATGAAAGACAGCAGCAGAGCTTGGTGGACAACAAGGTCCACTCCGATCATCATTTCTTTCATGCAGTGTAATAAAAGTTAATACCTTCAAACAACTGATTTCATGGTTATTATCGTTAATTACTACTGTGTAAAACACAAGAAAATTCTTACAATGCTGTTTTAAATGTTTCTGTTTCAGAAGCTGATAGAATACAATAATCTGCAACCCATCAGCATGCTCGACACAAATTTTCTTCCCTGGTCTCAGACTCCACCAGCTCATTACCCATGTGACACTGTGCTGCACTCTTTTGACCTGAGTTAAATATGAATGAATGGACTACCTGTAGGACTGGAAGTTTTCAACCTATGTTGCCAGTGTCCAAAGACTTTTTCCATTTTCTCATGGAAAAGCCCCACCAGTATCAATGAGATTTTTCCCACACATGAAGTTAGACAGACAAGTATCTCCATTGTTTATCATCTGTATTATGGTCCTTAGGAGCTCAGATATGGAACAAGGCCTTCTTGTGCTAGGTACTGCATAAAGGATTGTAGAAGTTCTTATCCCAACAAGAAATATGGAGGTCTCAATGCATACAAGGACCTGTTGGTCCCACCTCATTGAACACTCACAGCCCTTGACATGGAGCAAACCACCTGGAGAGAGCTCCCAGGCATTCTTGCTTCCATATTTTTGAAGCATTTCTGGGTACTGTACCTGGTACCTGCCATTTCTCATCTTGGAGCTTGAAGGAAATCCATCGATTTCTAGGTCAATCAGGTTTTCCACTTCCTAGAGAAGAAAGAGGAAGAAAGAGGTGATGCTGCTGCCTTACTGTTTATTTTATCACTTGATTTATTATTTATTAGCACTCTAATAGAGTTCCAAAGGGAATTTACCTCCCTTTGGTGCAAATGGGGAGCAAAGGTGTCAACCACCTGAGACCAAAATGCTGCATCTTCACACATTCAGTTTCCCTCTGTGGCCAACTAGCTCTATATACTCTTTTAAGATCATGACCTTTACTATAATTTTACAACCTTTCCTTCTGAAGCAAGGAGTAATATTTAACGCATTGAAATGCCCATGAAGAGCAAGAGGCAGATTATCATCAGGATGGGTCCAGCCATGGTAACTACAGCATTTCAGATACTGATCTCACTTAAACCAGAAGGTTCAGAGAACTTATGCTCAAACCAGTAGCAACTCTCTCTGGTTTTATACTAATATACCTGAGCAATAAATGTGTCCCTTTGACAGCAAAGGAGCAGGTCTTTTCCAAGTGCAAGCACTAATTCAATTAGAAGCATGGTTCTTACACCACAGCAGTAGTCTTAATTAAAGTTTGTTAGAGGTTTAATTTATGGCAATAAAGAAGTTTAAGTTCATGAGCTGCTCTCCAACTTATATGATAGCATACACACAAAGGTTTGCACAAGTGTTTAAGCACATTGATGTTAAACTGGTACGGCGTCTATGGTTAGAAAGGACCACAGGTCTGGAATATTTTTCCTGGGAATTACAAACTCAGGCTAAAAATCTCACTGTGTCCTGAAAAGTGCTTTAAGAAGAAAAAAAAAAAAGAGGATATCCCCACTCACTAATTGTTTTTGTGAATCTTGCAAAGGAAATAAAAGCTTCATACCATCTCTGCTGACTTCACAGAAATATTTCAATACATACTGCAATGTGGAAGTGGATGTAGACACCCAGGTCTAAGTTCACCTGAGTCTGGGGGTTTAAATTTGGATTCAGCTTCAGAGTCAAAGCTATAACTATACTTCTTTTCATCATTGCATTATCTTAAGCAATTACAAGCTCTTCTATCAATTATCTCATCCCTCTGCTGAGGAATGTACAGTCAGTAGGATATTAACTCCATATTAGAACTCCTGTTAACAAAATCCTGAGTCCATATGAAACTTTGCTGAAGTTCATACTGGTCCGTACAGGAGACCCCATCCACAAAGATATCTAGGTGTTCTGTTTCTCCTTATTCCAGGGAAACAGGATATAAAATACGCTGAAGGTCTGAGTGTAGAAGCCCACGTGAATGTTTAAAGGTTAAAACCACCAGAAAAGGCAAAGTTGAGGTAAAAATATGAATCCTCCTTGAAAAGAAACTTGGAGTTATGCCCACACTAACCCAACTTTAATAATATTAAAAAAGCAACGCTGTGAATGACAGGTGAAAACCAATTATCAGAAGAATCCCTTTTATAGCTAAAAGTAGAAGAGTATTCACAAGATACAAGCAGAGCTATGAAGCAATGACCCAGTTCTGCTCCCGCCAAAGTCAGCTGCAGCTTTGATGTTGACTTCAGCAAGGAAGGGAGACTTAGGCCCTGCCTTGAAATACTCACATCTGGGATTTCGTCGATAACAAGATCGAAGCTTCCTACTCCAGAAATGAGGAACAAAACCAGGAAGCAGATCAGATGCTTCATTTTCTTGCTGCTTGTCTCCTGAGAACAGCCCGCATAGGTACTGGACACAAGAGCTTTCCTTCTCTGAGACAAGTTCAAGGAAACAGCTCAGTTTCATGCAGTATTTTGAACAAAGTTTTGAAATGCTGACTTTGTTTAGGCCATAGGTAAATATTTGCCTTGCAACGCAGGTCTGAGCTGTGGTGCCTGACCAAGGGTTATCCAAATAGTGTCTTCACTCGCCTCTGCTCTCGATAACAGCTCAGGCTTGGATAGGCTCACTTCTTGCTTTTGTAGCTTCCCATGATGTTTGACTAATTTCCTGCTAGGCGCAGACCTTGGAGTGTCCAAAGCTTTGAAAGATCAAAGCAAGAACTCACTCCTAGCTTGTTTGTTTATAGTAAATGAGGTGAAGACTGGTTCTCAGAGCGATGGAGGCAGCAGCGTTGTGCTTCTCCAAAGGCCCTCCCACCCAGCCGTCTCACAGGGGTTGGCAGAGACCTTTGGGCTGGATCCTGACCCACACAAATACCCTTTTTCCACTCGGGCTGGGAAAGGATCCTAGCCGGTGGTGGGATAGTTCTAGTTTTTCAAAGTTAGTCATGTGAAAACTTCTGACAATGTTTTCAGATGCATGTTGTACAGCTGCTGGGTGCTTTTGAAACTGTTTTGGCCTCCCTGCCTCTTTGGGTACTTCAAGAGATGGGATACAGTAAGCTAGCAGAGCAAAAAGGGGAAAGAATGGAGCAAGCAGGTTTCTGACAAAAGGAGCTGGGGTACCCCTTCCATTCTTCCAGGAAGAAAGGAAATTTGCAGACATCTGAGCAATCTCAATGGAAAAGACTGTGGACCCAGGGAAAAAACTACTATGTGGACCAAGGGAAAAAACAGCAGACAAGATTATGTTATGTTATGTTATATTATATTATATTATACTATACTATATTATTCTATGTTATGCTACATTTTGGTGTTTCAGTAAAAGAATTCTGCAGCACCAATCTGCGGTTACACATCCTTCCTCCATCTTTTCAACAGATTGTTTCTCAGGCTGAGACCCAAAACTGCATTCAGGTATTCAAAAGGAACCCAAGCAGAATAGTGACCTTTCAGCTCACTGCTATGTAAGAGTTGCAAAAGGTGCTTAGGAGAGAACATAAGAACTGGAGCAAGCATGTAAGGCATTTTCCAAAGATGCTCCTACTCTCCAGCTACTTGTAGCTATGGTATGTCCTGATCAGGAGATGGTTTCCATTTCTTTAGCAGCCCTCAATTTATTTTCAAAAAAACTATCATCTCCTCTGAAGAGACTGGAAAAAAATAAGCATTCATAGCATCCTGTGAGAAGAAGTTCCACACCTTAACTATACACAGAATGAACCATGGCCTTTTGATCACTTTGAACTTGTCACATGATAGCTCCACACACTGTTTCACAGATGTTATGCTGGAAGAGGCATGGAATAATTAGTCAAGATTTGCCTTCTCCCACAATCTTTTGGGCAATCCTGGATCTTGAACTTGGAGATGACATAGCTCCAGATCTGCTAGAAAGCTTAGGAGCCTGTAGGCTGTACCCAAACCAGTACACAGCCTTCACAGCACATGCATCTTGCTTTTGCATTGATCCATCCACACAGTGGTTGCCCACATCACCTATTTATTACTTTCTCTCTAAGCTCTAGTTCAGCTCTCAGATGGTGAACATGTAGAGCCTGCAACATTGCTTCTCCTGAAGAGACAGCTTCTGAATGTAGAGGTCACTCGATAAGCGGTTCTGCATCCCCGAGGCCCAAATGGCGTGACCTGGCCAGTCTTCCCCTCACTTATTTTACTCCAGACCATCTTCTGTGTTGCAGCTTCGCGTGGAGGTGGGGGTTAGTGATGTGCATGGAGGAGGGGAGTGTGCAGGAGGAGAATGGGGAGGATGGGAGCAGGCTTTTTCAATAATCATAGAATTATAGAATTATTTACATTGGAAAAGACCCTTAAGATCATCGAGTCCAACCATTAACCCAGCACTGCCAAGTCCACCACTAAACCATGTCCCTCAGCACCACATCTACTTGTCTTTTAAATACCTCCAGGGATGGTGACTCCACCACTTCCCTGGGCAGCCTGTTCCAATGCTTGACAACCCTTTCTGTGAAGAGATTTTTCCTGACGTCCAATCTAAACCTCCCCTGGCACAATTTGAGGCTGTTTCCTCTCATCCTATCACTTGTTACTTGGGAGAAGAGACTGACCCCCACCTCGCTACACCCTCCTTTCAGGTAGTTGTAGAGAGCAATAAGGTCTCCCCTGAGCTTTCTTTTCTCCAGGCTAAACACCCCCAGGTCCCTCAGCCGCTCCTCATCACACTTGTGCGCCAGACCCTTCACCAGCCCTTCTTTGGATTCGCTCCAGCACCTCAGTGTCTTTTTTGTAGTGAGGAGCCCAAAACTGAACAAAGGATTTGAAGTGCAGCCTCAGCAGTGCCAAGTACAGGGGTATGATCCCTGCCCTAGTCCTGCTGGCCACACTATTGCTGATACAAGCCAGGATGCTGTTGGCCTTGGCCACCTGGTCACAGTGCTGGCTCATATTCAGCCAGCTGTCGACCGAAGTAGCATAATGAGGGATGAGATTACCCTACTGCACATCTTTGTCTCCCTTTTTAGTCCATGAAAATAAATAGATTTTTTTCTGACCATATGGTGCCTGACTCAATTTAATTACCTGCCGCACCACAGAATGGGATGAATCCTGCCCTTGCTGGGTCTCATTCATGCCATGTACAATATAGGGAGTTCAGTCAGAGAGCTCGGAGGAGGACACCAGCTCTGGGGATATATATGCTCCATCAGATGACTCCTACCTCCTGGATTGAGCTGCTCTGCATGTATCACCATTGTAGGCTTTATGAGCAGAGGGGAATCTCAGCATGCTGCTTCAAACAGGAGGTTGGCTTACAGCTCTGTGGTGCATAAAACATCCAGGTTGGCTTTAAATCATGTAGTCAAGGGACTGACAATCTAACCATATACCTTGGACTTGGTGTTTACTCAGCCTGTTAGGTGGATTTTGCTCAGTACTGTGTGCCTGTAGTCCTAGCAGTATTTAAGTTAGCTACCTTAAAGTTAGCTTAGGACCATCTCCAGGAATGCTGTCGGAGCTATGGCTATGACAGGGCTTGTCCAGGACTGCAAGAGCAGCAGGCATGGGGCACCCAGTCTTCGCTGTGTTGATGGTATCTACTATAGCTTGAATTTTCCATCTAAGCTGAGTTCTACTCACACATGTGCCCCTACCTCAGAGTGATCAGTTCTTTCTCTTCAGAAATGTAAATCTTAAGGTAGCTGTTCTGGAGGTATCTGGGGCCCTGGACCGGGAAGCTAATCACTGCTGCTCTAAAGACATGAAAAACTCCCTTTAGAACAGAATTTAATTTAAACATTAATTTTGTAATCCGTTATTTCAGTCCTCTCATAACCACCAAATGCGGCTTAATTTTTTTTTGGTAAAAATAGCAAGATTGGGAAATCCGTGTGACCACTAGATGGCACGAACTGCTCAAACATACTGTCCAAAAGAGTCAAAAAGCTGAAATTTATCAAGGAGAAGGTACAGAAAATACACATGAGGAACAAGTGCTGAGGGTCCTTAGAGCCCTACCATTTGCTATCAGGTTAGATGAACTTCCCCAGAATTTCATGATGAAGACAAGATCTCAGTAAGGTGTTTTGTGGTATGTGTCCATTGGGCAGTTCAATGAGTTGTCCTCTCATGGTTGGGATTCCTTTGGAAGGAAGTTTTCATGCACTGTCCTCCCTGAAGCACTTGGAGTTAGTGCTGGGCAGAGTCTGTCCCTCAGAATAATTAAATTGTGTTAATTTGTCTCACACCCATGGGAAATGCTCACAATTTCTGTATCTTATGAGATAGCCAATTTCCCCTTCCCATATTGAACGTTTTATCTGAAAATTTCCAGCGACCCAGGTAAGAACAAGATGTACCTGCAAGGCAACACACTTACCCAGGGTGCCTATTGCCCTGACATTCACCCTACTATGCACCAACAGTTCTGGAAAATGATATATGGACATATAGAAAAGGTTTTCTTGGTGCTTCAACTTTCTTCTCTTTATACTGCCATTCAACAGAGAGATACCAGGTACCAGGACTCAGCAACCTGCCTGACTGCCCTGATGACCTCTTCAAAGTGGGTTTCACAGCAGTCCCCCAGACAGGGTCAGACATCCTCAGCACCAAGGCCCTTTGGCAGAGTCTTTAGGCCTATTTCATCAGAATAATATCAGATTTTGAAGTTCTGAAATGCTCTGCTGGGCCATGGTGCACACAGCTAATGGCAACAGGGAGATCAACAGCCAGTGGGACCCCAGAAAAGCCCTTTCAGGAACACAGGCACCTCCCAAATATTGTCAGAACTCAGGACCATCAGGTCCCATCCAGATGTTTTAGAGGAGATTGATTAGATAAAGTCCTGAAAGAAAATATTTAGTGTAATTCCCTGAACTTCACCCTAAGTCATTTTACCTCTGGACATTTATCAATGTCTATGCCTGTGCAACCCTTTGGGACTCTTGCTAATTGCTTGAGCAAATTGCTGGCTTTGAATGCCACTAAATTCTACAGTTTGTTAATGCTTTGGGTAGATTTAGTTCCTGGTTCAGTTGGCCATTTAATGTAGGTGCCTCTGCATGAGGTGGGTGTCTGGTGTCCCATTCTTCTACCTAGAAAAATAGAGAACTGGAAGCCTTGAATTTATGACTCCATGCAGCCGTGGCACTGATGTTATGACCAAATGCAGCTCTAATCTTGTTCCCTCAGCTTCAGTCTGGAGTCTGGAAAACCCCTGCTCTTGAGCTAGAAGGTGCCAACATTTTCTTTAGCTTCAACACTCCCCACAGGGTTTATTTAACTGGTACTGTGAAAATAAGGAAGACTAGTCCTACCCATGAGCCTTGCATGGAAAAACAGGGGCATGCAGATATGTGAAGGCAGAGCATCACCAAGGTGCATGTGTTTGCATGTCAACACAGAGAGATTCCTTGGCATAACATGATCCATTCCAGGTGAAATGTGTGTGGAAGCTCAGTTGTTAGATCATGCCTCTCTCCAATGTCTTTTCTCATGCTGGCTGCAGGCATGCCAGGCAATTTAATTTGCTGAGCTCCCACCCAAAGAACAGCTGCTCATCTAGTTAAGTCAGCAAAAGTCAGCACCAAACACGTCTAATGTGAACACACCTGAGTAAGTGCTTATCGTGGTCTCCAATGGCATCCCCAGAACAATGCCTGCCATGTTCACCCCCAAAATCAGGAGACTGTATTCCAAGGAGGAGCAAGAGGGAATAAGGTGAACAACCAATACCCCAGGCTTAATGTTCGCTCATCAAACCTGACTGCATCTGAACCACACTAAAACACACCTCAGTCTTATTTAGCTACGTGCTATGTCCTTATGTGCCCTTGCTGAGGAGAGTATGAGCAGAACTGGCTGCTCCTAATCACTTTGGGAAGGGCAGTGCTTTTCCCAGCTCATTCTCTTATGCCCGTTAGTTATCCCATACCTGCTCTAGGGTCCTGTTTTGGTCTGAATATCCTCCTTTCACCAGATGTGCTTCAGATCAGCTTTATTGCAATATCTTTGCACTGTCTCACTGTTTTGATTTACTCTGGCCCTCAGCTCCTCACCTGTGCAATGGGAGAAGCAGAGTGGCTGTAGAAACAAGCTGAATACTGATCAGGAGGCAAAGAGAGATAGCCGGTGAGATCTGGATGTTTTTCCAAATGCCTCCTGACTGCCCAATGGTTATTTCAAACGGGCAAACACGTCCCCTTCCTGCCCAGGAACTACCGTTACCTCTAGGGTTAGCAGGGTAGTTTTGACTTGCTTTTACAGAGGTGCCTTGGTTTCCTCTAGGTTTTCCAAATCAGTAGGAAAATCATTCTATATGTATTGTTTTAAATGCCCGTTTCCAGCATTTCTAAGCATATGCTGCAAGACATTTTATTCATCCGTGTCCCCTGGTTAGTGCAACATGGACAGAGCAGGTTGAGGAGCAGCCCATCCTAATGTCAGTAGTGAGGGCACAGGAGGCTGCAGCCCTACTTCTCATGTTACTGCAGTGCACTTCTGTGTCTGAGGGAGACAAGACATGCAGGAGCTGAAACAAACCGGACCCAGATGAAAAATACTTCAAACCATTTTTTTGTGTGTCCTTAAACCAGGTCTCAACCTGAACCATTGCTTTGAAGTCTTTCTTGATTCCCACCTGGATGGTTGAGCCCTCTTCCATCTCCCTTTGAGAGAGGGAGCTGGTGAGGAGCTGAAGACAAGGCTTTGACTATCTCTGGCAGGGACCAGATAAGCACAGCAATCATTTGGGGTGTCTCTGGGGGCCTGCCCAACCTCCCTCCAGTGTTCTCCCACTATCTTCTCTTCTCCAGCCACATAAGCACTTTGTCATTCCCTGCAGTGCTGCCCAGCTCTGCAGCTCCCATCGGGGATGTGGCCACTCCAGAGGCCTTTGTACCTGCCAGTGGTGGACTGGTCCCAGTGGCAGAGGGGCTGGCCAGGCTTTTGATTCTTTCCCTCCTGCTGGCAATGCCAGAAGGGGCCTGTGTGTGAACACGGTGTGGACTCAGCCTAAATCTGAGCCATTGATTTGCTAAAGGGGAGTTCCAAAGGTGCTGACCTTGCTTTCCCTTCCCTTTACTCCAGCACCAGCTCCTCTCATCCCTTCTGAATGGGGACCAAGCACCTTCCTGCTCCTCCATTACACGTGCTTTCAGGTGGGTGCACATGTGTCTGTCCAGAAGGAGAAACTCCAGTGGCCCAAGGGTGTGTTTATACATCCCAGCAAGGCCAGAGAGACATTGAGCCACTCACTGAACCATCACTGCCATGGACTGGAGCAGAAGCAAAACAGCTTCAGTCCCTGATGACCCAAGAGCTGGAAAGGAAAAAGAAAATGCAGTGGTTCAAATCCTGACAGGTTTGTGCATGAAGTACGTAGCATCTGCAAAAAATCAAACAAAAAAAAAAAACAAACAAAAAGAAAGAAAATTTGGGTCTGCTAGATTTAAGAAGTTACTGCTGGCATTGAAAAATGAAGTAGTAAATGTGTCTGATTTGGGGATAGGTGAGCGCTGCAGATGCAAGTTTGTGAATGCCTGGGGATGAGCCATGCCTTGTCCGTGCCAGCTGGCACAGCCGTGCCTGGAGGAACGTCCCTGGCAGCTGAGAGGTGGGGACCCAGCCTGTGTCCACCTCCGTCCTGGGGCTGGTCTGGGAGACAGAGGGAAGAGCAAGAGGCTCACTCTGGCTTTGCCTACCTGAGAAATGGAGCCCAGGTGATAAGAAAGAGGGGTGAAAGTGCTGGTCTCGGCCATCTTTGCTGGCAGGAAGGCACCTGGCTGCCTGGCAGGGTGCCAAGGTGAGGGTGTGGAGGGAGCCCTGCCCTGCTCCGGGATGGCGGCCCCGAGGCAGCTTTCACAAACAAACCAGGGCTCTCCAGACTGGGGAGCAGGAGAAGCTGTCCCTTCAGAGGTGGTGAAACCGGAGGGTTTTACCCCTCCTGGGTAAAGCCCCAGCCTTGAATTCTGTCCTTGGATCACACTCCCCAGGGGAGTGGGTAGCAGGGTGCTTTCTACCGTGGCCTGTGGCATAAGCCCTTCAGGCCTGCCCGTCGCCAAGGCTGACCCCATGAGGAGACACCCCAGCAGCCCAGCGTGTCCTTCCAGCTCCCACCGGCGCTGGGCACCAGCCTCTCAGGCGGGTGCCGTGTGGCAGCAACCATCTTAGGCCCTGCCTCAGCGCCCAGCCCGCTGGAGGGAATGTCTCCTCAGCCTTCCCCCCCCCGCCGAGGGCCACCATGGGGCTGGGGGGCTGCTGGTGCCAAAACAGGGACCCCAGCACCACCCCTCTCTGCCGCATGAGGCGAGATGGGGGCTGAGGCTGAGGGTGGCATCAAGAGGGGCATGGTGGTGGCTTGTGTCCAGTGGTCCATGAGACCCCTGGCTGAGGGGAGTAGCTGCGGGATGGAAACCCTGCAAGGATCCCCCGCAGCCCCTGACAGCGTGGGAAGCCGCCCTGAGTGGAAAAGGGGCCGGTCCTGAGCTGGGAAGGAGGAGAAGAGGGTGGGTCGTGTCGCCTCCTGTCAGCCTCCTCGCAGCCTGTCCGGCAGCGCAGGCAGCAGCTGCAGGCAGCAGGGCTCTCCTCTCACCTGCGGGGCAGGGAGCCCCGGCCAGCGCTCCCCCTCCACCATGATCCTTTGGCTGTGGCTCTGCTGGGGTTTCTCCACCTCGGCGGGGCAGCCCGACTCGGAGCTGATGGCAAGGTACCTGGAAGAGGAGCTCATGGCAGACTACAGCATCAGGGAGCAAGTAAGTTTTAAGGCGGTCGTCATTCGGGAGCGTCTGGTGTCCAGGGCTGGCTTGTCCCCTCTTAACCATCAGTAATCGACACGCAGGGCAGTCTGATAAAGCTGCATTTATTGCAGCCATCCCTGCAGCGTGCCCGTGGCTGTGGCAGCAGCTCAGCTCCATGGGAGGCTGCTACTAACAGTTGTTGGAGGTGTTAAGCCAGGAGAGTACAGGCACCGTCCTGTGCTGGGTGCTACTGCCTGGGGATGGGTCCAAAGCTGACATCCCCATAGCTGTGCTAATGAGGCATTTCACAGGGACAAGGGAGTTAACACCGTGTCCTGGCTGTGGGCCAGCCTGAGTAATTCAGAGTATTTCAGGCTCGGAGGAAAGATTTTCTGCCTATGGTCTCAGTCTTACCATACTTGATTTTTAACTCATGCTGGATGAAGTGAACCACATGAGTTTCAGCTTGTAAAATGCTTCTTGACCAGGAGAGAAAAAAAATATATTCTGCAAGTGAGGGCTGTTACGTTATGTCATTGTGTGGCTTAGATTTTCTGGGGAAATAGGGCTGAAAGAGCAATGAACTTTTTGCAAGTTAGCAAGAGAGTTTGGGTGGTGGTTTGGGAGGCTGTGATTTAAAAGGCTGAGCTTCAGATCTGTGCTCATGTCCTTCAGGTCCATACCAGCTATCATGTGTGACTATCAATCAGCTATCAATCATTTATCTAAATTTGATCTGATCTGAGAGGCTCTGTAGTATCTGAGACACCTGTGTGGGACTGGCAGATACGAAGCAGAAGCTATGGAAGACCTGTGCCTTGCTGGAGGCCAGGTGGGATACCCTAGCATGTCTAAAATGTCACTAGATGCCTGTATTATGGCATCTTCTGCCATACAATAAGCAGAAAGTGTTAGACTTTTCATATGTATCTGTACCTGAGTTGGTCATTCAGTTGCTCATCCCACCCATGCTGGAATGGGAAGAATTTCTCTCCAGAAGTGCCCATCTCTCTCCAGTACAAGGACCTCAGCAACTTCGTTGTCAATTATGATTACTGTGAACACATATTCCTTCTTGGGGAATTCAGCTACAAACCAACATTGTCTTGCAGACCCACCTGTCCAAGTGGGAGAGAATATCTCCATCACTGTCCTGCCAGTGGAGTGATATCTGGGTACACTCACTTATCTACTTGAGGGGGAAAATCAGTTGCAAAGTTCAAGCAGCTGGCTCAGAGTGTTGAAATAACCTGGCTGGTCTTGCTTGAGGCAGATGAGGGTGTTTTCACAGGAGCTGTGCTGCTGGCAGATCAGTGGCAGCAATAACTTCTGACAGAAAAGCAGTGATGTATAAATAGAGGTGGTGACCTGGTCCCCTGGGACTGCCAAATCTAGAAGAGGACATCTGTCCATCCTCACTGAACACAAGAGCCAGGTTACGAACAGGCAGGTGCTTCCCTAGATCAACATACTACACTATAAACAAATCTCTGACAGATTCTGGAGAGCATATAGGGCTGCGTTTAACTGTAACATCCTGGAAGGATCTTCCTACATAAAAGCAAGTACAGACACAGGTCTTTGCTGGACTGTGGCGTTTGCAATAACTGTGGATTATTGTTGGCTCATCCAATGATTGGCCACTCTGCTAAGGTAGTTGATAAGGTTGCTAGCTATTACCATTGCACTAGAGGTAGTTCTTCTGGACAGGTCTTCACAGGTGGTTGAGTTGCTACTACCCAGCTTATTCTCTGTATACTATGCTAAGACTAGCAGATGACAACAGCTATGGGGTCACTACTAGCAATTATTGGACTTTAATGAGTGCTTCGTAAAGCTTTAAAGCTAAAGGTTGACGATAACTTGGAAACTGTTCCATTAGATGATGCTAGTGAAGCTGGATGGTTCAAAACACTTTGATGGACTGATCAGTATCATAAACCCTGCAGCAGTGCTTTGGCATTAGTCATGAAGTCCTAGCAAATAGAATACTGTTATCTGGTGACCCTTAGCTACTCACCAGTGTCTACTGGCTATCCTCAAGACTTCAGAAGGTAGCTTTTGAAGGAGACAAGTCATACAAAGCCTTCTTATGCAAATAAGCAAGCAAACAAAATGGGTGTGTGGTGGAGAAAGATAAAACCAGTAACCAAATTTCCAGTTTCACCAATTGGTCAGTAAAAACCATAGTGACTCTTCCATACAGGACAACAGGTGGATTTGTTCCAAAAGGTAAACCTTTAGTAAAAAAGAGTACCGAGGAGCACTGATCTCTCATCCCTGCCTCTGCTCCAAGCAGGACCAACTTCACAGACATTTGTCTGGCTTGTTCTGAAGAATCTATAGTGATGGAGACCCTGCAGCCTCTCAGCAGGCTCCTGAAGTGCTTTACTTGCCTGAGAGAACAGACCCAGACAGAAAGTTTCTTCCAAAATTTAAACTGCAGAGAATTCTCTCCCCTCCTCTCCCCTCCTCTCCCCTCCTCTCCCCTCCTCTCCCCTCCTCTCCCCTCCTCTCCCCTCCTCTCCCCTCCTCTCCCCTCCTCTCCCCTCCTCTCCCCTCCTCTCCCCTCCTCTCCCCTCCTCTCCCCTCCTCTCCTCTCCTCTCCCCTCCTCTCCCCTCCTCTCCTCTCCTCTCCTCTCCTCTCCTCTCCTCTCCTCTCCTCTCCTCTCCTCTCCTCTCCTCTCCTCTCCTCTCCTCTCCTCTCCTCTCCTCTCCTCTCCTCTCCTCTCCTCTCCCCTCCTCTCCCCTCCTCTCCCCTCCTCTCCCCTCCTCTCCCCTCCTCTCCCCTCCTCTCCCCTCCTCTCCCCTCCTCTCCCCTCCTCTCCCCTCCTCTCCCCTCCTCTCCCCTCCTCTCCCCTCCTCTCCCCTCCTCTCCTCTCCTCTCCTCTCCTCTCCTCTCCTCTCCTCTCCTCTCCTCTCCTCTCCTCTCCTCTCCTCTCCTCTCCTCTCCTCTCCTCTCCTCTCCTTCTCCTCTCCATTGACAATTGCCTGAGGGAGCTGTTTTTCCTTGTTTCTAATTTTACAAGATGTTGGCTAAAATAATGAAGAAGGAAATAAAAAGTGGTTTTTACAGTCTAGCAGAGGAGACTGTTTAATTTCTCCATTGGGCTTTCCTAAGCTTTGCAATGCGTGATATAAACAGACATAAAATCATCTATTTGGCAAGGAATGCTGTTATTTCAGTGTAAATCAACAGAAAGGGCAAATCAGGTAAAAAAATATCATTGCATTCCTCTGCTCTCTGGAGTTTCACCGACATTTTAAGAAGTCACTTGGCTTCCCTCATTGACAAGAGACTTGTACTTTCTGTTTTGGGAAGGGATTTGGTTTGGAGACGTTGCTAAGCTGAGGCTTACATCATGTGCAGGGAAGAAGTCAGAGGAGTTGTTGTGAAGGGTGATACGAGTATGATTGCGTTATCATAGGCGAAGCACTTTGTTTCATAATAAAATCTGTAGCTGAGTTTAAATATCTTTATTCCCTTTTTGCACGTAACTAGTGGTTTTCTGTCACTGAGCAATAAACCCACTGTACCTGTGGAGAGTTTTTAGGCAACAGATCTGCTGTTGAGGTAATATCAATAAAGCTGAGGCTGTAACGTTAATTTATACAAGTCCTCCCTTGGAGCGGGTCCACATGTGCAGCAGAATGGGCTTATGCTTGCCAAGCCCCACCACACGGGTGCGAGGTGTTAACCTGGTCACTGCTCAAGCTCAAAGCAGCCACACTGTGCTGAGATGAGGACAGCCTCAAGTGATTGGTCTTGTTGTGCCCTCAGCCCTCTCCCTGCCCAGTGTCTGTAACCCCTGATGAGTGCTCTTGCATGGATGTAGACCACTTCTGGACTGGGGAACGGGCTTTGGCTTTTACTCGCCTGAGGATGTAGATGTGTCCTGCATGGCATTTGATGAACATTGTGGACCATTGAGCAGCCCTTCTCATCATGTGCCGTATACCATGCAACAGGGCAAAAACAGTGACACAGAGCCTTTGTGTGACTCCATAGGAAGCTATAAGGGAATACACTTCCAAGGCCAAGACATAATGTCCAGGGCTCGGGCTAAAGGCTGAGGGTCCTGTATTCATATAGAGGGTCTCTTGACAAGTAGCATTTGCAAAACACACAGTACCTCCTCGCCTGCGAGAGCTGCATTCCACTGCTGAGCTTTGATCAATGAGTCTGTTAATATAGGGGAGATTCAGGTTTTAATTTTAACCAGAGGAACGTTTGAACCTGGCCATGGGTGATCAGTCACACAAACCCGTGTCTGGATTTAAACAAGTGACATGTCTTCTGTAAGTTGACTAGGCTCCATTAACTCCCTTAACTCTTTGCAGGTTGCACGCCGTGTTCCAAGACAGGCCAAGTTTTTGCAAAGGCTGGTACGTATCACACTGTGTCGTTATTTTACCTCATGGGAATTACACTTGCTCTATGTATATATTTGTGTGCATCCCTGTGCCCAGGAATGAACTATGTCAGTGGGTGATGGTACAGTGAGATTCTAGGTAAAAAAAAATCTTCATTTTGATCAATGCAACAGGTACAGGTTCTTCTGATACTTCCAAATCCATCTTCTCAACCCCAGATTTGGAGAGAGAACATCCAATGTTACAAACCTTAACCAAGCAGTGAACATAGGCCTGATGAAATGTCATTGAATTTGAAGAGAAAGGGAGAGTTTGCTTTCAAATTTGAAGATCTCTGTTGTTCTCTGTCCAAAATTTACTGAAGAAAGGAAGAAAACAAGGAAGCCAATATCCTTCTTTTAGCACGGGAACCTAAGCTTTAAGATGTAAACCTGCAATTGTGAGGTGTACAGCAAATCTGTGAGATCTGGCTGTATTGCTGCACTGATTGTTGCACAGCTTAGATCAAAACTTTGGCTAAAGAGGCAGACAGTGAAATTGCTGTTCACGGCCAGTTATTTTTCTGGCTTTTCTGAGGTATGGAGGATTCCCAGTTGAGAACTGGAGGAACTCATTTCACACACTGAGCAGCCATCATATGGTAATAACTTCTGGTCCTTTTGATCTTTGACAGATTTGAATCAGCAGCCTAGAGGAAAGCAACTCTAAGTCTTATTACCAGTTTGTTACTTCTAATCTGAGATATGGTCAATTTGTTTTGATGAAAGGAACTGATAAAGGTAAAAACATGGAGTGTATTACATTGATCTTCAGCTCTCTTCTGTCTTTCCAAACATTTGACGTAAACAAGCATAAAATCATTTTCTTGGCAAGAAAATTTCAGCTCCCAGTTCATCATAATCACCAGGACACTTTCATAAAGCATCCAGCCAACCTGCCTCATAGTAGTGTGTTAATCTGCTACCTTGGCATTCCCTAGCTTTATTTTTAATAGGGATAATAAGTCATGGTAATAACAATATTAAACAAATGGTTTGTTTTGTTTTTTCCTTCTGCTGCCTCTCATCTTCTGAAGGCCTTAATAAAAAGTGGAGAAAACAAACAGGCATTTGCGCAGCTGTAAGTCAGAGGATCAGGCGCTGATGGATTGTGCAAGAGCTCCAGGGAACGCACAAGAATCGCAGAGTGGAACTTGGGCTGACCGCCAACCCCGACTGAGCAACCTGTTTGGAAACTGCCTCTGCCCCCACCGTTTATATTTTCTACATACAAGGAATGGCAGATCCCTTCCAGGGATGAGAAGATGAATCAGTTCTTTCATCCTCAGTTGTATGTGATGCCCTTATTCAGTGGTTGCTTTCTCCAGCAGCAGCTCCTATCTACCAGGAAGAGGGAGAAGTGCCGAATGTCTTTTTTTCATTTGGTTTTGCCATTCCTCAGTCTGTGACAATATCAGAGCTGGAGCTTGTTCAGTGGTATAGAAAGAGAAGACAGAGATCAGTTGAAGCCAGTAAATAGTAGACTCAGAAAAACCCCCTAAGTGATGTGGTTCTTCATATAAAATATCATTAAGCTGTGGAACTACAAGATGTTCAGGATGCTAAAAGTTTACATGGATTCAAAAAGCAGCTGTGTAAAGTTGTAGAAGAAAAATCCGCAGAGGTTTACTAAGCACAAAAGTACCACCCTTCATTCAGGAGTTCCTTCAGCAACAAATTACTGAAAACTGAAAAAATATTTCTGGGTAGTATCAGTGCAGGTTGGACTGATTTTACACTCTTCTCTAAGCGTGCACTATTGATCTCTGCCAGTGGTAGCCTATAGGGTTAGAATTGCTTTTGTTCTCACCCAGCATGACCATTCTTATGTTCTTGTCATAACAAGGGCAAGTCCATGTCCTCTGTCATATTCTAAAGACTTTCTGACTTCAGATAAATCCATCACTGCATTCACAGTGTTAGACTCAGTGTTGAATCTGTCACTGAAGAACCACCTTGTATCTCAAGTAAAAGGCAAAGGGCTCTTTGATCCTCTTCTGCTGTTGAGCTGTCCACCATGTTTGAACCCACAGCTTATGATGAAATGTGGAACATGGGAGTGGATGCAGGACATCTGGAACCAAAGAATTTGCTGTAGTTTCAGATTCTTTCTTTTACTTCTGTTATTAAATCCTCTATATCTCTTGCTATGCCACAGGCAATTAGTGGTATGAAAGACTGAAATGAAACATCAGCTTATTATATCTGGAAATGTTCCTACAACACTACTTCAGATCAAAACCCCTCCATCCTCTCCACCTTCAGGATAATGAGACTGGAAAGCCAAGCCTATGTATCAGGGAAGGTCCTAAGAACAGCAGGATCTAGTTCTAGTCAACAGCGATTGAGTAAAAGCCACTAGTGGCCTAAGGGGGGACGTTAGATCTGAGCAGATGTGTTCTAGGCTAGATCCATCACACTGAGCTGTCTGAAATCAGTGAGATGAATCATGCCCTATAAGTGCTAATTTCTTGCCATAGTGCTCCATGTGAGCTGAGCCTGTGCTAAGCAGGACGATTGTGGACACAGAGCACATCACACATTCTCCAGCTGTTAAAGATATCTGTCATGGTTAGGTTCATTTGAGACACATTTATCAGAGTCTTTCCAAGCCTTGAAAGTGTAAGCAAATGGGGTTTTATTTCTAAGTCTGTTAACGGTTTTGTGTTTGTTTCCAGAGGATCCTCATTCTTCCATTTGCCTGGAATTCACTAGCCCAGCAGCTTGGTTAGTTGGATGCTCACTTATTACTACTTCTGATGCCATCAGCTACTGCAGAAATGTTCCTGTTTCATACTTACTCATACAACCACGTGCTCTCTTTGTTAAGCTGTTTGTCAAAATAATTTTTGTTCAGAAAAAAAAGCCTGGAAGTGCAGCTGAAGAGCATGTTCTTGTCTTCACAATCCTTATGAGGCTGTGACTTTTTATCAACCTCAATAGGAAGAGTCTCGGTGTATTTGGCTTAGTGAAGTTGCTGTGTATTTGCAATGTATTTTACTCTTTAGCTTCCTTCTGCTTTTAAGGGTTCGGTCTTTGACTGTTTAAGGCAACATTCAGAATTTGTTTTACATGGACTGCTTATGGTTAAATACACTGAAGTCTTCCAGGAAGAAAACTGTTGAGCTCCATGGAGATGTTGCTGTCAAAAAATCACATTAGACTGGAGAAATGCTCCAGCCCGGGACTTATGCACAGAAACACATTCCCAAGAAGCAGAAATTGGCTTTCAGCTTCCATTGCTACATCATGTGTCATTTATTGCAGTCTCTGCTGCTTCTCTGCTGGAAAGAATCCAGTGTGGGCTAAAAGTCTTAAAATATTTTACTTGAGACATCACAGTGTCAGTGTTTCTTATTAAATTTCTTCCATCCATTGGCTGAGACCTCCAGGATGGATTCTCAGCAGAGGGGGACTCAGTTGACTCCATTGGCAGCTAACTTACAGATCTGATTGTATGAATTTGAAGATGGTGCTTCATAGACAGTGATTTCAGTCTTTCAAGAGATCTTACATCTGCTCTTGTGCACATTCCACAGGGCAGTTTCTCTGACATCACTTCTGGACCCTATGGGGCCATATTTTGGGCTTCTATTCCCAGGCCATAAGGGACTAATCCTGATCCTCTCACACAGTCAGAGTTTAAGGGTGCAATTTAGGATACAGGTGGCTTTTATCAGTGACTTTCACAACATAAAGGCTGGCATAATCAGAGCTCTCACCCTGCCTGGACCCTTCCCAAGCCTGGAGAATGACTGTGGCCTTTACTCTTGTGTGTGAACGAAGGCAGTGACACGTCTCTGGTTTACCTTTTGCAGCTCACCTGAAATTTTGAGGGCAAGCCCACCTTGCCTGCTGTTGACTGCTTTTCATAGGGAGTCTAATACTCATAGGGTGGTTATCTGCTTGAGCATATTAAGTGTTAAACCCTGTGAAATACTGAAGGGGTGAGTTATCTAGCTGTCAGCATTAATAGACAACCTTTTGATACCCACAGGAAACCAGGCCTCGGATGTCTGAATTCACTGTGAAATCCACAATCATTTCTCGGTATGCTTTCACCACGGTGTCGTGCACAATGGTGAACAGCGGATCTGAGGCACGTGAAGGTGTGTTTGAGATGCAGATCCCAGCTGCAGCCTTCATCTCCAACTTTACCATGTAAGTAAGTAAGTAATGCTGACAGCTGGGTGGACAATGGTTCTCCCATCCCATGGGTAGCTCTCTGAGATTTCAAAAACTGGCTAATCTGCAGTAGGAATGTATCAAGGTCTTTTTGAGTATCTTTGGGAAAAATAAAACCATACACATGGTATACTCCATCTGATACTGGTCATGGCCCCAAAGCACAGAGCAAGTCCTTGGATGATGGGGTGCTAAGATTCAAGCCCTCAATGTACATGGGGAAGAAAATTGTTCTATTTCCCATCTGAATGTCTTTTAACAACTTCCTTCTCCTCCTCCCTCTTTGATTGGGACCAAAAAAATCCTCCTAGACCTCAGAAACCTTTCCAATTAAAGTTTCAGCAACACTGGCACACGATAGTTATCCCGCCTGACTGTGGTGTCTAAGAAGCTCCTTGTTGTTCCAGGTTCTCCATACTGTCAATGCAGGAGGGGAGTCAGCTCTAACTAGCAGATTCAGGTTCACTTGCTGCTGGAGGTGCTAGTGATTCTCTGTGGATAATAGAGCAAGTAGAGCACAACCAAGCTCGTATTGAAATGACTCACTAAGGAATAAATTAAGCTCTTGGTTTCAAAAACATATTTGGTTTGGTCATGCTCAGATCCCTCCTGTGGGTAGATATTGAGGCCCCAACTTTGGACCTGACCATAGCAGGGGACCAATGCTTTTAGAAAGACTTTCATTTGGACTGAATAGGAGGAAAACCAGTCTTTTGCCATTGGCCAGCCAAAATGTATATTAAGGGCTGTTTCCTTATGGTATTCATGGCCCTGTAACTCATTCCTAGGGAGAAGCGTTTTAGTTAGGGAGGCAGCTAATTGAGAGCAGTCATCCTGAATATTGCCATGTGTATCGACACAGATGGTGGATCTGAGACCAGACAAAAAAACTTGCTCGTTGGGATTCTTGGCAATTGTTTTGCTTTCTGGTTTGCATCCTTATGCTTTGGAGATTACCTACTGAACTGACATTTTAGAGAGGTAAACTCCCAGACTAAAAATGTGTTCTGCTGGTATAACCAGCCAGGGAACTTCTAAGTTGGCTTCTGTCTCAGTGACTCAAGTGGACTCCAGGAGAGTTCCACCAGCAGCACACACAGCCTATTCACATGTGTACAGTCTGTGAAGCCTTCTACAGCAAGCTGTACAGCTGTCACTGTATGGGTGCAGAGTGGTCATGCTGACATCTCTGGTCTCTCCAGGAGCATCGGCAACAAGACTTACTATGGGGAGGTCACAGCGAAAGAAAAGAAACATAGCAGCGATGACAAAGCAACGCACAAGAAACCTCCGAGCCCTGCAGATGGAAGGTAAGTGTTCTGCATTTGGCTGTGCTCTGGGAAGCGATGTACTCTCCTCCCATCTTTATTTTGGCTGCTTTGGCATACCCATCCATGGATTTATAGGAAGAAGCAGCTAAATAGAACGTTATCTGCACTGCCTGATGTCATTCCCATACTCCAAGTCATGTAAAACCGCATGTGGCGTTTTCTAATCCTGTTACACAACATTTTCACTTCCAAGATGCTCCAGGATGTACTTGAGAGGGAAAGAAATCTTGTTACTTCCTGAATAACAGGCAGGAAAATTAAGGCATACAGAAATTCAACGAGTTACAACTTCAAGACTAAAGTTAGTCAGTGGCAGAACCACGAGTAGCCTTTTGCAGTCGTGTTTGCTTGCCCTGTTCTCAGTGCTTGACTGTGTTTAGTCCTCTTGGCCAAGCACTGGCAGAAAGTCCCATCCCTTTAATGATCTGAAAGCCTATAGGTTCACCCGAATACAATTCAGCAGCAGCACTATGGGCTATTTTTCCAGGTGCCCAAATTCCCCCAAATGTGTCTCAAAGAGATATACCACGGGATGGATTTTTGCTGCTCTGGAAAACCCTGCACTATTCCCAGTTACCTGGGATAGTAGCACTATTCCAACATGAACACATGATCAGGAACAGCTAAGCAGACTATGATTTTCAGACCAGAAAAATGATGAACTGTGAGGAGGGAGAGAGAAATCTGAACTAATGAGTAATACATGGAAGGAGAATAAGGAATCTTTATTTTCTGTCTTTAATAGAAAAACTAGAGAAAATTGAATGAGATGATCAAATATCAGGTTCAAAACAGCCAAAATAAGGTATTCTTCACATAAATTGTGTTTCTTGCCACTGGAAACTGTGAACGCCAAATTTAATGTAGGTTCAAAAAGTGACTAGACAAACTTATGGTAGGAAAAAACTATCATGAACCTTTAGCAAAGGATGCTGTCTTAGGATCCAGGCACAGACTGGCAGAACCAGAAAGAGTGGAGAAGAAAATCACTATATTTCTCTTGTCCTGTCCTGTTGCATCCTCCTCTGTAGACGGTTACTACCTGTCATTGTGAGACCGCTGCTATCACCCAGAGACGTCATTCCAACTGTCCTAAAGGGTAACATTAAAAAAAATTATCTTTTTATTTGTGTTAGAGAAATCAAAGTCTCAAATCTTTTCAATACTCACTGAATTGTGGGCATCACCAAAATCTTATATCAGTGAGTTCTGAAATTACCCCTATATGGCATTAAAAGTTTCCATTCTTGTCATGCGGCTTTTTTATTTTCCTTTCACAAATAGCAGTGTCTGGCATCATATCCATGCCTGGTAGCTGGACACTACAGTGCACTGTATGGGAGACAGAGCATCTTTAGTTATCTCTGTTTAACAGAAGGGCAACTGAAGCCAATAAAGGTTAAAGGTGGGAATTTATCTCACCTCAAATCGGTCAACAGAAAGCTGACCGTCAGTTGTATACTGGGTGACTGATGGCACACTGTGGCCAACTGGAGGAGAAGAGTCCTTTTAGAGAAGTGTCCAGTGGTGGAATTGTCTTAGGGGTCCTATTTCTCCCCATTGAGTATGTAGCTATAAAGAGCTAATATTAGGGAAGAGGAATTAATTTGTACTTTGGTTAAGATATTGCAATGACTCCACAGTGGCAAAGTCAAGAATTAAATATGGGTCTTGCAAACCCTCTGTGTAAGAGACCAAGAGACAGCCTTTCCTCTGGCCCTGCTCTAGGTTATACATGTCTCATATTCCTCTCCGTAAGAAATCATCTTGTCTGTTAAGACCTTTCCTCCAGTGGAAACATCCTATCTGCCTAGTGCTTTGTGAAGCATTATGATGTTTTCTTTCTTCTTGGTTTAACATATTCAATGATAGGAAATACTTTTATCAGACCAATAAAATCCAGATTCATCATTCACTGGAGGAGGTGGTATGGGGTGTGAAGGTGTCTTTGCATTTTCCTTCCAGGGATAATGGCTATGAGACATTCAAAGCTTCTGTCTTCATTCCTCGCAAGATGCAGGCCAGGTTCCTACTGCATTATGAAGAGCTTTTGCAAAGGCGACTGGGAAAATATGAGTATACAGTCAGCATCCGGCCCCAGCAGCTGGTGGGGAGGTTACGAGTGGAGGTCAACATCCTGGAGAACTCAGGCATAGTTTCACTGGAAGTGCCTCCCCTTCGAAACAGCAAGCATAAAGGCAATGGGAAAGTTGAAGGTAAGGAGAGATTTTATGATGACCCATGGTTCTGTTACTTGTTGGGCCTTAATCTCTTCTCGAAAACTGGACTGGCAGTGTTGAGAATTCTCCAAGGCAATCTTGGATAATTGTGTAGACTGGTGTTTCATTCGCTTTCCCTCTGGTCCAAGTCTGGCACTAAACAAAACCCCAACATTGTATTAAAGCAACATCATCTAGGATCAAGGCTTTATTAGAAACTAGAGGACACACCTCATGAAGACAACAAGAAAAATGAATGCTAGCAGCTCATTAGGCACAAATTATTCTGGCAAATTCCAACTATGACTTTATTTAGAAAGATACATTTTTTACTTCCCCTTCTTAACTCTTGCTGCACTCACTGTATGATAGGTACATTCCACCCCAGAGGTGGCTACATTTGAGTGACAAGCAAGTCTCTAAAGCATTGCAGACCATCTGCGTTTTCTATTTAGCAATCTCTTATTCACTGGCAGGGCAATCTCCGAGTTCATGAAAGCTGGTATCATGGCTACTACATGAAAGGGATTTCAGGATTATGAACTCTGTGAGGTTCGATGGTGAGAATTCAGTCTTGTCATAAAAACTGATGGTTTTTGGTCTATTTTTTGTAGATGACTGTGTCTATGTGGCATCTGTGCATAAGCATGTGAGAACTTTGAAACTTAATGAATATAGGGCTGATCCCATTCAACTCAATAGGATTTTTTTTCTATTGTCTTTGTGAGCTTTGAACTGAGCCTTCAGGCCTTGTGATCAGCATTTGAGCAGGCTCTTCCCTGGCTTCACATCTCCTGGGAACTGTTTATTTTAAATGAATTGTTTTTTCCATCCATCCATGCCAAGGCAGATAGGAAATCCTGCATTTTAGAACATGGGAAATTCCAAGAGGAAAATCTCTGTTTTGCCAAAGCACTAAGTGCGATCCGAGTATCTTATCTTACCTCCAATTGTCCTCACTCACTGTTCAGACAGTGTAAAGGTAATTTTTCTAGTGTAAACTAACAGTGAGGGGCACAGGATACCGTGATTGCTACATGTTGACAAAAAACCCTCACCAAAAAAAGAGGGTGAGTCTGACCTGGAAGCAGGATGTGGAGTTTTGTGGGACTCGATCCTCAGTTACTCTTAGTGACATAATGCCAGCAAAATCAGTGGAGCTATTCATATCTGCCTGGTAAAGACCCTAAAGCACGTGAACTGGAATTAAACTGATTGCTCAGTGTGATCCTACTGGTTTCATCCAAATCACAGTGAAATGAAGGCTCTCAGTGACTCGGACTAGCTTCAGGTCAAGCCTCATACAGCTAATTAGTCTCTCTGCCATACATCCATGTACTGTGTGATAAATGTGCTCTGCCCCTCTTTAGGAGGGACAGGAAGCCTTTTTCACCTATCAGGGAGTATCATAGTGCATTGCGGCATATAGTTTCCTGCAAAGCATCTGGTACTGATCAAGGTTAGAGACAGACTAAGCAGAGCAGACACACTGTTGGTCTAGTACAGTATGGAAATTCCTATATGTAAATGACATACAGGGAAAACTCTTGTAACTTGCTATCCAAATGGCAATCTGTGAGCACTGATCATTCTTGGCACCATGCTTCAGATTTAAAACAGGTCATATGGACCCGAGCTCTAAGATTCCATAATCCTCCCTAGCCAGTAAAATGTATATAAAATATATGTCCCATTTCAGGATGAGTAAGGCAACTGAAGCTCACATTCCGTGTGCTTTAACCTTGCTCAGAATTCAATTACAGACCTTTTCTATCTGGAATCGCCCTACACAGTTGGTGAAATCTGTTTGCTGTGGTGAAATCATTGTTATGGAAGTCACTGAAATGCCAAACACACTTTTAGGGTCCATCATGGGCTGTCAGGAGTGGGTTGTTTCTCTGCCAGATCAAGTCTTCATTGGTACTTAGGTGTATGCCTCTCAGATGAGTGTATAGGGTTAATGAATTCAGTAGGTTTGCTGAGCTTCTTTCTGATCTAAAGCAAGACGAGGAGATTAGGGCATCACCAGTAGCCAGATAAAAAAAAAAAAGGAAAAAAAAAGAATTGGCAGAGGGTCTCGGAAAGGTCTAATATAGGTCGCAGAGAAGGACAGCTTGTTTTGGATAGGAGGGATTTATTGCTTGTGACCCCTTCTGGCCAACAAGATCAAGTACACTTGGAGCAGACAACAGGAACTTCCTGCCTTGCTAAATGCAAATGGAAACCAGAAGAATACTCCTAGGGAGGGCAAGGCCAAGGCAAGGAGCATTTCCACTATATCCACTATATTCTAGTCAGCTGTCATCTCTCAAGCTTGATCCAAAAAGCAAAACATCTGAGTCGTTAGATCCTCCCCGCAAAGTCTTCTTGCTCATATGACACCTAAAGACCCAAGAGCATGAGATCTGAACATCCATTGAAACCTCCAGGGAAGGCTATGGGTTTCTAAATGAAAGACAGGTGAATTGTGAGTCTTACATTTAAAGAGTGGCTGCTTGGCAGACAGTCTGCAAACTGGGAGCAAACCAAGAAAAAGACAGTGTCTGGTCTCTTCATGGACTCCTGTGGCTTAAAAATCTTCAGTATCACTTGACTGGAGTGCATGGTAGCAATCTAGTAAATGAGTGGCCAGCAAAGGATGCCAGACCAGATGCTGCTGTACTGTGCTACCTGTGGTGCCCCAACTGAGAGGTCATGACTTAAAAAAATGACCAAATAAGGAATGAAGGCCTGCACATTGGAAAATGGTACTGCTTGACTGGTTTGAGTTTGAATATGTCACGAAAACTCTCTTCCTCAATTTCCTATGTCTACAAAGATGTCTATAGTATCTCATGGTTAATGATAAAATGTAAGATTTTGATAAACATTAATAAATTACCTTGAGAGTATTGGGTGAAAAATGTATTGTGACATCAAGTCATCAGTTAAATTGCATTCTGAGTAATATGTCCAAAGCACTACCAACCTGAAGCCATTGCTGCGGATGGGATGTAGCTAAACAAGTCATTTAGGTACTTTTGACTCTGACTGACCTGGATAAGAAACTACATTCTTTTTTTTCTGAGTACAGGTCAGAAGATCCAGTGTAAGATAGGCAAATTAAGTTGAAAATCAAATATGTTTGGCTTTGGAGTCATCCACAGCTCCAGATGATGAGCACCAGCAGTGACTGATGTTCATAACTGAAATGCCAACCTGTTGCGGCAATAAATGCTGTTAGCAAAACTAATGAAAAAAATAATAACAATAGTTTAGATGTCCAAAAGTGGAGGAATGGCTGATCTGCCTTTATTTCATTGACCAGTCCTCTTACATTTGTGGTGCTTTCTACATACTATCCGTAGAGCCAATGTACCATGCAGGAAGCATAGTGGAAAAAACAATTTCTCTGTTTAATGGTCATTCAGGATTTGCACTTTTGACTCGAGACAAACTGCCAGTATCCATACAGTCTGTGGTGAACAGAAGAGATAAAACTTAAAGACCTGTAGACAGAAGATGTCCCTTGACGAGAAAGAATGAAGGACACGTTTTTTTTGCCATTTATAAAACAGCACAGAAATCACAGCAGCAGGAGCAGGAGCAGTAAGGAGTCCAGTTCTGCCTGGTTTTGTCTGTAGGGACACATGATACAAAGGTTGGACTTGGTTCCACGAACTTTCAGTGATTTATGAAAAGTAAAGCTGTGCTTTGCTATAGATAGAGGCTCTTGGAAAGTCCTGCGTACATCCTCTCTGAATATGGAGCAGAGACAATGTGATGACAGGTCTTTCCAGGATATTTCCTTTGTCTGTGACTCCTGTACACACAGCTGCATCTGGGAGTTGCATTTTTCCCAGAGGAAGGTATTAGGCATGTAAGTTTTGGAAAGTGATCTTTTGACATGTACAGTTGTTGTCTTCTGTCACATACAAACCCCAAAACAGGAGACATTGAGGCCAATGATCCTGGCCTTCTCTGGTGACCTCAGAATGGAGCCATTTTCTGAATGATGTCCTACCCAGCATCCTCATGGATGACTGTCCTCATCCTTTTCCTCCAGCACAGAAGTGTGAGAACTAGTCACGGACTTGGGCAGGGAGCCACTGGGCTGCTTGAGAATGACTATTTCTCTTCAAAGTCATAGGTCTCAGAAAGTTTTTTATTTCTTGTCACAGTTGTCTAGAAGCTTCCGTCAGTTAGCAGAGGAGGAACTTTGCATTTGAGCTCTAATCTTGACTCTGCCAGTCTCTAAAATAGTTTAACTGTTCATCATATGAGGACTACAGTTTCATATGAAAAATGCTTTTTCCTGCTCTGTTGACTTCTTTAGCTGAATTTGGTGGGAAATTTGTCTAAAGGCCCTGTTAACTACCTCAGTATGAGCACAGACCAGCTCCAGTCTTTGGAGCTCATACATGCTCTGTACTCTGCAATATCTCATAGATTTTCCTCTCTCAGTCACTTGTTTGAAAAGAACCGGGACAATAAACAGAGGAGAGTAATTGTGATCCACATATCAAGTGCTGCCTAAAAAAGAAACCTGGGGGAAGACATAGTTACTGTATTCAAATATACAAAATCTGCTGCAAGGAGGAAAAGAATACTGTGCTTTTTGTGTCAATAACAGAAAGGACAAGAAGCCACGGGTTTATAATCCAGAAAGAAAAATGTAAATGAGACATTGAAAATGTCTAACAGTGAAAAAGTGAAGCTCTGGAAAGGACTGGCAGGTACTGAGTTTCCATTACTGGAGGTCTGGAGTGTTTCCAGACCATGTCATAAAACCAAGTAGGAAGGGATTTGGTCTGGGAACATGAGATGAATCAGGTAACCCGTCTTCCAGACCTGATTTCTATTATTCCAGGCAAAAAACAGATGTTTTGGACCTTTCCTATCAGACTATTTTTTGTTTTTCGTCTCCACCCTGGAGATGGGAGATGAGAGATGAGCAGTTATGAAGAAGATGGGAGAGCTTCCCTAGCTATTCCTGTCACTGACAATGGCTATGTGAGGCATTCTTGGAAACCTCCTCTCCAGGAGTTCCTAAAGCACTGTCTGTGTTACAGGGGATGACATTTCTCACCTTCAAAGAGTGTTTTGAGGAGTAATAGAGGAATGCAATGTGATCCACGTGATCCCATCTAGATTCCACAGTGCTTTACAAAACTGGATACATGTGATTATACCCATTTAACAGATAGGGAAACTGAGGCATGGAGTGGCTACCTAACGCAGCTAATTCCAGATGGTCAGAGTCTATAGAAATGCTAGGACTGGAACTCATGCTCTTGTGGCACACAGCATATTGTGCTCACTCATCAATGTACTTATGGCAGAGAGACACAGAAGTGAAGTCCAAAGGCCACAGCCACAGATGTAGGTGTGCAGTAGGTATAAGGAGAGAGCTTCTGTTTCCAGTGTGAGACTGACTTTCACTAACCCCGAACTGATGTGTCCAGGCAGCCTAACCAATGACAATGTTTGCATTTCAACAGTTGAGAAGTAATGTGAAACCCTCAACTAGATCAGAAAATATAAATGAACTGTTAAGCCATTTCTATGAATTCTGGGTATTTCCCACACACTATCAGTTAAATGGGATCTGGGAAGTGATAGAAGACAGATGGAAAATCCGGGAAGGCCAATACAAGCAAATCTGATGCATTGTGTATTAAAAACACATTACATCTGTTGATTCATCAGATCAGAGGGCAGCTGTAAAAGTAAAAACAAATCAAGATGGAGGTAAAATCTTACAGATATATTGATTTATGACTTTCCTTTGCCAGGAGAAATCTGAACTGTGCACAGATTTTAGAATAAATGTCAAAGCTCTGGGTAATCATTTCATAAGCCCCCTTTAAGATCCAACACTAGTGTCCTTAAGTGATTTTAATGTACTGACTAGGACCTCTCTCTCTGTTTCTGTCAGGATGGATGGGTTGGAATTGGCATAGTCAGAGAAGTCATGATGCAGACTCAATTCTTGACTTTACTGAAATTGAGTAATATCTGTCATTCAGCCTCCTTGGACGAGACTTTTGCTGATGAGTTTGTTTCACATGCCAGGTCCTGCACCTATAATTCATTTGTGTAGAAGTTTGGCCTATGAGAAAACCCTTACCTGCCTCAATAGTACGGTCTTGTGCCTTGTTCATTCAAGTGTTGTCACAGGACAGCTATGAAAGCAAAACCAAATCAACATGGAAGTAACATCCTAGAGTGCTATTGATTTATAACTTCTACTTTCATTCCTTTGCCCAGAGGAGTCTAGATCATACATAGCATTTTAGAGTAAACACGACAGCTTTGGCTAATGTTTTTATAAACCCACAAGAACCCTAGTCCTGGTATTTCTATGGACTTTGACCTGTGGGAAATCAGGTGAGTTAGGTAACCACTCCATGCCTCCATTTTCCTACTTGTTAAATGGATATAATCATATGTATCCAGTTTTGTAAATCACTGTGGGATCTGGATGCGAGGTGGATTGTATTCAATGTTGCACACAGATGTCATGCTGCATTCCTCTTATGCTGCTCAAAGCACTTTACAAAGGTGGAGAAGTCCCACTCCTCATTACATAGTGTTATAAGAAACCCTGGAGAGGAGCTTTCCAAGACTAACAGCACCTTGTTGTTGTGATCAGTATTGTTAATGGGCACATAACTAAAGTAATCCTAAAGCAGATGTCTGTGTCTGGACAAGTGTATCGTACCCTAATCTCCCCTGACACTCTTGAACTGATCTGCATTGAGCATGGAAATTTTCTAGGAGGCGTAGGTAATTACATTGTGAACACCTAAACCAGAACTGAATCTCATCCATCTTTCTTTTCCCTGCCATACCAAAGACTTCTTGGGCCATCTTTGGTAAAGAATTTAGACACATCCCCCCTCTCCCCTCCCAGTATAATTAAGCAGCTCATTCCCACCAAATCAGCACATGAGCAGATATAATAGAACTTCTGTGCCTCAGAGGAGTGTTGGAATAATCACTGTGAGAGCTGAAGCACCCAAGAAGAATATCAGTTGAGAATCTGTTTTGGTGTTTTCAATAGCTGGTTAGGATAAGGGGGAAAGCCCTCAAAATCTGGGGAAGTTCAAAGCCAAGTCTGACCTTTGGCCAGTCCCATGTAAGGGTCCTTAAGGGGTTCAGAAAGAATGAACAGTTGGCACACCAAAGGAGAGTAAGGTGCGATTTTGGCCACACAGAGAGACAACAAGGAATCTCCGTATCCCTCAACTTTATAAAATGAACACAGCTAACAAGACAAGCAGAGGTTCCTGCAGGGTGACTCAGACCTAAATTATTATCTTTCTCTGAGATGCCCTCTGAAAGGCACATCTCTCTTTATTGACTCAGGAAGGGCTCTCAGAGACTAGGATGAGTTATATCTCACGGATGCAGTTTGCATGACTGCACTAGCAAGTGTTGCATTTTGTCTTAATCAGTAAGACTGAAATTGCAGTGACTATACTGATAACTCTTTGCTGAACATAAAGGCAGCTAAGATGACTTGTTCAAATGTAGACATTACACATAAGACGCTTGTCAGGTCAAGCGATCAGTTAGTCATATCAATCCCACCTCACATGCCTACAGTACATCCGAACAAGTCACCTCAAGAACTCTTTATAATCAATGGGGAGAAATCTGCAGTATGATTCATCTAATCCTAGAGGAAACATTTAAACAGGTCAGATGAATCATACTTGCATTGACTGGCAGGATCTCATGTATAGGATCTGCATTCTAGATGTCTAGAGTTGGCTGGAATGAATACCACATACATGTCTGAAGTTGTGTGTTCGTTATTTGCAGAAAGCAATTAACAGTCATACAGAGAACATCTGGCCTTAGAGTTCAGTGACCTCCAAACAGAAGCGAGCACAGGAATTTTGCCTAAACATTTATATCCCTGATAGCATTGCAATGTTGGTTTCAGTTTAGAGTTAGAGGGGTGGGGTTATTAATTTCTTCTTTTATCACTGGTGAGCTGAATCTTTAATCTCAGTATGTAACTGTACCAGTTGACCTGACTCCATGGTAATACTGTGTGTGCTGTGCGTAGACATCTGTAAGACAATGAGAAAAACTCGTAATAATGTGGTTTTATCTCAACAGGTGATGTTTCTCCTCCTCCTTCTACTGTAGTCGGACATACCAAAACCTTAGCTAAAGTTACGTTCAATCCCAGTGTTGTCGAGCAAACCAAGATTGCCCGAAACGGCATTTTGGGAGACTTCATAATTAGATATGATGTCAACAGGGAGCTGAGTATTGGGGATATTCAGGTACTGTACATATGACTCACCTTTTCTGTTTTATTAACTATACCTGAAATGGTTCAATTGTCTTGCATGCTCCAAATGTCCTAGAAAATGTTTTCCAAGTGAAGACTACTTCTCCATCTTGTGAGAACTATCAAAAATAAAACCAGTCAGCTGGCAGCCACAGGATGGACTTAAAAACCACAGGTACCTACTTCATTGAGTTACTTTTTTGTATCTGCCTTTCAGTTTCTCAATATACTGGCTGTATATACCTGGATACAAGGCCAGTTCCCCAATGCATGTTGTGATTCTGATCCCTGGGATACGTTATATCCTTACTGCATTTGGAGGGAAACCCCAGTGTCCACTGTGAAAGAAGATGTGGAGAGCTCTAGTAGGCTCCCCCAGTCTAGATAAACAGGGGACCAGAATTAAGAGGGATACCAAGGAGCACTCATATCCTCCAATGTAGACACAGACATTGAAGGCATGATCAGATGTGCCCAACCAAATATCTCATAATGGTGTGTGTGGAACATTGCATCATGATCTACCTTCAATTCCTGACTTCTTGCTCTTCCACAGATTCTTAATGGGTATTTCGTGCACTACTTCGCCCCCATAGATCTTCCTCCATTGCCAAAGAACGTTGTATTTGTGCTTGACAGCAGTGCTTCCATGGTGGGAACAAAACTGAAACAGGTGAGGTCCTTGCATCTATTATAGACTCTTTGGCTGTAAGGTTGCAGAGAGCTTGGTTCAGGCTTCATCTCACCAGATAGGTTCTTCCGCAAAATGTTTTCTATGTCTGAGGTGAGAGGAGGTTCTGAAGACACCTCAAGGTCAGATGATTTACCTACAATGAGAAATTGTCATGTTAATGGGAATGGGATAGGAACAAGAAGTGCAGAGGAACAAGAAGTGCAGAGGACTTCATCACTCTGTAAAAAAAGGTCGGTGCTGTCCAAACTGAGCTAGGATGCTGCAGGTAGGATTGTCCTGGGCATTTCTGTTCTGAGCAGTTTGAAGAGAGGCAGATTAGGGAGAATTCCCAGCAAAGTGCATTCAGGAGACCATTGTATCCAGCTTAACTGCTGTCTTTAAATTACCTTGGCAAAACCCTTAGCAATGTATAACTCAATGGGTTCTGTTGAAAGAAACGTCAGTTTGTCCTATTTGAGAATCTGAGTCTTTCAGCACAAATCTCAGATATTTTTCCAGGGCACAGATCTTAACATGAGCCAACATACCAAGCTGAAGGGCACATCACCAATGCTTAAAATTGACCTTTGACATGGAGGGTTCAGGCTGGTGTCTAAATGTTTTTGCTTCTTCAATTCTCTGAGCTGGGCAGATGGAAACCACCTCCAGTTCAGGAGCCAAGTAGTTGGCTTGGAAGGGCACCATGCCTGGAGGAATATACTCTTTCTCTCAGCATAGTATTATCAGTCTAAACTAGAAGCAGAGATGAATTAAGACTTCAATTCTGTTCTGAATGATTTGACAGATATATCTCAGGTCTGCACTCACACTGGAGAGGTAAGTCCAGTTTCCAGCTTATATATCTGTGCAGAAAAGGAGAAAAGTCCTGGTAGGGTTAGTATTGTTTCCTTCCATTTGAAGACTTGCCCCACAGGCATGAGATACGGGGAAGTTATTTGGCTTCTCTCTGTTACAGAATCACAGAATCAACCAGGTTGGAAGAGACCTCAGGGATCATCGAGTCCAACCGTTGCCCTGACACCACCCTGTCAACTAGACCATGGCACTAAGTGCCACGTCCAGTCTTTTCTTAAACACATCCAGAGATGGTGACTCCACCACCTCCCTGGGCAGCCCATTCCAATGTCTAATAACCCTTTCTGAAAAGAAATTCTTCCTAATGTCCAACCTGAACCTCCCCTGGCGAAGCTTGAGGCTGTGTCCTCTTGTCCTATCGCTAGTTGCCAATGGCCACATCTTTACTTTCTACTTTCTTACCATGGCCAAGATAATGACAGCGGCAAGTGACACTTTCCACATGGGTTGACACCAATATGGGGCAATTTCAGCTTGTATGGATGATGTTTTAACTCTACTAGAATGACTGAAGGCCAATGGCTTGGACTGGTACCTTGGCCAGTTAAGGAGCTCTAATTAGTCCATTCAGGCTCCTTGGTTGCCTGCCTGGAACATGGTGATATTTCTGGAACATGTGGTTATTTGAGAACTGTTTTTTCCCTTGGCCACCAACACCAGCCCAAATGTCCTTGACAAACACAGACCATGGTAATTCTCTGACACTTCTCTGCCTTTGAACAAGGACATTGGGGGTTTATATGCCTTTCTCTCTCTGCTAAAAACTTTACTATCTGTTTTCAATGGTGATCATAAATCTTAATTTAGAAGTTGTGTCCGCTAATAAATCAAATTATCTCCACTGTGAGCTAAAATGAAATATGACTTTTATGGCTCCTAATTATCTTCCCCAGCGACTGGAGTAGCAAACAGAGAGTTGTTAACAAACATACCTAGGACTATGCTGAATGAGGTCTTGAATGAAATGCCTTTGAATCTTTACAAATTCCTGTGGATGGAGCCTGGCTCTTGACTTTCTGTTATCCTTCTGCTGAAAAATGTCTATCTTGCCTCACAGAATAAACATGTACTGCACAAATGCACCCAGTCCTGCATGCTGAAAGCAGCCAGTCAGCGATACAGTGCTGAACCAGGGAGATTAAGACTCTGAAGGGCTTTGGTGCTAGTGTGAGCTGCGCAAGTAGTGCCTCAGGTTAGCAGATTAACCTTGTACTATGAAAGCTTTTATTCTCCCCCTGAATGCATTAGTGTTTCATTTTCATATACTTACTAGAAACAACATCGCCAGGGATTAACCCTTGAAGGTCTACTTCATAGCCCAGCTAGCTCCTACTGGTAAACAGACATGAATCTCAACTAATTAGCTACAAATAGGTGCCTCTTGAGCCTGAAGTGAGAGAAGTGCCTAGACAGAATCTTCATCAAGGGTGTACCCAATTTTTTTCCCTGTTATCTCAGATATACTCTTTTTTTCTTGAGAACCACTGGTATGTAATGGTGGAGTGCTACGTGCAGGAAGCACTTATCTTCATCTGATTTCAACTGCTCCAGAAAATAGAACTTTTTGGAATTATGACCTAAATCACAGAAATCCCACACAGACCAAAATCTATGACTGGCTGCATAATATGCCTCTTTTGGTACACTAAGAAAGTGTGATCACTTACAACCATGACCCATATCTGCTCAGTGGCCTTTTTACCCAATTGTTGTTGTTATTAAGATGTTTGTTAAATTACAGACACGTCCCCTGGTGGCAGGATACATCTGAGCAGAGGAAATGCCTCCTTTTCTTCTTTTCTCTCGGATTTCATGCAGCTGTGGTGATCTACGGTGGTGTGTAGGGAGCTGGGAGTTCCCATGGGACTGCCTTTCCTCATTTCTCTCTACTGAGTCATATGCAAGATCAGCTAAAAATACAGTCAGCACTTGTAAAGAGTGCTTTGCAGGTCAGCTGCGGTAACTATGACAAAGGACAGTTTTTAGGGTTGTATAAGCAAGGATGAGAGACATCAGCTGTGCACCCTTTTCTACAGTAGCTCAAGGAGATCTTTTAATCTTCACTCAACTGCTTTCATGAAGTTAATGGCAAAGTGACTCAAAATGGGTCAGGATTTCATACATCCTTTAGTTCCCACAATCTAATTGTGAGTCATTTCTTCTTTTCCTCTCCCAAGGTTTCCTTTTCCTACATGAATTTTTACCTGTTTGTGCCACCTCTTTCTTCCTTTCTCAGTCTTTGAAGCAACAAGATGTCCAGACCCAGTTTCAAACACATACAGTGAGACTGGCTGATTAGCTTAAATCAAATCATTAAGACCCTTGAGACATTCCCCTCACATCACTGAGGCATATATTAACTTTGTGGGGAAGATCAGCTAACGTGCATATTCCTCCTGCAGTTTGCACAGCCTCTGGACTCTGGTAATGTCTAACAGACTCAACTGCATTACAGCAATCCACCTCCACTGAGGATCTGGGCTTTTTTTTGTGACATTCACCTTCTAGCACTGGCAGGGAGATAAAGGTCAGGAAAAGAAAACTGTTGAGCATCACGATAAAAAAATTTGTCATGTGTTCAAGACTTTGCACATCATTACTGCTGTTCCACTGGCAAGGCAAATACTGGTTTTGTCCTCACAAGCTTTGTCTCTTCATTTGCAAAGAGACAGTAAGCTCTGTGTGGTATAGTTGCTTTTAACAGGAGCCAGAAGAGCCTGGGGAATAGGTTGTATCTGCAAGGTTTACTGGGAAGTAAAATTATTTGCCCATTGAGCAGTCTGACCTACTGATTTTTATGGTATTTTGGCTTTAGCGGTGGAGGGGGACATAGCAGTTTTACATTGGTATAACGAGGAGAAAAAGGGGCCAGTTACAGGTTTACCACCTTCTGATTACCATTATTATCCCCAGCTTCACTAAACATGGTGGAAAAGGACCTTTATCAGCCTGCAAGTCAGTGTTATAGAACGAGCATGTTCGAAGCTATGCATGTGTCCAAAGAGCATGGATTTGCAGATGTTTTGCAGACATGTGGTAAAATGTAGTTGTTTCAACCACAGATTCATTTCACCTTACCTTTCCCACAGGCAATAAATGCCCACACACTCAGTTAAACAGTTGGCTACACCACAAGCCTGGCAACTTGTCAACGGTAGTGTGCCAGACTGTAATTTTCTTTGAGGTTAATTGTGCTAGGAGGAACTCAACTGAAGCTGGGACCTGCTGCGTATTTGCAAATGCTTCAGTTTATTTGCCTGCATCCATCCAAGGGACACTGTCGGTACCCTTGATCTGTGACCCACACTGTCTGAGCCCTTCTGAGGGCCTGAGTGCCTTATATACACGCATCCCTAAACCTCTGAGTAGTTTCAGGATAGTGGGAGAGTAGACAAGCACCTGAACACTCAATGTTCTCGCTCCAAACTCCACTGACTTCTGTTGGTTGCTGCAGAGCTGGCTGTTGCCCCTTTGACTGCTAACCCAAATAATGGCTGCTGCCCAGGAGAATGACCTTAAATCACCGGGGGATTTTGGAAAAAATGCTAATTCTAATTACAGCCTTTAGTGAGTTTAAAGCTACTGTGAAGAGGAAAGATTTGTCAGCTTTTCCATTTATTTTGGAAAAAAACAGCCCAAGTGAACGAAGAGCTGCATGCAGTGTCTCCAGCACTGAAACCTTCACGCAGCTGCCTCCTACTTGGGAATACACAACAGCTGTGTCATCTTAGTCCTCACTGTAGATGTAAATATAGAGTATAGGAACTACTACAGTAAATAAGACATCAGATTCATACAGACCTTAATTGCCCAGCTTCCAAGAAAGGTGCAAGTACCTGTCACGTAGCAAAATAATCTACCTTCCCCAAACCCTAAAATTTATGAATAATGACAGGGTCATATACAGAGAAACAAGTAACCTTCAGAGCAAGATGCCCTCAGATGTTCAGGACAGGAAGCATCTTCTTCTGGTCTCAGGACTAACAACCAGCATGTCCCCAGCTGATTTGCTCCATGCTGAGGCAGTAGAAGTAGAGACAGAAGTTCCCAGGAAGACCCCAGACCCAAATCACACTGGGAAGTCAGCCCATGGATCAGGGTCATTGAGGTCTATGACCAGGCATAGCTATGATAGAGCTAGAGACAGCTACAGCACAGCTCTTGGTCTGAGACTCAGACTGAGACTGAGGGCCCAGACTGGAGCTTAAACAGACAGGAGTGTGGGTGGAGGCCCCAAGTGGGGCTAGTCAGACCCATTAAAGTCTATTAGTATGCTCAAGGCCCTGGCATACACATGCAAGTCTATGAAGCTGTAGATATGTGTTTCTTTAATAGTCCTTTCCAAGCTGGAATTGTGTTTTTCCAGTGGCTGGAGCAATACCTGGAAGCCAGACCTGGCTTCTATTCATGGATCTGTTATGTGAACTTAGGTAGGTTATTTTCTTTGTCTGTGCTTGTCTCTGCAGAGTCTTGTCTGTTTAGCTGGCAAACCCATGGCTGGGCTTATGGCTGTATGAGATCCCCCAAGTCTAAAAAACACCAGATCTTTGCCAAGACTTAAGTTATTAGTCTATCGCTGCTTGCAACAACACTGCTATCTCCAAGTAAATACCCCTTCACCCTAATATGGGGTGTGTACTACACATTGCTCAACTGGGACAGTCTATTTCTAACTGTGAAGAGCAGTTGAAGCTCAGAAGTGCTTGTGGGACCTTGTGTGGAAGCCTGCTGGAGTAAGGTCTTCCATGTTATATTACTGTATGAAGTCATCAAACAGTGTTCATAGGCAGTTCTGACCCTGAGGTCGACGTGATGTAATTTGAGGTCCCTTAGGAATGAGGGATATGATACCACCTGTGTCATGAGGAGAGAGCTTTTGCTTGGATAGGTACCCCTGATGTAGTGACTACATCTTCTCCAAAATATCTGCTCTCTTTTCTGCAGAGTTTTGGGCAAAGACTTGGCCTGTGCTCACATCTGAGGCAGTAGCTTGGGATGGAAGTTGGCAGGGGAAGGGTTGGAGGCAGAGATGTGCAGGAGGGAGTGGGGATCCTGGAGATGCTGAGGGGATTTGGAAATGGGGAAAATGGGAAGGGGAGCAGGTGTTGGAGGACTGTGAGGGCCTTGTGGCAGACTCTCAGGTGGGAAAACAGGCAAGTTTGCTTTTTTTTAAAGAACAACTTAGATCTCTTGTATTGCTTAATGCTAACCCTGAGCAAAAGTGCTGCGTCTTTGCTCCAACCGCCCAACCATCATCACCATCCCTCACTCACAGGAGATGAAAATGGGGAAGTCTCATGTAAAAGTAAGAGGTATCACAGTTCAAGGAAAAGGGACAGGGCTATGAGAGGAGGTGGCTACAGAGTCACAGCCTCTGCAGCGGGATAACAGATGTTTCATCTCTGTGGAAGTACAGCACTCCTTTTCATGGAGAAATAACACCTCCTCCCTGAGCAGGAACAGTGCAATCTCTCCTCGGTGAAATAGCACAGATCTTTTCTCCATGGAGAGGAAACATCTCTCCATGAAGGAGCAACACATCTCTCCTAGCAGGTTACACACACAGGTAGGATGTGCGTGAAGAAGGGGCTAGAAAGCTGCAAACCTGGCAGGCTGCTGACTGCTGAGCCACCCGCTGTGAGAGAGTGTCTGCATGAAGAAGAATGGAGGCTAATCAACATGAATGCATAGCAAGCTGTGTCTCAGCCCAACTCCTGCTGCATAGCGTAGCAGTTAATGGTTGCTGAAATCGAGGGGATGTGCTGTGGATGGTCTCTTGGGCATGTCAGCTCTTCCCAGCACTGTGTTGGCAGCTGATCTGTGTGACAGAGAATGAAAGTCTCGAGTTGCTGGTACAGTTTTCATGTGCTGAGACCTACTCCATCTTCTGATGATGGGCAGAGGGAGAGGTGTCAGGCTCTGTATTGAGGGCATGGGGCACTTTTCCCTTGGTGTTGACCTTTTTGCTGCTAGCTCCATGGAAATTGTTTGTCATGCTGACAAGGTCAGGGTTTGAGTGTCTTACTGGCATGTTATGGGATCTGATCCCACTTAAAATGAGCTAAGCACAAGATAAGAATGTGGCCTTCATGCACTGCTGTGTCAGTCTGGCTGTCTGCCCGGGTAGCCCCATGGTTTCCAGTGGCATTATTTCAGTGTGGCACCGTGGGGCAGCCTTTAAACTTTTCCCTTTGACTTATTGTACAGAAACATTTACTGCTCCATACTGCACTGTTGATAAGGACTTGAAGTAACAACGCTTGGTGCTGATAAAAGCTGGCCTCCTTAAAACTTTGTACAGGAATTTATTTATATCCTCAACTCTGCAATGAGATTGCAAAGACTGAGCATCTACTCTGGGCACATGAAACCCTAGTTCCTGAGGAATCAGATCATCTTGCAGTTTTTCATGTATTTATCCTTACTATGCTGTTGGGTGCTAGAGAAGTAAGTTACTCCAACTGATAGCTAAGCTTGCCCACATCCTTGAAGATGGTTTTATCTTCCATTGAGCAGAAATCCAGTGCTTAAACACCCTGGACGAACGTGGAGCTAAGTGATTTACTCAATGTTAAGTGGAAAATCTTTTTCAGAAAAGGCAATACAAACAGTTGCTATAAATGATGGGGAATTTCTTTTGCATACAGGGAAACTACAAAGCAACTTTTTCTAAGGCCATATAGGGAGTCAGCAATGTTCAAGTTATTAGCAAGGGATCCATGATGTTCACAGGAGAGAGACTGGACCATGGATTGGAGACAGATCTTTATTGTCTGGAGCTCTACAACCAAACTCCCTCCCATCACAGGCCAGTGTCAATGTAAAACAAAACGCTTGTTGTCCAGAACTGTGAAGGAGTTTTCCTTGGTTACGTGATCAATGTCTGCCAGGAATAAAGCACAAAGATACATTGACAGGGAGAGGGTGAGCTGCAGTCCCTGAACTGCACGACGCTGCCTGCAGAGGAAGAAAGGGCAGATTGTCCTTCCCAAGAGGGGGATGGAGGAAGGCAAAAAAAATCCAAGGATAATCTTCTGTGTTAAAACCCATTTTTGGTACAAAAGTCCCTGTTCCTTGCAGCTGGCATTTGATCTTCATTAAGTGAGCAGAAAGGAAACAGGGCCACAGAGGAAAGCAAAACTCACAAGATGTGGCTTCAAACCTTATCAGGAACGACCCTGCCCAAACCTTTACTCTCTCTGCACCTCAGCTCCTCCCTGTAAAATGCCAGTGGAGCTCACCTTTCTCTTGGCTACTGGATCCCAAACCAAGTCTATGGCAGTACGTTGTCTGGCCTTGATAGCACCATTTCAGGTGTGACTTTGATGCCAGCCTTTCCTTAACTCACAGTATTAATCCCTCTGACACACTATGGGCAGAATTGACCAGATATTGCTGTTGTAGCTTGGAAAAGCCAGCTCTGGACCTTTTTATCATCTGCCTGTGCTTGTTTGGAAAGTGAAAGATATGAACCAAAGCATAGAGGATATTGAAGGGTAGGGGAGAGCTCTTCAGTTTTTTCTCCCTGTGCTTCCTTGCAGTGTTTTGCAAAACAACGTATTTACTTGTACTTTTCTCCTCACTGTAGGAGATCTGGTTTCTGAGCCCTTCTCTGCACTGTTGCACCCTCAGACAAGTTACTGGACAGAGCTGTGTGTTCCTAATTCACTTTGAGCTTTCATCTTGTGCCTTAGCTCCTTTCTTGTCAAATACAGTTTCTCACAAGGGATCTGGAAGGACAAAGTAAAGCCCACTGAAATTTTGTCTTCTAGCTGTGGCATCCTTCAGTATATGGTTGCAGATGGTCCCATGTCTGCTGTCTGCAGACTGTCCTCATGCAGCGCTTTCAGCTGATGGGTGCTGCTTTCCAAAGGCTTTGGTTGTGAATGCTTTCCTCTCCACTAGCCATGCTCTTTAGACTGACTGATCTCAAGCACACGAGGTTCCCTGGTGCTGGCTGATGCTGGAAAGGGGCTGTGTCACTGGTGTCGATGTCTCACTGCCCAGCTGTTGCGAGGGCGGATGCCAGCTGTGTTTGGGCGTGCAGGGTGCCGCTGAGCCTTGCCAAGTGATCTCAGAGGCACTGGCAGAGTGGGTGCTGGGAGAGATCCCTCTGCATCCGGAAGCCGTTTCCAAGAGGGGCTGAGTTATGCTACAGTGCTGTGGAGACCCACTCTCCATACAGAGCTGAATTAAGCACGAACTGAAAGTCTTTTTATTTCTTTTTTTTTTATGGACTGTCATGGAGCTTGCACAGAGGATGTGGGCCTAAGATGAAGCACTTACAAGTGCTCCTAGGCAATGGAAAGTGTGAATACGTGGGCTTGGGACATGCATTATAATGAGGTGCTTGAATTCCCCCCTTGCTTCATAGCAGGGCCAATGTCTGGCAACGCCATGGCATCGAACAACCACACATTGTCTCCCTTTGAACTGCGCAGCTTTCAGGGTAGCCAGGCTTCACCCTCACCCCGCTCCTCAAACAAACAAGAGACTGTGGGAGAAATGTCACCGGGACTCAGATTCCTCCTAAAAGGTGCCCAGATGGTCTGACATCATCCCAGACGTCTCTGAGGCAGCTCTTTGACCCAAGAAAGGGCTGAAGGCTCTCAGCTCTCCCATGGGAGTGTGTCTCTTCCCATGCTTTGCTCCACCAGTGTTTAAGCAAAGTGAGGTCTCTCAGAGCTAGCCCCAAGGGCTAGGTACAAAGGTGGCACATCACAGCTGAACTGGAGTGTAGCTGAGGGAGGCAGTTCTCTTCCCTGCTGTTGCTGGGGGTTCCACAGCCCCTAATCATCTTGGCTGCGATGCAGGGCCCTTAGCAAGAATGAACCACCACAGCAGCAGTTACGTTGCATGTCTAGGTATTGGTGTGGAGGTGACAACAAAGACCAGAGTGGTGGCTGTGAGCTGGCTTGTCTCTGACCGTGTAGGCTTGAGAAGACACTATCTGCACATGGGTCATTTAGGAAGTGTGAGCCCATCTTCAGCTCCTCCCTATTTCTGAATCACAGACAAAAACTGTGATCACTCCCTGGCAGCTATGGGCATCCCATCTGTCCTCAGCTGTAGACCACCATTGTTCTGCTCCAGATTTGGGGAGTGATATTTTGTAGCCCTGGAGGTGGCAGTTTCAAGCCCTAGGTTCCAGCTGTGCTGACTTCTCATTCACCAGCACAGCTTCTCGACTCAAATGCTCTGGAGTGGCAATTCAGCCTTCACTTTTCAGCTCAATTTCATCCATGCTAATTTGGGAGAAATGGAGGAATCTTCCTCCACTGAATTATCCTCTTTTAAATCCTTATTTAAAACTCATCTCTGACAGCTGCAAACCGTTCCCAACTGGTAAAAATAGATTTTTTTTTTCTTCAGCTGTTCTGTATTGCTACTTCCCGACATCCTCTCCTTTAATCCTTGCTACACCCTCCACACAAAAATGCATATACCCAGGCAAACAAGTTGGGAGAAGTATTTTACCTTACAGCACCTGGCACAAGGGCGCTGGACCCTTAAACTGGGCTTCGTCAGTGCAAGCGGGTTAGATCTGTGCCCAGCTTATCTCCAAAATGAATCAGTGCTGTATGCACAGCCGCGGAGGAAGGATCTGGCCCTCACCAGGGAAGAAATGGTTAATCTTCTGCCTCGAAGGAGAGCGCCTTTGGCATGAGTTTCAGTGCAGTGAGTCACTGGGGCCAGGCGGGAGTGGAAGTGCAAAGACCCCATCGGCAGCTTGGGAATCCCACGGCAGCCTCAGCCCTTGGCTCCCTCCGAGCCAGGAGAAGTTCCAGCTGTGGCCTTACAAGGCCAGAACCAGAAACCTGCTGCCGTGTCCCCGACTGAAGCTGCTGCCAGGCACTCTCTGCACGAACAGCTCTGCAAATCCTTGCCTGGGGGCTGGTGGAGGCTGGAGGAGAGGGCTGGGCACCAGGAGCATTCAGTCATAGCTGCATACTTAAGGATTTCAAGCAGTGCACTTTTACCAAAATATTCTTGTTATTTAAATTTGTTTTTGCCTGCCAGCTCCTGAATCGCATCCAACCCTCCGGAGGGAAGTCACGTCTCTCCCGCAGCCCATTTATGGGTGAAGGATATTGGTAGCAAAGTGTGTGTTGCCACGCCAGAAGGACTGTAGTCTTTAGGATAAACCTGGAGGTACTTATGAGCTGGAGATGAAAACACATAGGGTGAGCCAAGCAATTCAGAGCATTTTGGGGGAGGTGGAGAGTCAGTTCAGCTCCTTATGACTCCAGTAAGCACTATAATGATCAGGACCAGGCAGGATTAGGTCTTGAAGTGAGTCCCACCTTCTCTATAGCTGAGCTACTCAGCCTCTTGGAGGCAATGCAGGGAAACAGGCACTTCCAGACAATGACTCAGCCCATCCTAAAACCTATCCAAAACAGATGGGATGGATCACTCTCTGGAGGTGTCTTCCCCTGCCTAGAGAGGGATTAGATGCAATGCCTAGCTTTCTGATGACTGAGTTGGTAAAGCTGAATCCCACCCTTCATTTCTACTGAGGATGAGGTAAAAGCTACAGGAGAAGGAACCATATGGCCTCCCTCATTCTGTTTGCTTTGGAGCAAAACCATGTGCACGCACACACTTGTACAAATGTTTGTGTATATATATATATATATTACATAAATTCAAAAGTTTTTATTGAAGTTGCAGAGGCAGCACATCATAGAGATGCCAGAATCCAGGCTGTCTGTGCAAGTGCATTAACATATGACAGAACTTTTTCCTGGGAAAAACTGACTCAAACTCCATGGAAATGACTTAACTGTGACAAAAATAAGAGTCAAAAAGGAAAGACAGAATGGAAGGGGAGAGAGAGATGGTCCCAGCCTCATATTTGGCCCCTGTATGAGGGTGTGGGAAGTGCTGTGTTTTCTAGGAAAGTCTGCTTTGGTTCCCTCCTGACACCTTCTGCAGTTCCAGCTTGGATGCTGTGTACATCAAACTACACTGCTGCTCTGTGTTGTTTCACCTTTTCTTTCCTTTTCTTTTGGCTGAACACAGGCAAGAATGTCAAAAGGAATTTCTGAGCGCACTGGAGGTGAGACACAGTCTCTCTGCAAGAAGGCTAAAGCAAGATTATTTTTTCTCTTGCCTTGTTCTCAGAAACAACAGAGCAGTTTGGGCCCGATAAATCCCTCTGAGACAAGTGCAGTTTGACAGAATTGTAAAAAAATGAAAAGAGGGTTTTTGTAATGAGAAAGGTCAAGTGATGTTAATTATAATCAGAGCTATAATATGGATAATGAGATTTGGGGAGTTTCCCTCCAAATCATTGCTTCTAGGCACCTCTCTTTCTCTTCCCTGTCTACCCTGGGGGGGAGTGGAGGGGGGACGTTGCACGTGGGGAGCTGTCGTGGCCTCATTGTTTCTTGCTTTAACATAGTGCCCACAATGTCCTTCAGCAGAGGTTGGCATGAAGGCCTGACCACACTCACACAGGATAGAAGCTTCTCCATTTTCACAGAATAACAGAACGTTAGGGATTGGAAGGGACCTCGAAAGATCATCTAGTCCAATCCCCCTGCCGGAGCAGGATTACCTAGATCATATCACACTTTGATTGCATTTTTTTGAGGGACAAATGCATGGGCCACTCTTGTTATCATGAAATAAATCCAAGAGTCCTTTTCTCCACTGTGTGATTCCTGCTTTGCCCTTCTAAGCATGCATAAGAGATGGTTTGGCCCACTGGATTGAGAGCTGGAGACTCTAAGTTTCAGAAAGCTCTCCCTTTGTGGCCTTGGCATCATTACTAAAGTAGTCTGTGCCTCAGTTTTCACTTCTATAAAATGGGACTGTGAATGTTTGAGTGTCCTTCTGAAGGGCGATGTCATGTATTATCTGATGCACTTTTACAATACAAAGGCTATTGTAAAAGAGGAGATGAGAGAGCATAAAACTTACCCTTCTTTTTCAGATAACTGCTATTTAACTCATTTTAGCAAGTTCTCTATGGACGGTTAGACTGGGGAGACAACCTTCCTGTTTGAGGCAGGCATTCATCTTGAAGGTTTATTTGGTGCACGTCATGGTGAGAACTTAGTGCGGTTCTCCCCTTCTCTCTGAAAGAGCCTCTTCCATCAACATTTGGTTTAGCATTCTTATCTGTGAAACATTCATAAAACACATGGTGGTGAGACGTGGAGCAATGTTCCAGCTAAGCAAATTGGGGGATGAATCCTGCAATCCCTACAGAGGAAAATGGTTTATACAGAGGACAGAAACAGACAGGGAGGGACTCCAGACCTGGCTCCAAAATGTTTGAAGCTATGGGAAATATTCCCCTTAACTTCAGATGGACTGGAAGCCAAGTCACCAGCTGGGAGGATTGGAGATTCCACTGTGGTTCATAATTTGTTTGCAGTTGCATCATTGCATCAGCAGCTTCAATGCAGAATCCAGAGGGATACTGATGACACAGCTTGATCAGTCCTTTGAGCTCCTTTCCAAACTCTCTTTACATAGCAACATCAGGCTTAGAAACATGTGGTTTCCAGCACTGCTGATTGATTACCTTTTGTATTTTTCTGGACAAGCCCTTCACATATTTCCCTGATAGGCATGAGAGAAACCTTTAAATGCTGAAGAGTCCTCCATATTATTCCTTGCATAGCTTTCCTTGGAATTTGAAAGGCTTAATGGTGGCCAAGAAGGGGCAGAGCTGAGAAGCTGTTGATCCCTCTACTTACAGATACTGCCTCATATTCCTCCCATGTGTTTTGCATCCAAGTATAGGGTATGTTTGCATGGACAGAGGCTGCTTTTGGGCATCTTCTCAGCTGATCTTACTAAGCTGAAGTTTGTATCCATGTGAACACAGCTGCATGTCTGCTAAATGAAAGTTGGTCACACTGGGGAGAACTGGACACAACTGCACTCTTCCTGTTGGCTTATCCTCAGTGGCCTGTCTTTCCCATTACCCAGGAACCTTAACCTCTCTTGCTATGAACTCATCTTGATACCAGCTTTCCTCGCTCTGGTTGCCTATATTTACATAGGACAACAAAGAGCAGAGCAATATAATGTTGACATATTGCTGGAAAAACAACATACCTGGTACAAAACTGACAAGCAGGTAGAATCTGCAATGGCTAGTCAGGGCTTCTTTTTATATCTTATTAATTTGAACATGTTAGCTTAAATGTTTGTTAATTGTTGGAACCATTCATTGGAGAATGTCTATACCAATTGGTATTCTAATTATGGACAGAGCAGTTGCATCGTTGACATATTTAGAGGTATTTCAACTTACAAGTAACCTTTTTAACCATATGGCACTTACAGCAAGTCTGGAAGGCTTTAGAAGAACTCCACGAGGCATTTGGTATTAGTCAACATTATTCAGTATCCCATAGTTCAGAGCACGGTTCTCCCAGTCACAGGGAGCTTTTATCCTAATTGTTATGCACGATTTTTAAGTTTAGTCTAGACATGTGTCTCAAAACTTTGCAAGATATTGTTTGGGCAAGAGTTGTTCTTGCGTCTTATATTTGCATAGCACCTGGCACCGCAGAGATCAGGCCTTGAGACAGGGAAGGACATTTCAATTTTCTTCGTAAGCCAAACTGGCAGTGTAGAGATATCTATAAGATCAGTAAACATCTTAAGAATTAAATTCTGTCCCACTAAAGCAGTGATAGTTGTACCTACTGGTCTCTCTTTTCTTCTTTTTCTAGACCAAAGAAGCTCTCTTCACAATTCTCCAGGACCTAAGGCCTGAAGACCACTTCAATATCATTGGCTTTTCCAACCGAATAAAGGTCTGGCAGCAGGACCGGCTGGTGCCAGTCACTCCAAATAATATAAGAGATGCCAAAAAGTACATTCATAACATGTCACCTACTGGAGGTACGATCCAGAGATATGAATGGGATTAATTTTGCTATCCAATTAACTACACAGAATGGAGAGCGGCGAATGTGGTCCTGTGGCATGTAGCAGTAAAAAGACATTGGGTCGTGGGACAAGGGGGCACTTCCCTACCTCCACTCAGGGTTATGTGACACAAGGATATGTGCCCTTTATTTGTGTACATGATGGGGAGGTGTCCCCAGATCCAGTCATATGACCTCATATACTTATTAAAGCCAAGTTGAGCCCATTCTCCCATTTTTCTGGTGAGACTTTCAGAGTGGGAAAGTTCCCAAGATTATTTTTTGAGGACACAGGAAAAAAATACCATATCCTGGTGAAGGACACTCAGGGCCGGTACTTGTGCAGTTTCTGAAAGCCTGTGTAAAAGCAGGCACATGGTTTTGTCTGGGCTGGAAACTCCATGGATGGACAACCCAGTGTGGGCTGCAGGATTGCCTTCTGCAAGAGCTGGCTCCTCACCTAGTACTGTCATCTTCTTGTCTCTATCAAGGAGCAGCCAGAATGACATTTAAGAATTTCTTGTCCTTTTTTTGCTTGTGCCTTGTTGCCAACAGTGAAGAGGGGAGAGGAGGAGAGCCCAGAACAGTGGCAGAGTGCAGGCACTATTTTTAATTCAATTCAGTGGTCTCCTATGAGGCTATGGACACTAGTATAAAAAACCATAGTGAGGTTTGTAATCAAACATACTTTGGCAGCTATGCCCATCCTAGTTCAGCACTCCCCAAGTAAGCAGAGAGCTGCAAAATTACCTATGCAAATCCTTCCCCATGCAAGCAGTCACAGCTGGTTGAAGGTCAGACAGGGCCTTTCCATGGCTGCCCCTGAGCAGTGACCACTCCTAGCAAAGGAAACTGTCTGATGGAAAAACACAGCAAACAGGATGGTTTGCCGTACTGTTTGTATTGTGAGAGGAAGAGTTTAGGAAGTGGTCAAGGGACCTGCCCAGTTAAACAATTACCAATAGTGGGACTAAACTCAGACCACAAAGCTTTTTACTCCTGAAGCACCAAAACAGCTGTGCAGGGACCAGCTGAGTTTGCCCATGAACCTGCCAGAGAACAAAAGTAAAAGGAAATTATTAACTCAGATTCAATAGGAGGGTGCAATGATTCTCCACTACAAGCCACTGGTACTTTAGTTTTGGCTAACTGCATTTTCCCTGTAAAGGTGCTGTTGCTTGAGTATCTTCCAGTGAACATGAATGCACTCAGGCTCGCAGGCCACACACACGAAGAATGTGCTGTGCTTACACCGCTGTGGCATACTCACACACTAAAGAAGTGGGAACAAAATATTGCTGCTAAATATTTGTGCATTTGGCAAAAGGCAGTTTTCATTGCTGGGTAGCTCTCATGTGGCTGGGTTTGAAGTGACACTATCTGCAGCATGGGATGGTTTTCTTCTGTTTCTGTGGAAAAAATTCTTTCTGAAAGTTTGGATCTGGATGCAGACTGAGAGTATTAGGATATTTAGGTGCAGGGTTTTGGTTCAAAACCATTTTGCAAAAAACACAGTCTGGATTTTGAGGACTTTTCAGAAGTCTTAGCCCTTTTCTTGTCTTGCTGCAGTCACTGGAGCTGTGCATGCTAAGTTTCTAGGTACATGATGCATGGCCACACCTGCTGGCACATTCTTGATGATAACCTCCCCAGATCTCCTCTTCTGGACCCCTAGGAGGAGTCTGTTGTGTATGGCTCCTAACACATTTCACTTGCTTTTTTCTGAGAGTTATTTTTAACCCAGAGGTACTGATCTTGCAAAGATTCCACAACCAATCCCTCTTTGCTTTGACTAGCACAAAAAATACATGGACCAAGGAGATATCTGTACTGTTTTCTTCCTTTCTTTTTTTTCTGAACAAACAGTAGGTTTGAGTCCTTTTCATGGCTATTCTTCTAAAGTACATCTATTCCCTCATTTACTTTCTGTTTTGTTCCTCTCTCCCCACTTCAGGCAGCTCCATTCTTCACTAGCCAGTTGTTTTGTGAAAACACACTCAGCTATCAAAGCAATTTCTCTTCCCTTTAAACTTTGTTAGCCCCTGGGGGTTGAAGAACAAATCCAACCCCTTGTATCCCCATTTGAAGGCTTTTTTCCTCTCTTCAAATCTTGTGCCCTTCAGACAAAATGAGCAGAACTTGTTTTCCCAGTTCAGATACCATCTGGGAGAGTCCCTAATTAAGCTTAACTGGTTTTGTATGAACCTGCAGGACATGGTATGTGCTGTGACTCTGCTTACCACGGCTGACTATTGTACATCGAGACATTCAAGGATACAGCAATTTCACATACATAAAAAACTGTAATTCATAATTCAATTCATAAGACTATAAACACCAATCCCAAACTGGTGCTGAGTAACAGAGCTGAGCTGAGTTAAAGGGTTAGTGCAACCTCATGTAGAGAAAAGGAACATCCTGATGAACAGAGATGCTGTCATCATGCTAAAGGGAGCTTAGGGAAATTATTTGTACCACTCTCAGAAGAAGAAATGAACTAATAATTTTGGTACCTTCCCAGGGACTAATATTAATGGTGCTCTCCAGACTGGTGCAAAGCTGCTAAATGATTACATTGCTCAGAATGACATCGATGCCAGGAGCGTCTCTCTGATCATCTTCCTCACGGACGGGAGGCCCACTGTTGGGGAAACACAGTCGTCCAAAATCCTCAGCAACACCAAGGATGCCATCCGTGATAAATTCTGCCTCTTCACCATCGGCATTGGCAATGATGTGGACCACAAGCTGCTGGAGAGGATGGCACTGGAGAACTGTGGCATGACGAGGCATTTCCAGGAGGATGAGGATGCAGCCAGCCACCTCAAAGGGTTTGTTCTGCTTTTTTTGTGCTTATAGCTGAATCAGGTCCTCTGGGCAAGGGTTTTGGGAGGAAAATCCTCTAAGGAGACATTGCAAGAGACAAAATTTTCTCTGAAGCTCAACTCTGGTTGAGAGAGGCAGAGTATGCTCAGACGCTGAGGTTGCCTACCCAGAAACTGTCTCCTTCCTAGCAGACCCCCTGAGCTTCCCAACCCCTCAGAACAAGGCATTTGTCTCCCTAATTCAGATCATTGTTTTGGGCATGTAAACCCGGAGAGATGGGAGGCATGAGTGCCACATCTCTGCAGGTGGACAGAGGGAGGAAAGGATGCATTGCTAACTTCAAATCGACAACATAAACAGCATGGAGGGTCTCAGGAATGAAGATCCCAATTAGGGGCAGAAAATTATTTCTTTATTTTTTTGAAAAAGATAACCTTATGTCTAAAATCCAAAATATTTGACTTTGAAAAAAAACCAAGGGGCATTCCTGGGATGATCATGTAGTTGCTTCATTCCCTCATTCTTTGTGACCAAAACTCCTAACAAGTTTCCTGTAATCCTCATCATTCCGCAGGACCAGAGATTGTGTTCCTCTTTTGTGACTGGGGAGCCGTAGTCGAAGGGGAGACCCTAGTGAGGAACAGCAAAAAGATATCTATCTGAACCACAGCTCTCTCTAAAATGTCAGGCAGCGTGTCAGTACTTCCAGGCAAAAATGTTTGGATTTCACTTACAAAATGATAGTGTTTTGAACCTCAGAAACCAGAAAGAGACAGTCATTGTGCAGAGATCTCTTGCCTAGTTAGTGTCTAATTCATAGAATCATAGAATCATAGAATGTTAGGGGTTGGAAGGGACCTCTGGAGATCATCGAGTCCAACCCCCCTGACAGAGCAGGACCAATCTAGGGCAGGTTACACAGGAATGCATCCAGACGGGTCTTGAAAGCCTCCAGAGAAGGAGACTCCACAACCTCTCTGGGGAGTCTGTGCCAGTGCTCTGTAACCCTTACAGAAAAGAAGTTCTTCCTCATGTTGAGGTTGAACTTCCTGTGCTCCAGCTTGCATCCATTGCCCCTTGTCCTATCGCAGGGCACAAGTGAAAAGAGGTTGCCCCTTTCCTCTTGACACCCAGCCCTCATATATTTATACACATTAATCAGATCCCCTCTCAGTCTTCTCCAGACTAAAAAGCCCCAGATCTCTCAACCTTTCCTCCTCAGGCAGGTGTTCCAGTCCCTTCTTCATCTGGAGCAATGAGACCATGCACTGTCCACTAGTGCTTTTATTTCTGTGGTGATTATGCACGGACAAGAGTGTCTTCCTTTTAAACCAGATTTTGTAGATCCATCTGCCACTCTGCCCATGTCATTTGCTTCTCAGAACATGCATTTTGGATAGCAAGTGGCATTCCCTGGCCAATGAATGATGTGCTGATTGATTGGGCCACAGGAACCCAGCACTGCAAGGACTTGTCCAAACACCTCTATCTGATAAACAGCTCACTGTTTATCAGCCTCAGTGATGGCAAACCCATTTGGCATCTGGTGCCAAATTTATTTGGAAAGGCACAATCACTTACTGGAGGCCAATTCAAATCACTTTTGGAGGGAAAATCTACATGAGTGCCAGTGTCATTTCTGATTGTTGTGGTCAGTGGGTTGTATTTTTAGACAGATAATTCCTTGCATTGTACTATAAGACAGATTGTATCCCTCACTCCACTATTTGTTATACCCCGGGAGTTATTTCACAGAAAGTTCTCAGGTTTAATTCACTCGTATTTTAAAATGCATCGAGGTCTCTGCATCAAAGACACTGAGTGCTCAGAGATACTTTAAAATAAAGCCAACTAATCCAGGCATTGGGTTTCCTTGGATAGAGAATAAAACAGAAAGTGTGACTCCAGCTTCCAGACAATCTGTTTAAGCAGATGTGAGAAATAAATGCAACCTGAACTAAAACAGGGCTGAGGCCAGTTCTTTGTTTATTTACCAAATTAGACTCAAATGACTTGCCAAGAGAAGAGGAGTCTGGCATTTAAATGGGAAATACAGCATTCTGGGAGAAGCTTGGGAAGATCCATCAAAAGCACATCGCTGCAGGGAAAACACAGTACTATAAACTTAGGCCTTGGACCCTTGTAAAGGCTTTCTGATCTGTCCAGTGCAAAGTATTCTCAGAAGTATGGTAGGCCATGTTAATAAAGCATTATAGGGTTAAACTCTCTGGTTCCACGGAAGTCATTGCTTGTTCCAACAGAAAGTCAGCAGTAAGGTATCAGTGAGTTCTCTTCTGCCAGTCCTCCTGTATTTAGCAGTTAGGATTCCTCCATTCCTTGGAAATGTGCTCATTTATGGGGGCATAGTGAGATTCCTTCTTGATTTTCTTTCTCCTCTGACCCTCAGAAAACCATGTTGCTGCCTGTCCCACGCTAACTACCCCAAACTATTAACTAGGGCTCTTCCAGTGATACAGAAGCTTTGGCTCAGATACTCTCCAGCTTTGGTGGACCTAACATCTTGGTGTTACAGTTTCTGGCTCTGGAATACTATGCATAACAGCACTAGAAAACTGTTGGTAACAGCATCTCTTCAAAGTACATTTTGAAATAACTAGGGTACTTTCTTTGAGCCTCGGAGGCCAAGAATTTACATTTGATGGACAGACCCTCTTAAGCAAACTTAAGTGGTCACGAATATCTCCTTGCAGAACTCTTGAGTCATAGTGCAAGGTAGGTGACTGACAGACCATGCTGGGATGCTTCTGAACATACTTAAGAGATGCTGTTTAGATGCCTGAGAAACACTGAAAATTAAAATGAGGCAGGTGATAACTCTGGTTGAAAGGGTTACTCTGAAAGTCTGGAAGTTGTGTAATCCAGCCTTCTGCTCAGAGAAGAGCTAACTTCAAATTTAGGTGAGGTTTCTCAGGGCCTTGTCCACTCAATTTTTTAAAATCTCTAAGGGTAGAGACTCTCCTGTCTCTCTGGGCCCAGTTACAGTGGATGCAGTAGATAGATAAACTTGGGGCCTGTAGCTCTAACTGCTCCTGAATGTCTTAGAAGCCATATTAGATAGTCTGACTGTATCCTTGGCCATGTATAAGTGCAAGAGTGTGTGCATACACTTGGATGAACAGTACTAATGGTGAGAAATGTGTCTTTCTTTCAGGTTCTATGATGAAATAGGAACACCCCTTCTCTCTGACATCCGTGTTGATTACTCTGAAGACAATGTGGAGCAAGTCACCCAGAACTTCTTCCCTAACTACTTCAATGGCTCTGAAATTATAATAGCTGGCAAACTCATCAATCACACGTCAGATAGCCTCCACGTGGAGGTGACTGCTAGCAATTCTAAGAAGTACATCCTCCTCAAAACAGATGTGGCTATTGACCTTCCAAGCAGGAATGATATCAGAGGTGTTCCCGGCCTGGAAGATGGCAAAGGTGATAAAAATTACATCGAGAGGGCATGGAGTTACCTCACCATCAAGGAATTGCTTAACTCCCGGTTGAAGAGTGATGACAATCAGGAAAAAGACTACTTGATGGAGAAAGCCAAGTCAATGGCCCTGACTTACAATTTTGTTACTCCCTTCACTGTTCTGAAGATGAAAGAGGCTGGGCTCCATTCAGAACCACCTCAAGAGGAGTTTATCAGCCCTTCTACTGATGGCATCGGTGAAAAGTTGCAGAGCTTGCAGGGACACAAGGCACCACCAGGTATGAGAGAAAAATAACCATGTGCTGGTAAGAAATCTTTTCACATAGGTGATGTCTCATGACTGACTTTGGCAACAGGGATGATCTAGCCAATGAACAGAGAGGTGGTAAACAGAAAGCTGAGATTTTCATATTGATTTTGCTAATTGAGGACTGGGTGACCTTAAGCAAACTTTTTAGGCATCTGACTCACCCCCTTGAAGCACTTACTGCTCTGTAGAAACTATTGAAGAAAAATTGGTATTCTAAATGAAGCTTAAAGTAGCTGCAGGAATATGTCACATAATCTCACTGAAAAATATTTTGGGAACATTATTATACTATGGCTCTTAATGCTGCTCAATAAGTAACTGTAACAGCCTTCCTTCCCTGCTTCTAGGTATACACAGACAGCAAGATAAACAAAGAATTAAAATCTCCAAAACTTCAGGTTAGTGCCTGTTTTCATGCCTTTAATAATCCAAAATAATAGCAGTCGATTTATGGAAACCTCAGTTGCATGCCACTGTGGTATCACCGTCCCAATGGATGAGCCAAAATCCTGTTTACTAGACCTGCAGAGTAGGGAGAAAAATTAAAACAAAACCAAAATACATAGAGGATCAGTAATGAGAAGAAGTGTGAGGTAACATAGCAAGGCAGATGATCTACAACACTTGATCCTCATGTTTGAGACTTCTATAGATCAGGGGAGAACAGGAAGCACATCTTCTCTGTACTAGAACTAGCCAAAAATTTTATAAAGTAATGTTGCTGAACCATAAAAAGTATTGTTGAAGGAAAAAAAAGAAAATTATATAGTGTTTTGCTATTTTCCTGTTGGTTCTGCACCTCTACTTAACATACTTTCATACATTAAACACTGAAGAATAAACACAGATCAAGAATTTAGACTTGCATTTCATTGGATAAGGTCAAATTTACCTTAAATACTAGGGGTTTGGCTTCTCTTATTATTAATGACACCTATCTGGTAGTTGACTGTAGGTCAGAGATTGTTGAAAAATTAAGGTCGTAGGATTGTTTAAAATCTGCTGTTGACTGCTCCAATCTGATATTGAGGACCAGGAGGGTTCAGTGTGAGGTGTGCCCATGAAACGGTCCTTGGTTAGAGGATACATTTTTTGTGTGCTATGCGGGATGTAGCTTCCCAACAGAGTATGGAGAAGAACAGTATAAAACACTTGCATGACAACTCTCATACATCACTGAAATAATATTCCAGGAAGAAAATATCCTGATTTTCACCTGGACTGCACTGGGTTTTGAGTTTGCATTGAAAACCCAACCTTTTCTGTGAGAAAAACAAAACAAAACAAAATAACCTTTGTGAAAAACAAAGCAAAACTTGGCATTTCCTGGCAAACTCCATCTGACCCTCTAAAAACAACAAGCTGGGAGGTCTTAGAAAAAACAGGGACAAATACACTTTGAAAGGCAGTTCTGTTACATTCTCGGACACTGCGGTTCTGTGGAAGTCTCTCACACGTGTCTCTTTTTCCATGTCTTCTCAGCGGATGGAGACCCTCACTTCGTCATTGATTTTCCCTCCAGCAAGTTCTCGGTCTGCTTCAATATTGACGGACAACCAGGGGACATTCTCCGACTGGTCTCTGATCATAAGGAATCCGGTGAGCAGCCAAGCAAAGCAATTGCTCATGGAGGAAAGCTGAAGTGCAAGGCCAGCTCTCTAGCATTAAGACTAAGCACCAAAGTGCTTCATAGGCAAGGAAGTGTCAGGAAATTAGAAAAAGTTGCTTTTCTGGCCAAGCAATGGAAAATCAGTGCACATCAGTTTTCTGGCTCTAATCACCTGGATTAGCAGGGGTGGTAAACTGTTCATTTGCACTTACTGACCTCCAATTTTATCATGGCTTATGGGTAAATTCACAGAAAGCCTAAGCAAGGAGGAGGGCTGGCCACTGTTACATACGCAATTCATCCACAGAAGTGTTTGCCAACAGATTAGACCTAACCATAAAGGGAACTTTCCTTTATTTGTATCCAAACTTTTCCTAGTTCAGGTCTTCATTGACTGGAATCAAGGGAGCAGCAATTACATGTAAACATCCAAGAGACTGACTTGAGTGCATGAGGACCACACGGCACCCCTTCAGTCCTGCTAGATTGGAGAGCTCAGTTCCTGATGATTAGACCCAGTATGGTCTGGGGGTTGTTCTTGGCCAGGGCTGCAACAGCCGCAGCTGAACGAAAAGCCACAGACATTTTGCATATTTCATGTAGTGTTTGCCTGAGCCATGCAGCCACCTTCATGCTGAGAGATTACACAGGGGATTCAGCTTTCTCATGCAGAGACAGTGCATTTCTTTCATGGTACAACTTCATCAGTCCTCTAGTTACAAAGACACAACATGCAAATAAAAGATTTGGCCTTGCCAAGATTGCTCCATTATTGGAACTTCACTCTTTACTTACAGTGCTGTTCGCTTCAGGACAGAGCAAAGTATCCAAACAGGCTAACCAACAACACTGAGGCTGTTTCAGTGAAGGGACCACCAAACTGGTTACCGAGTCATGACAGCCTTGAGAAAACCCTTACGATTCAGGATCTGCTTTGCCCAATCCAGTCTGATCCCCAGGGGCCCAAACTGTGCTCTGATCCGATCTGGAATTCCAAGCAGGGCAGCTATAAGCAGATTATGTCCTGAGCAGGGAAGCGGTGGGAGGAAGGGGTGTGAAAACCAGAGACAATGCACAGACTTGTTTTACAAAGATAAACAACCCCACAATAAAGTTATAAGAACTCTGTTCTGGGTGGCAGTGGTCTAGCCTCCATACTTCTGTGTTCGTGCCTGTCTTAGTGAAGAAGGTCCAGCTCCTGTCAAAGTTTCCCTTAAACTCCTTTCACAAACTACATTTGTGCAACCACTTGAGTGATTCTGTGGCTTAAACGCAGAATGAGCTTGAGAAAAACAGACTCCGTAGCACTAGCAAGTCGAGGCTATGAAGACAGAAATGAGAGATTCCCTCAGCAACGATGGGATATGCAGAGATTTCATCTCAGTGTTGATGGCTTGGGTCTCCCTTGGGTTAGTCACAAGCCTCCTCCTTCATTTTTACTGTCTAGTACCTGTTCAGAGACCTGTCGGAAGTGAGACACAGCAACAAATTGGTGGTCTAGGTAAATCATACCACGGTTGGTCAGGCTATAGCAGTCAGGAGGATAAATATTTGTCTTACGTGGCTCAAAATCCCCACACATCATCTCGATGATAGGTAGGTCAAGGTTGGATAGAGCTTAGGAAGTGGCTGTGCTGTGGAGCAGCTGATCCTATCCTGTAGCACTGTGTACACAACGTTAGGACTAATGGGGCTGGGGGCACCTGTCTCCAGGGAAGGCCAGTATTTCTGAGCTTGGGTAAATTTAGGTGCTCTGTATAAGGTAATCATTTTATAACAGACTGGTTTTACTGCTTTGAATACTGGTAGGTGAAATAATCACAAGCATGATGTGGTGAATCTGCATGTCCTCAGTTGCAAGGCTTGTATCTTTGAGACAATAGAACTACTCTGGGTTCCAGCTTTCATTTATTGATTATTTTCCTGCAAGGTGTAACTGTGAATGGGCAATTAATTGGAGCTCCTGCACCACCCAACGGCCACAAGAAGCATCGGACTTACTTCAACACCATCACTATCCTCAGCAATAAGCCAGAGAGATCTTACCTAGAGATCACACCCAAAAGAATCATCCTGGATGATGGGGAAAGACTTCTTCTGTCCTGTGATCGGAGTGCCATTGTGCGAAGCAGCAGCCTCGAGGTGTCCATCTCTGCCAATTCCAACATCACTGTGACGATAGGAGACACAATCAGCTTTGTCATCCTCATCCACCATTACAAGAAGCCAGCCCCATATCAGAGGAATCACCTGGGATTCTACATCTCCAACAGTAAAGGCCTCTCTTCTGACACCCATGGGCTACTGGGTAGGTAACAGGTCCTCAGGTTCAGAGCTGTAAACCAGACAAAAATGATCCTTCCAAACAGTTTTAAGGGACAGAGACAGGAGGTAATGAACAAGGCAGGCAGGGGTTAAATTCCCAGGTGAGACTTTTACATCCACTCTCAAACAACTTCTCTACTGATAGTATCCCAAACTCCTCTTCCACCTTTTTCTGTATGAGCTATCTCCCACTATCCTAGCTATGTGGTTGTGCCTGTTTTTCACATTTCCACTCTTTTTATGGTTAGCACAATTGTCATTAGAACACACATGCTTGATGCTCCCAATACAGAAACCAAATATTGCACAAGAACCTTGAATAAGGCACCAGCAAGAGATTCTCTGACAGCAGTTCTAATTCAGAATAGCCCAGCTGCTAATGTGCTCTCAGGGACATAGCAAAGTAGGGTCTGACTCTCTCTAGGCAGAGAGGACAGTCAACTGAGGTCTCACAGATTCTGAAAGAGAGCTCTAGTCACAGAGCGAGCACATTGCCAGAGATCATTGGCTCAGCCTTCAAGTACTGCGGTCGCACATGTCCGGAGGGTCTGTTTTGCAGGAGTGAACTGTTTACACCTGAGCCTGATTGAGATCAAGAAACACTGGTACTTTTTGTGGCCCCTTTCTTTCAAACATGAAGTGAAAGAAGAGCCATCCCCACATTTTAAGAGTAACTAGGCTTTAGGAAGGCTCAGAGAATGTCTAGATGGTTGAGTTCTTTCAGCCAATGAGAAGCAGTGATGTTTATGGCCGTGTACAGGTGCAGAACTCTAAGACTGAAGCCATAGTTTCTGTGACATTCAGGACCCCCCCAGGTTAAGCATGAGATGATTCCTCAGGAGTGGGGTTTTGGATTCAGGCCACTTGCATGCACAAACCTCTAAATCCACAGTTAGGTTTGGCCTAAAAGACCTTACCCCCAATAAGGCAAGGGAAAAGAAATTGGAGCTTCAGGCCTAGATCTTCCTTCTGCTGGCTCATGGGCATTGCATGGGTTATTATCCTCTAGTAACTGTGGCCCACAGAAGGGTACGTACTACAGGCAGCTCAAAAGGCTCTTTAGCTCAGGCAATGTATGTTGATGAGTGAAAAAAAAAAAAGAAATAGGCTTTGATTCTAATCTGTATCTCTGTGTTTGTATGATTTAGAAAAGAATCGCAGGACCTAGATTCATCCTGCTATTGCAGAAGCAGCCCTTTACAACCCCAAACGCTAAGAATCCTCAAAACACAGCCTATTAAAAAACCCCCACAAAACAACTTACAAAGAGGCACAAAACAGCCAGTCATGGACTCTATTTCATCTTGCCTTGCAGGTCAGTTCTTGAACCATGAAGTTAAACTTCTTCAGGAATCTCTAAACACAAGCCATCAGCAGGTTGGTCAGAACCAAACAACAGAAGCATTAAAGCCAAATCCTACAAATACCCTGAAAGTGAAGGGACGGCTCGTTCCTGTTGTGTGGAAGCAGAGGAGGATCTACAACGGCCAGCAGGAAGTTGACTGCTGGTTTGCCAAAAACAATGCGGACAAACTGATCGATGGGAGCTATAAAGACTATTTGGCTTCTCATCCTTTCGACACAGGGACCAGCTCTGGGATAATTAACAGCCTGTAAGACCGATCACAGCAATGCATCGCAGCAGCATGTGTGACAGTGGTTCCCTTCTAAAGTCTCCAGAGCTAGGCAACTTAACGAATATTTCTTCACTTTTTGGTGCCAAAGAAACCAAGGCTTTTTGCCCTTGGAAATCAGCTCTCTCTCTTTCATGCTAGATGAACATTGTTCACCAAATTCCTGAAGACAAGGAGGTTTGGGGGGGAAGGGTTGAGGACATGGTTAAAGGTGTGATCGGTGCTCTCCCAGGGGGAGGGGAGGAAGAAATGGGCCAGCATCTAACAGTGCAGAGAGCTGCTGGCCTTAAATAAACGCATGCAGGGATCTGTGCAATACTCCCAGGGGCTGGTGAGTCACCCAGTGAGAGGCACAGATCATACAGCACAGTGCCTATCTAGAGAGGCAACCTTGGGTGATACGCCTTGCAAAGTGTCTTGGAGCACCTGCTCCAACCATGGTCCCTGGGGAAAGGAGAGAGAGAGAGGGAGAGAGAGAGAGAGAGAGGGGTGGGTGGATGTTCATCTGCAGTGACCCATTAGCATCAAAGAGGTAACAAAGAAATCAAAACTTTAAATCAACAGGCCACAAGAGGGTATTGCTTTCTTGGTTATTGGGATGGGGTCTGGATTTGCCACTAAGGGTGATGTTCCCTGAACCACTATGGACCCTTAAAACAATGGTGAAAACCTTCATGTGGTTTATTGCTGTCTCAGTGCACAGGCTGCCTGCTTAAAAAGCACCTCTGGTCTTCAGCAGCAACAGGAGTGGTGTAGGCTCCCATTCCATGAAGCATCTCATTTAAATAACATTGCAGGTTTAGTGATTTCTTGAGTCTTGACTCCCCCAGAGAGAAACAAAGTTCCACCATGAGCTTCCAACACACCTGCCGCCTCCTTGAGCAGAGCATCACTTCTCCTTAGCAGAGATTTAAATTCTCTAAAGGATGATGAACCAGCACCCGTGATAGCTTATGACCCTACAAAGCAGCCTCTTGAATTTAGACTAGACATTTCTAGCTGCTTTTCTAATCAGGGAGGAAGTCTCTATTTACTCCAAATTGTCAGGAATATTTCATCCCAATTTCCCTGGCTTCTTCTCTTTCCTCACACTGGAGGAATTTGTAGACAGCAGGAATTTGGCAGCAGGAGGTTACAGAAGGGTCTGCCAGCCACCCCCACTTGCAGGTGGTTCTGCTCTACAAAGAAACCTCCAAACCCAAACTGCAACGCTGTGGTCTATTTTAAAGTGAGGCATCACTGAATAATGCTATAGATCAGCCACAGGGGAGTTTTCTTAGTAGAGAACTTGGCCAAAGAGGATTTCAACAACCCCAAAGACATTTACATGGCAAGGCCAAATTGAGCTCACGTATACTCTGCCTTTCCAGGACTGAAAGGAAGGAGGGGGGAGTGTGGAAGCATCTCCAGCAGCTAAATGATATCCATGTGTTGGGAGAAAACTAAGGAGTTGCCAGAGACCTACATAAATAGGTTCAATCTTGACTGATTTTTTTATTGCATATTTAAAAATTAAATCATACTGTTGCTGTAGGAGCTCCAGCTGCTGGGGGTGTGTGTTGGGTGTGGTGGTTTTCCAGTTGCTTGACCATCCAGTTAGCACTGCTAGCACTGTGGCAGCAGAGCAGGTAGAAAGCATGGTTGGTTATTCCCACCATGTGCTGTGAGGAACAGGGAAACAGCTGAAAGCAAAGAGCTAGATTTGATTGCACACTGGAATGTCCCTACAGAGAGCTCACTCAGTGCAAAACTCATGCCAAGGCTCATGCTTTGGAACAAAACATAAAAGACAAAACTACTGCTTTGGGCCCAGCTATCTTGAGAAATAGCTCTCCTGCAAGGGAGAACTGAAGGCAAGACCTTCAGCACAGTCCTGAGCGTCCAATAACCAAAGAGGTTAATGCTCTGCAGCGTGCTCATGGGCCAGAAATGAGATGAAAAAGAGCATCTGTAATGTTGACTTCTCCACCTAAGCAGACAGTAGGAGGATCACCCAGCCCATTCCCAAATAACCTCCCATTTCACTCGCACAGGGTGAACACGACAGCGGCAGTGAACTTCTAGACAGACCAGGGTTTGGCAGGTGTCTTCTTCATACCGTCCTTACTGAAAAGAGATTTCTTTGAAATCTTCACTCTCCTCCCACATTTTGCTGTTCAAGTGTATTGCTAAGGGGAGCAATTGGCTTAGGCTCTCCTCTCATCTCATCTCTCCTGTATATAGATATGTATATATATACACACACATATTGCTAACGCTTCAGGTGCATCATTACTCCTATTCCTCCTCCTCCAGCCAAGGAGATATATTTCTTTCAGGCCCTGAAAAGAACAGTGACCAAGTCCCACTTCCCAGCCATACGAAGCACCTGGAGCAATATACTCAAGTTCTCGTTAAGGCTCCAGTTATCCATTTCACAATAAATATTTTACAGTGAACAATGCAGTGAAGCTTTCATTTGGCAAAGTTAAAATGAGCCTTTGACGCTAAGGTTATGTATGTTTTATGCTGCTGAACAAGCTCATGTTACCAGATGCCTGAAAGAACCACTTACAAGTTAACAATAGGTTGGGAACTCAAGTAATTTCAGCAGAAAATTAAAGGTCAGTGATGTTCTTCAGCTTCTATACACTTGATAGGAAACAAGAAGTGTGTTAGGTGAACAGACCCTAAGTGTCCACTCCCACCCTAAACTGAGAATGAATTTAACCACATAGAGCAGACTGACCCGAGCTTTAAATACAGTAGCATAAGACATGGGAAACCAGAATTTATGCTCCTGCTGCCCCAAGAACAGTAAGAGCAAAGGCAGGTCACGGACCGTAAACTTCAAGCTTTCCCCATCTATAAAGGGGGCATCACAACACTTCCCTCTCTCAGAAGGAGGTTGTGTCCAGGCTTGGTCCTCACAACCCTTTGTTGTAGCACGGCGAGCTCCCATGAAGCGCACCACGACAACTGCACATACAGGCACACGTTTGTTCTCATCTCCAAGAGTGCCACAGAGCACTTTGTTTTGCGGTGATACGGTTAAAGATTGCAAGCTGCTCAGACAGCTCAGGAATGAGGGCTGAGCAATCACTTTGGAGCGCAGCGGAAACAACTGTACACCACCACTTCAGATAAGGGAATGGGACTCCTGAATTTAGGGTTGCTGAAACAGCACCGGCTACACAATGCTCAAGGGGGACAACCTTCCCCCACATCATGCTTGCCCAGCTATCGCCTCCTGCGAGCCTGTTTGGCCAGCCTCAACCAAGAGCTAAGTGTCACATTTATTCTCCAGTCAAGATCACATCACTCACCTTCCATTTTAGGACAAGGACTGTGCTGTGGCTGAATTTGCACTCTTCACATACTACAGGGGCAATGGGCACAAGCTGAAACATGGGAAGTTCCATCTGAATATGAGGAGGAACTTCTTTACTGTGAGGGTGACAGAGCACTGGAACAGGCTGTCCAGGGAGGATGTGGAGTCTCCTTCTCTGGAGATATTCAAAACCCACCTGGACGTGACCCTGTGAAACATGCTCTAGGTGAACCTGCTTTGGCAGGGGGTTGGACTAGATGGTCTCCAGAGGTCCCTTCCAACCCTAACCATTCTGTGATTCTGTGATACAGCATTGCAGTGTGGGGCCCTATAGCAAGAACAAAACAAAAATACCAGTACACTTTGAGAACGTTTCTAATAGGGCAGCTGTTTTGATCTATTTTCAGTCAAGACCTTGAACAGCACAAGAATTATTCCAGCCCTTACCAGCACAGAACTCCACCAAAGCAGAAGTTGCATTGTGAAACTAATTTCACTAAGCAATATAAATGATCTATTCAGAGAGCTGTGTGCCATGTGTTCCAAAAGCCATTTGACATGCCAGCACAAGTAGGATTTTCACCCCTCATTAAGTAAGGAAGAAACAAAAAGGGACTTAATTTCCAGAAATACAGTATAAGGCTGCGCAGCTGCAAGTGTAGCCAAGCACATCTAGTTCACTAAGGGACATGCAAGCCTTTGATTTGCATCTGATGCTTCTAAACTACTTTGAAGTTCAGGGAAAAAAAGAACCAAAACCCCACAAAACCAAAAAACTTCACATGCTCTCAGCTCAGCTTTTAAAAGCCTAAAGCTGTCTAAGTTGGAAAAATCCAAATCCTTTCTTTTCTACTCCTTAATAAAGAGTGTTTTCTTGGGAAAATACAAGGCAGGGAGGAAAAATAAAAGATAATTCCTGCCCAACACCTCTGGGGACTGTCTTGCACTAAGCAAAGCCTGTTTAAGGCTCAACAGGGTCTATCAGTTCAGTTCAGTGGATCCTGGATCAGGCCCTGCTCCGAGGACTATCCACCATTTGGACTCTGTATGGGTCTCACCACAGCTGTGTATCTGCACCCAGTCTGGGAGTGCATTGTGCAGCTGCTCTGTGCTCTCTCTCCCCCCAGGAGAGCTGCAGAGTGTTTTGCATTTTTCTGTGTTTGTAGATAAATACAGTACGTTAACAAGAGAGCGAGGGCAAAGCCCTGCACCTCACAGTTGGAGCAAAAGGCACCAGGATCTGGGATGACGCAGGGGTCTTCTCCTGCAGCAGTCCTACCTGAAGCCATTCTCTTACCCCCAGAAGATCAGGGCTGGTCAACAGGGCTTCAGTTGACTCTTCAGATCTAGTTTTTGAATCAGGTCCTGCAGAGATTTTATATGTTTATTTTAAACTAGGTAAAAGGAAAGTAGTCAACTTCTAGTTCCTGGTAAACATGCACTTGTACAGTGGCAACTGGGATTGATCTCAGACTGCTCCAGTCTGGAGTCCAGCACAGGCTGATGCTGCACATCAGGTCTTTGCACTGAAGTGGCTCAGACAACCCATCTACAGAAACAAACACTGTGGCTCAGCTCTTCTTCTGCAGGTTTACTAGGATAGCCCTGCTGGAGAAAGACAACCTGCCCTGTGAGGAACTGGTCAGGAAAGATTTCAACAGATCCCTTTCCTCCCCCTTTACAGCATTAGGATATTGCAAAATATTAAGCACATGAAGGCATTTCAATTATGAAGCAGTTTTAGGTCAAATATTTATTGCATTCCTTATAAAACAGTAAAAAGCATCAGATCCACTGAGACAATCTTCCCAGTTTGGGACATTTAAATACATATTGCAAACCAATTCTTGTGAGCATTGTGCATATAAAAGTGTCACAGTTCAGGTAGTACAGGATATATCATTTTTTTCTTTTCTTTTCCATAAAAAAAAAGCAGACAATCTTTTGATTTCAGTCTTTAGCCCTGACAAAAGTTACACCCAGCTGGCCAGCCAGAGGAAGTACATATCCATACCCTAACCCCAACGTGCCTGCAGTGTACAGGTTAGGGTCAGACAGGTGAAGCAGATACTGCTCAAGCCTGTAGAGGATGCACAGACACCATCCCAAAGAGACAACTGCAGAAGGTGAGGTCTAGATGAGGCAGGCAAAAGGATCTCTGCAGATCCACAGGGATCAACTAGCATTCCCCACCCTGCCCTTCCTCGGCCAGCTCAAGGATCACAGTGCTGCTTCTCTTTCTCCACCTCCCTTGTCCCAGTGTTGTCAGATGACCACCTGATAGCTGGGCTGCTTCATCTTCTGGTTCGTTCCTTGGAGTCCTGAAATATCCTGGTCACTTTCAGACTGATCAAAATCCATGTCTGGAGAGAGTAACACCTAGAAAGGAGAACAGATAGATGCTGATGGAGTGAAAGTTCTCAGCTCTTCTTTATACTGCTTGCTGAAGGGGTCAAGCACCTCTAGAAGGGTTTGCTGCAAGATCTAATCTTCTCTGGCAGATGGGAAAGGTCTCGAGGTCACCTTGACCATCTCTCCCACAACAGCCAGACAGATTTGGGCACAGACACTGTGATGATCTGGTGCCCCAGCCCCCGCTTCCCCCCTTGAAAGCAGAACAGGCAGCTGAAAGCTCTGTTCACTATGGGACAGGACTCACACAGGCATGTATGTTCAGGCCAGGCTGCAGCCTTGGTGGGATGTACAGAAGCTAGGCCACGTGTTTTGCAAACAGCTGCACCAAATGTAGACCCTTCCCCAGGCCCCCAGCTGCTTGTTATCTCCAGAGCTCAGCCAGGAGAGCAAGCAGAGCTACAGAGTTAGCTTCAGCCATGGCCAACAAGTTCAAGACTGGTGTCCTCACCTGGTAGCATCTTATTTCTACCTGGCATAGAAGCTCCTGGCTCAGTCTGGATTGTGGGAGCCAAAATAGAACACTGAGACCTCTCACCAGTACCTCTCCAGGTAAGAAAGCCCAAAGCTTTGCTGCATGATCAAAAGGCTGCCCATTGCCTTCAGGAACACCTATGCTCTCAGTAGCTAACTTCAGATTCGAAGCTACCAACAGGCTGTTCTGAGCTAACTGGCTGCCTGGAGTGTTTGCACGATGCAGACGGAGCCACGCGTGGGGCATCCTCCAGCCACATCATCTGGAAGAGGAAAAAGGCTGGATTTTACTTGGGCTATGGCTGCACTGACTGCAGAAGAGCTGAAACCCAACGCCAGTCAGCAGGCTCCACGGATGGGCAGTTTGCATGGGTAATATTCAGGGCTTGACATATTGTTTGCTAAACCCCATCCTACCCCTTCTTACCTCCAAAACCCAGCCTTGGGCAAGAGAAGCCCTACTGTCATCACCCCTGACAGCAGCTACCTCCAAGCACAGCTGAAGTGCAGTCAACCCTTGTGCTACAGCTTGTGTCTTGCCCAGCAGTACTCAGGAGCTCAGCCGAATCACGGGATTTTTGGTAAACACTAGTCATCCACACCAGAAGCCTGGCCAGGTCCTTGGCACCTCAGCACCCAACACTACAGGGGGGCTCAAGCCTAACAGCACAGTCAAGGGCCTCCAGTTTTATTTCCCTAGATGAGCAATGCCAGCAGCCCTTTCCCCCACTCTTCACCCATCACAGAATCCAAACAGCATCACTAGTTCATGGCTGATGTGGATCCAGGTCCCACAACCACACCCACAAGCACAGCTTCCTCCAGCAAGGCAGCTTAGACCTCCCACCCAAGCCTCAGCCCCATCTGACTCCACTTTGCTCCAAAGACTGAACCAATGCACTATGGAGCTTCCCTGTGCCTGACCCACACCAGCCTTCCAGCTCAAAGGCACAAGTCAAGGGATGATGCCTGAGCTTTCAGCCCAGCGCGTTCACACACAGTCCCTAACAGCTCAGCCAGTCCCAGAGCCCAGCGTTCCCTAGGGCAAAACCAGGAGCATGGGGGAATTAGTCTTATCCATGGCTGTCTCCGGGCATAGCTGTGAATTAACATGCCCTCCCCTTGTTAGCACTTCAGCAGCACTACAGGGCCAGTCACCACAGCAACAGAACACCTAAACAGGAAAAACAAACTGCAATGAGTCAATGACTTCAAAGGAGCAGAAGAGCTGCAGGGGAAGATTTCCTCCCCACCCTCACACACACTCCAGCCCCTGCATCTGATGTTATCTTCACAGCAGCATGTCAGACACTCAAAGGACAGCAGCAGATCAGATTAAGCTCTCTCATGTCCCCCTCATTGGTCTCAAGGAATTTTTTTTTGGTTCAAGACACACACTGGGAAGTTTCCATCTCTTCGAAGTGAGGATTTCCTCTGTTTATCATATCAATATTGTGATGCTGCTGAACCTGAAAAAATGGGTGGGTAATTAGTCACACGCAGCATTGTAAACTCACTGAACTCTGACAGGCTGCAACAGGCTAGTTTTGGGGCCTAGTTTTGGGGCCTAATGAACTGGTAATTTCAGTGGGTTTCAGCTGCAAACTCAAATCCCCTTGAAGCCAGGCATGGATGATGGAGCAGGCACTGAGCATTGTGCATCCAGACCCATTCAGGCTGCTACCTGCCCACCATACAGCTTGCACAAAGCTGCTGGAGCCAACAGTCCCCCAGTAACCTCTCCACAATTCCCCAGGGAGCTTCATCATGAGACCTCATCGCTATGACAGTCACAGGACATACCCACCCTCAGATATAGTTTTCAAGCCCAACTCTAGTCTAGGAGTTTTCAGCACAACTTGGACAAGGCGCTTCCCCTGCAGATGCATCCAGGTCAGGATCACAGCCGGTCAGTGGCACAGCTGGGAATGGGCCACGGTTTCCCAGCTCCAGGACAATGTGCTGCTGTCTCACTCAGCAGTCCTCAAATATTTCACGCATTCCTCCCCGCACCAGGAGGCCAGCAGCTTGCAAAACAACCTGCCTCACGCTACCAAAACAGGGCTGCCCATGTGCTCTACCAACCCCCCCTGTGTGGGAGGAGAGGCTGCCTGCTGGTTTGGTACTCCATCTTTTCAGATAACCATGCAATCTCAGTGGCTGAGGAAGAGATTGCAGAGACATGGGAATTCTGACACAGGCTGTAAAACAAAAGCAGCTCTGGGGCCATTCCCCCACTAGCCATGAAAAACTGTTTGCCTAAAGCTCCATCAGCCTAGTGTAGAGGTAGGAACCATCCCACCCATCCTCCTGCATCTGAACTTAGATGAGCTGCCATGAGTCAGTAGGACTGACAGGTGGGACGGTTTCCTTCCAGAGGCACCTCTATGCCCACCTTCATTTAGCTTCTCCATAAGGACCAGGCACCTGAGCCCACAGAATCACAGAATGATTGGGGTTGGAAGGGACCTCTGGAGATGATCTAGTCCAACCCCCTGACAAAGCAGGTTCACCTAGAGCAGGTTGCACAGGGTCATGTCTAGGTGGGTTTTGAATATCTCCAGAGAAGGAGACTCCACAACCTCCCTGGGCAGCCTGTAAGTTCACCCTGAGTTTGAGCTCTTTAAAAATCAGTTCAGCGAAGTACCAAGCAAATAAAACTTGCTCTTGGGGTATTCTTCAATACTTAAAAGCAAGCAGCATTGCTATTGGCATTCATCAGCATCTTCAGTCATGCCAAAAGTCACAGCTCCTATGAAGGGAGTTACGATAGGTGCTGAACTCCATGCTGACCAAAGGCAGGCCCCCATGTAGTGTATTAGCTTTCCTTCCAACCTTAAACTAGGTTCTAGGTTTACCCTAATGGTTCTTACAAGTACCACTGTTATTAGACTGAGTTTTGCTTTAAGGCTCATCTCTGAAAATATAAGCCTTCAGAAAAGAAACAGAAACTCACCCACCTCCCTTGGGGAAAAAAAAAAAGCTCAAAAAAAGATCAAATAAAACATTACTAAAACTAACTTGTTTTCCCAAGTGGAGAAAACAAAGAAATCACTGATTAGATCTGGCACTTGCAAGGGCAAGGGAAAAAGACTCAGGTCAAGGGCAGGACACACGCAAAACAGAAATAAGGGCCATGCAGATGAACACATTTCTACAGCCTGAGCAGCACTGAATTCAGACTGGCACTCCTAAGAGATCTCTTTCCATCTCACAAAATAGAGGGCAAAAAAAGACTGCGTGAACATTTACCAAGGCAGAACACAAGTCTGAAACAGAAAGCTTTAAGACTGACTTAGAAGGAATGGTGAAATTCTTCCAGCCATATGAGTTTGCCCCTCTCAGAGTTTCAGTGTAAAAAAGTTCAGCAGTTGCTCCATTAAAGGAAGAACCCATTGTTTCATCTGTGGCTCACCAGAAGAGCCTTAAAACCCACAAGAAATTGCCAGTTCTTTGGTCTGCACTGCAGCCATGGAGTCAGTAAGTTACACCAGGGTCAGGATTGCTGGTTGATGGGTTCCCTCTTCCCACCCAGCCAGTCTACCAAGCCAAGGACAAAGCTGGATTTTCCTGTTACCCCTATAGAAAATACTGAGTGTGGGTTTTTAACAGGTTAACGTCAGCCCCCTCTTTCCATTCTCCTTCCTCTCTCCCCCTCCTTTTCCAAACACAAACTGCTAGTTCAAGTGAAAATAATGACACTCTCTATGGGCAAGATAGGCAGAGGGTTGAAATTTAAGAAGGCAGCATGATGGTGAACTGTTGGCGCCTGCTGCTAGACATCCCTGATGAACCCTGATAAACTGTGGGACTCATTAGCCTCAGCCAGCTCTGTCCTGTACAGATGCTTCTCACCCTCCCTCCTTTCTCCTCTGTTGGGCAGCAGGGAGGGGAAAAAAAAAAATTCCCCCACTTGAACAGGTTATTAGCAACAACGAGCCCAGTAAACCCTCATTTTCTGTTTTCAAGCCTAAATTCCAGCCAATCCAGCTGTAGGACCCAGCCAGCCAATATGATCTTTAATTTATATACTAAAAAGTTAACACATGAAGCAGGAGTCTATGGCTATACCTTGAGGCCCAGTGCCAAGAAGAGCATTGGAAAGGCAGGTCACCCACTTCTGTATTCCTTCATTATCTTCTTTCTCTGCCCAAAACATTCGTTGGGCCAGAGGCATGGGAACACATCTGAGCAGAAAGGAGGCAGTCCCCATAGACTGCTCCAGAAACAAACCGGTCCCCCCTTGGTAGCTCCACTGCAGTGATGGATCAGAGGGTTTCAAGATGAACAGATGACCTGCACATTAAAGGTCTCAGCAAAAATTTGTCTGAGAAAAATAGTCAAGTACTTGGAAGATGGAAGAAGCCTTTGACAACAATTGTCAGACAGTGGGAGTCAAAGTTTCCACCCCCTGAAACAACCTGTCTAGTTGAGCTACCAGAAGAACCTTTCCTATCTTCTGGAGATTAACAGATATCTTCCCTCCAGATTATCCAAAATTGAGCCAGAGGCCAGAAAACACTTGGCCTGCCTTCAGCAGAGCAAGGCAGATGACCAGCTCCATTTCCATGGAAAAATCATTAACTGCAAAACAATCTGCGTATTCACAGCAGCAAGCCGTCTATAAGACTAGATGCTCCAAGTTTAGGTTTGAAAGGCTGGAAAGGAGTTTGGCGTCTCAACTAGAGATGTCACCTCCTTACCCTTGTTTCTGAGCTGGTGTGATTTTAACTGATCTTAAACCTTCAGGAACACACCAGCATATCCAGTCAGTAACGTAGATCTTCACCACCACTTTTACATTTGGAGCAGACCTCCAACCTAGCTCTTCCAAGGAAGTTAACACTCTTGAACATCAATCACCCCTAAGAAAATGGAACTGTGCCATAACCAAGGAGACGTTCACGCCCAGAGTTAATCCACCTTCACATCCTAGGTATGAGTTCTTAGCTTCAATGCATAACCATCAAGACATACTGGTACTGCCCACCTCAGGCCTCTCTTCCCTCCTCTCTCCAAATCAATAAAAGATTTCTCGAGGATGCCCTCACCACTCACACCACTCAGGAAACTCCCTGGGGCACACTGTCCACATGTTTCTAGTAACCTCACCAAGCTACAACTGTTTATCTGGAGGCAGGGCCAGGAGGAGTGACTCACTTGTCAACAGCTGCTCACATCTGCCTGCCCTTCCTGACAGAGGGAGGATGCCTCCAACACCGCATCCCCATGAGCGGCAGCCGCTTCCCCACTGCACCCTTGAGCTGTCAAGCCATCACTGCTGTGCAGACTGCCAAGTACGCCGTTAAACACTATTACCTCTGCGTGCCTTGCAATGTCACCAGTAGCTGGCCATCCCACCCATCAGCAAAGGACCAGAGTTACTCTTTATAAAAGAGCTCTCAGAAAGCAAGAGCTATTTCTGTTCATCCTAAATTCCTCAGCAGAAGCTACTCCAGAGGCCAGCCTGCGACTGCCAGAAGCTTTCTTATCTGAGCGAGTCTCGCCAGTGAACTGCACGATATCAGCAGTCATACACAGAGCACTTTGAAACAGGGTCTGGGTGCCAGGGGAAGGAAGGGAATTAAACCCAGTGACTCAGGTTACGGTCTCTGCCCAAAAGCCAAGGAGAAGCACGCACCACCTGCCCAGCAAATCACGTGTCATTAACAAGAACAAAGTCTGCTGGGACTGGAGCACTTCCTCCCCCCCGTAACTTCTAAGTGTCAAGCTCAGACTACCCAAAATACAGCTTCCTACAGCTAAGGGACCATCATCTGGCTGAAAAAATACCAAACGCTGACAAAAAAATAGGATTCCCAGGTAAGCCTTGTCCTCTAAAAAGGATGTTACCAATTACAGTACGGAAAGCAAGCTCTTCTAAGCCAAGATTAATTGCAATTAAAAATGGGAAAGTTGAAAAAGATGGTACAGAGTTACCCACCAGCTTTAGCCTGCCACTCCAACAAGCCCACAGAGGTTAGTGCAAAAGCTAGCTCATCTGTCACGTGATACTGTCATCATTTAGGGCTATATTTCAGCAATGCTTTGTAGGTTGTAATATTGTTCTTTGTTAGACAGGGCCAGATCACCCCAGAAAACATCCCTCTGTTGACCTCAGCTACAAGCATGGAAAGTCAGTTTGACTTAGCAGGGTCATCGATCACATGCACAAAGCATCACCCTAGGTCTAGGCAACGTGATGGTATGCTGCATGGTTCTGGTGAAGCACACAGACCACGCCACAAGCTTGCAGTTTGGTCTCAAACACAGGATATCCTTGGTCCTACCTGAGATTCCTCAGTCTTCCTAATCCGAGGAGTTTCTATGGATCTGTTGATGTCCAGGGTGTCCTTCTGCTTATATTTCCTCATGATCAAGCTGTCCACAACCCAGAACATAATGGCCTTGGGGAGAAAGAAGTTGCATGAATAGATTGCAGAGACCAAAATACAAAGTCATTCAATCACAGCTATTTCTTCTCCTTTTGGTTTCTCCAGATGTCCAGCCTTGACCAACCTAATTTAATATCTTAAACTAACCCTGCATCAAGTGTGCCCATGGGGGCTGGATGAGTTAAATTCCCAAGATCCCTTCTCACATAAACCCTATTGATTCCATAGTTGTTGAAGACCCAGTGGAAAAAAAAAAAGAGAAGAAAAAAAAGACGACCACAGTAGGCCAAATTTCCACCAGGAAATAACCCCTGAACCAATCTCCATCCCAGGTTCACCTGCTCTGTCTGCATCAGTTTCAGTTCTTTGAGAACCAGAGTTTGCTTTCAAATAAAGAAATGCAGCCTGGGGTGGGCAGAGAGGTTGGTAGCACAGGCCAGTAAACCCAGCTTCGTCAATGCTGCATCCATTGCAATGCTCATGGTGTAAACTGAAAAGAGTTCAACTCACTCCTTGTCCAGGGGGGATCTGGATGTTAACACCTTGTTCTCACATCCCATCTTTGCAAGAACTAAGCAGCAGGTCAAGGATTACCCAGAATCAGGGGAACCAGGAAAAAGCTGAGCTTTCAAGAGGTTTTACCAAACTAGTTTTGCAAAGATCAATAGTTCTGGGTAACCTGAACACCTTGCCTTGCTGTGATGCTATTTGAAGTCTACCCAAATTGCTAGATTGCCAAAAGTCACCACTGACAAGCCATCCTACAGGAACTGAAAGGGCTTTGGAGCATTCCCACGCCTGTAGCTTGCTGCCAAGATGCAGCTCTCAGCTAACGAGTCCCAGCTTTCTTCAAAGAGTCAGCCACCAGGAATTAGGAACAGAGACCATGGCAGGGCAGTAGTGACATATTTGTGTATTCATGACAACAAATATATTCATTTCCACTCCCCTCCACCCTGTCCCAGCCACTCCAATTACTCAAGGCTGCCCCAGGCCAGTTCCTGTACAGGCTCCTCATTGCAGGGGACCATAACTTCCAAACCACCCCACCCAGTGCTTACAGAGGCATCACTTACATTGACTATAAACGGCACAACAAGCATGACCAGGATGAGCTCCAGCTGGGGGTTTGGGATGTAACCCAAGAGGATCTGCTGAAGCTGCAGAGGACAAAGCGTTTAGAAGCATTATTTGAACAGCTCTGTTGGGAGATCTTTGCTGTAAACTGGTTGCCTTCTTACACCAGCAGTCCCCTAGCTAGGGCTCTGCAGCCTTTGCTTTAGCCCAGCTCATAGAAAGGTTACATGGGCTATTCCTTTAGCCGAGCTGCCAAACAAGGGATTTTGTACAGATCAAGAAATAAGTACTGCTACTCTTTCAGTTTAACTACCCATGACAACTGGTGGGACTTTCCTTGGAGCCTCGCTGCAAAATACAGACACCAGCCATGCATGACAAGCGTGGAGAGGAATCCAGCAGCATCTCTGGATCTAGCAGTGTGTGCTGCTGAACATGGTCGTGTTCAAGTCAGCACTGTAGGCTACTTGGGTAGAAGAACAAGCCCTTAAGAGGAACAGATAAGTGCTCCCAGATTGCTGTAAATAACTCCTCAGTCAAGTCACATCAGCCTGTGAGGTACCAGCCACTATGTGTAAATGTACTCAATACTGGAGTTATCCATCAACACCCAGAATTGGTTTCTATACCCATCACACCTACCTGCTACCACATATGTAGCTACAACTGCCACAGGATTTTTATTTTTATTTTTTTTAAAAGAGAAACTCATGATCAATTCAATTACCGTTGCATGAGCTACCATACAGAAGCAGTTGGAGGTGGAAGGACAGCATATTGCTGGGATAGTTGTTTCCAAATTAACCTCAGAGTCCCCCTAGCTTAGGTATGGGATCATGAAACACCAACATGAACTGACTTGACAAGATAATGGAGAAATCCTCTGGCAGAACTGAATGAGCTCAGCTGTCAGCCCAGCCCATTTTAGCCTTCCAAGGATGGAAGAGAAAAATCAAAGCAGTATCTTATTCCAGTAGCTTTTGACTAGCAAGAGAATGTACCAAAAGCCAAGCTGTTATGAAAGTCATGTTTCCCCAAACTTAAGCAATAGCTAATGACTACAGAGAGATGTCAACAAGTTGTAAGGATTAAAGATCCATGATGATGGGGACCACTAAGAAGGCAAAGCTGACAAGAAACAAGCCACAACAGCTGTGGCTTGAAAAACACAGCTCAGGAGCTTACCTTTGTCCAACCTGGGATAAGCAGGACAAGGCTAATCACAGTCTTCTCAAAAACCATTATCAGCAAGTAGAGGATACACTGGCCAATCCAGGCAGCAGCTTGTGGAGGGTCACCTGGGAAAACAGCACACTAAATCTGACACAGAGGACAGGAGGAGAAAGTCTTGCAGAAAAAATGCCTCATGCTTGATATCTGAGCTGATTAGAGGGACAGGGAAGTGTTTCCATATTGCAAGTTTTGCAGCAAGACAAATACTCAATACCAAACTTAGAATTAGCGGAGAGATTTTCTATCTATAGTTGTAGGACAACATGCCTGGGGTAGAAAGGTTTGGGAGTCCCTGCTGGGTCTACAAGTCATTACTCCATTGAAGATCAAAACACACGAAGGTCTAAGCTCAAATCTTTCTAGTGAAAAAAAGTAATTCCAGCTTCTATTAAGAGAAAATTTAGCAGACTTGCATCCCTTACTAGTTGCAGCTCATTTTGCATCCTTGCAAACTGATGTGGAGAAATAAGTGCAGAAAGGCAAAAATGCACCGCACTTCCACTTGTGCAGACTCCCTGTATCAGCTCAGCTACTTGTCTTTCACACTGCAGTTGTGATTTTGAATTAAACTTGGCTATAAGCAAGAGAGCTCTCCCTCGTGACACACCACGTACACCACTACCACCACCAGCCCTTTGTTCTAGAAGCTGATTCTCTTTTTCTACTCCTGTTAGGGCTGATTTGTAAATGGAGATGAAAATTAAGACCACCTCCGGTTAATTTGAAGGGCAAGCAAGTAACAAATTTCAAACACAACTCAAATAACCCTACTTATCCCACAGATGCTAACACTATCTGTATTTATCTGCCTCCTGTCCTGCTTTCCATTCCACTAACCTGCCCCTGAAATCCACCAAGAGGAGAAAAACACCACCAAAAACCTTCTTGCCTCGCACCTCCTCCCCCATTGCCTGTCCTTCCTAGATCAACTGCTTCGCTGAGCAGAAGTCCTGCAAGTGTCCCACAAGGCAGGCAGGCAGCTTCTGTAAAAGGGGTGAGACACAGCTCTGGCTCTGCCTGGAGACCTGAAATTCCCCACGTTTATCCAGAAACCCCAGCACTTGCAGCCACGCCTGAGCTCTCCATGGCCACAGCCAAGCAGTATCACAAGTGCTTAATGGAAAAGCCGTTCCTGGTAACTCTAAGGAGACCAGATCAACTTCTATGACTCTTGGTTTGGATTACAAATATGTTCTCCTCCACTTGGGGAAAGGATGCGCAGAGCCTTGGAGATGCATTTTTCTCTCTCCTTCAGCCACCAATGGGCACTGCCAGTATCCACCCCATGGTGTTGAGCTACCTTGAGCTGGATGGATACAGGGATTTGAGAGGAGGAAGCCCTTCCTGTAAAAGGGTGCAAAGTATCCCCTCTCCTCAAAGTGCAGACACTAAAATCCTTTATATAGGGAAAGCTCAAAAGCTCAGAAATCTCACCATCCTACTCAAACGGTTCCTTACAAGCATGCATTGCTTTATGGCATCAGTCATTTTGTTTGCCTCTTGTCAGAGTACCAGAGTTTTCATTTCTCTTCACCTGGGCAAACGTAGGTGTCCACAGAGACAGGTTTCCCCCCGTCCAGTGGCTATGAGGAGTCTTGCAGGAGTAGCTCACAAAATCCTGCCCCTTTTTGACCAGAACACATTCCTGTGTGATATGGTCTAGGCAATCCTGCTCCGGCAGGGGGATTGGACTAGATGATCTTTCGAGGTCCCTTCCAATCCCTAACATTCTGTGATTCTGTGATTCTCTGAATGTCAGACTGATAATCCTTTCCAAACTAAAACTAATCCCAATAGCAACCCCCAAGAGAAAACACTGCTGGGCTGACCCTCCTCTATACACTGACCAGTCAGTATCCTGCACACTCCTCTATTAAAAAATAAATCATTACAGGCATCATCTGCAATTTGCTCCCTGCCAAGTCTTACCAACCCACTTGCCAGCAACAGTCTGAAAATTTCTGGTCACCATGTTCAATACAAGCAGCATAAGCTTTTGGTCCTAAACAGAATTAATTTTTTTGCTGATGAAGGAAATGGCTGGTTACATGATACTCGCTGTCTGAACAAGAGACAGGGGCTCCACTGCTCCAGGTTTTAGAGCAATTCACTCAAAAAGAATCAATGCTAATTAAATATGAATGTTTCCAATGGGGTACTTACCAAGTAATAAGTAAAAGCATATTTGTATTGTTAACAACGATAATGGTACCGTATCTATTACATGTGCTTGCTTCAGCCCTCTGTAAGCACCCTGCCAGCCGGTTATCATCTTGCCAGGCTCATCAGAATATCTCAGCTCTGCAAAACCGAGCTACAGTATCTCTCTTTGGAAATATTCAGCATTTCCTCTTACCACTTGAATATAAAGATAACCCCTGGCCACACTTGTTTCCAGTGTAATCAGGCCAGAATTTAGAATAGCATCTGTGCAAAAGAACCCAACCCACCGTGAGATGCCAGCGCTCGACGTGCTGTCGGACAGCAGCAGACTGGGAGCTCTGCCCCACTTTTCTCAGCACAGTACTGTTGAGACGTGGTAGGGGAAGACAACACCAGTAGTCTGCAAAAGCACATTTATCCAAACCACTGTGCAAACCTCCAGGCGCAGATACCAGCGGCACATACCAGGATTTAGTCAGAGCTGGTATCCAACCAAGCCCAGCTCCAGGGGAATCTGCTTCCCAGCAAGGGCAAAACAGGTTTGCATGTATATTTGTCCTCATGCTGTCATTTGTTAGCAACGTACCAAAACATTTGCCTCGTTGCAAAGCTACGGCTAAGAAGTAGAGGCATCCAGCTAGTGCCTCCATGCCAGAGACCTCCAAAGGAACACCTTGCATCCCAACATTTTAATTGCTCAAGCCATGATCAAGAAGGAAGCAAAGGAGGGCAGAGGGAAGGACCAGGAGGCCAGGGGTGCAGAGAGGCTGCTGAGCTGGGAGGACAACAAGCAGGGAGCGCCAGACCAGCAGGCAAGTGCACGGAGGGGGGAAGGAAGAGGGAGTCAGGAAGGTTACGTGTGAGTGCAACCACTGAGCCCGCAGAGGATTTCAGAAGGCGCACGTCCCCGCTCCCTGGCAGGCAACAGCTTAATGGGTGGTCTGTGGAGGAGACGGGAGCAGTGTTACAGGCAGCTGGCAATTAAAGGCCAGTGTCAGAAAGGCTTTGATCCTCCTGAAGCATAGACAGCCTCTCCTGATAGAGTCAGGTGCCTAGTTGTCTCTGGCACAGGTTAGGTATAGCAGGGCTTTGTGCCCCATACCCCAAGACTGACCAATCCTCCTACAAACCCTCAGGTTACTATCGCCCATCAGAGCTCAGAGTACAAACAAAACAAGAAAACAAACACATCCATTACTTCCTTCCTGCATCTGAACTCTTTCCCTTTTGCTCTGTGTTGTCAGCTGTGCTGTCCCCAGGGGGGAGACAGGGCTGGCGGCCACAGCACCCTTTGCAAGTCGCTCTTCTGTGATCGTGATGGCACTTGCAAAATACTTCCCTCTACTGCCTCAGCTTGCCCAAGGAGTAACAGCAAGTTTGAGATCTATCCTGAATACCTGCTCCCTTCACAACCTTTTGGGGACAGGAGGTCACTACCACTCACCATCACAAACAGCTATAGTTCTCAGTTTTGTGCACCCAACAGCCCTAACCCTCAACAAGCCATATTTACAGACAGGTTTTGGCTAACCAGGCTGGTACACAGACACCAGAAAAGACAACCTGCTTCTTAATCCACCCTAGGCACGGACTTGCCCATGTCTCCAAGGTTAGCAGCTCCTCACTCAAAACATTTTCCCTTCACTTTCAGTTAGCAAGAAAGCCACCAAGTTGCTCTTGAGTTTTCTTGAGGTTTGACAACCTTTGGAAAAGGAAAACCTTTTCTCCCTTTGCTAGGGAACAGTTTTTACTGTGCAACTGCAAGATCCCACCTAGGGAACCCCACTTCTCCAAGACCCCAGTTAGGCCAGCTTCACTGGCTAAGTGTGCAGGGCATGTACAAGTGGTACAGCAAGCCGACGCTACCAAGCAGGACAGGCCTGTACCCCTTACTACCCACCACATCCCACCTTGTCAAAGGTGCTTCCATCCCAGCATGGAGCTTCAAATGTTCAAATTTCTCAACTCTGATCCTTTTTGCATCACCCACAAAAGATGCTGTGAATCTCCTCCACAGTCAGAAGGACATCAGCACTTCTTACATGCCCAGGATAGACAGTGGAAGGATATGAAAAGAGACCCACAGATCTACACAGAGGCCAGATTTAGCCATCTGCTGTCACCTTAAGCAGCTCAAAATCGCTACTGTTTTGTGACCTCTTCCTCCTCTGCTTACATTCTGAGCTTTGTTTTCAGACTATGAGATGAGATGTTTCTGTACAGGAATCCATCCTGGAGCACAGAATGAGACAGGACTTAATTTCCACCCCCTGACAAGAAGATCAGAGGGTGTCTCCACAGTTACTTTTTACTGCATCTTGGTCTCACAAGCACAGGAGGCTGCCCAGTACCAAAATAACTCAGAACAAAGATGAAAATGAAACAGCAGCATGGCCCACAGGGCTGCAAGGGTGACTTCAGCTATAAGCAGACAGTGGCTTGTTTCCTCTTCACCAAGGAGGTCAGCTGTCTGCTCCTTACCTCAGCAGGTTTGAAGTCATCAAGGACCATTGATCCACCTCAGTGGTCATCATCTACGCCTAACTCATCACTAATTCATCTAATTCTGACTAATGCCAGTAACATACAAGTTACTACCTACTGGCATCTCATCAGGGAAGAGGGAGCCTTTGGTGTGGTCCTTGGACAAGCCCGTAAGACAGACTGGCCACATCATCTCCTCCTTCCACAGTTAGGAAGTGAGGCTGGAAAACTTGAGCTGATCCCAGCTAACCATGCACCTCATTTAGGTGTTGGCTTCCTACAGCAAGATGGTCAGAGGCATCCTCAGATGCACCTTAAATATCTTTAATGGACCAGTTGCTGTCCAGAGGTGCCCTGCTCCATGGATGGGAGATGACTCTTCTTACATGAAGTGTTTCTATTGCATAAATCTAGGTGAGTGCCTGCAAGACTTGTTTCTGCCACACAAGATGGCCAGCCAGCAAAACCAAATCTGCTCCCTGAAGGCTAAAACCAAATAGATGCCCTCCTCATCGCTCTTGTGTCCAAAGCTGCCCTTTCCTTGTAAAAGAGGGGTGGAACGAGTCCAGAGGATCTTTGCAGCCTATGCACCACATCCATTAGGAGAAGCCACATATCATGCTCCCTTTGAGCACTTCTCCAAAGCAAGGGCAATTTCTTGTCTCCAGTCCTAGTGGGAAGGTAACCCAGGACCTCTCACCTCTACACATTGACTTTATCATCAGCTTCTCCTTTTAGCTTAATGAACATCCTTTGCTCAACTCTTCTCACAGCCATCTCCCACCCTGACAGAAATAAATGTCCCCCTTCACCCCAAAGGACACACACGCTACATTTAGACCATTCTCCTTCAGCAGCATTGCTGGTGCTTCCCATCCGACCATCAGCAAAGCTTCCTTGGTGCAGACCTAGGACCACTGGTGCCTGCAGCAGCCTCACGCAAACGCATGTCTCACGTATTCCGCTTGTGCGTGGGAGCCCAACTGCTTGGAGAGCAAAAGCAGCACTGCTTGAGGTATTTGAGTTGTTACCACACAACAGGATTAGTTTTAATCCAGGCTGTCTAATGTACCAAGCTGTCAGCACAGCCCACACATTACTGCCAGACAGCTTTACTTACAGTCTTTTTGGACTGTGCGTGCACTGAGCAGGTAGGAAAAACCTTAACCACAGCCAAAGTGCAGGGTTCAGGGGGATTGAGGAAAAGGAAATATTTGAAAGCAAGGGATTTAAAAGGTTTTTATTGGCTTTTTCCAAGATACTCAAATGGTACCTCCAAAACCAACAGATCTAATTATCAGTGCCAAGTAGAGGAGGGTGAGAAATAGCAGTAAAACATCTGAATTGCACAGAAGTGCTCACTTTGAGGGCAAGAACACATTTTCAGAGACTGGGACACCTGACCCATCAAAGCAGCCAGATGGGTCCAGTGGACATCCCAGACCCTCTCTGGCATGTTCTGCATCCGAACTAGAAGTGAGCACACAGCTGGAATCAGTCCCCAGTTTGCAGTGTCACACCACTGCTCTAGGTCTCTGGTCCCTGGAGATACTGCTGTTGCATTGGAGTGAACACTGCTGCTACCAGCCAGATCCAGGAGGGTTCAAAGGTTTGCACCACTGCTCAGAGCAGGGGACCTGACCACACACTTAACCACTTGAGGATGATCCTCAGTCCTCTCCTTACTTTTCCCCCCTGGTCCTAGGGGTGGAAAGGCCAAGTACGCTAAGGACAGGACAGCCCCGCAGGTTAGAGCTATTTTCAGCAGTGTTTCCTCAAGCATTAGCAGCCAGCTCCCTTGACTGCCTCAGGACGTGGGAATATTTGTTATGGAAATTTTGTACAACATCACAACAGGGCCAAAAGCAGCCTACACAGGTCCTCAGTTAAACTCAGCGGTTGGCACAGAGCACGTTCTCCTAGAACTAAATTTGACCAGCAGAGTTCAACAGGCCACTAAACAGACTTTACAGGCCTCCGAGCAACATGCCTTTCCATTTCCAGACAGTGCACGTGCACAAAGCATCAAGCTTAGACTAGTCAGTGACCACAACCACAGTCATATACAAGTCAGCATCCAGAGAGGCATTTAAGCAAGAACGTCCTCTTTTTCTCCCCATCATTTCTTAATGCTCCTTTTCAGCATTTTACTTGCATTAAGAGATGTTTCTGCAGCATGCAAATTCATAGCGTATGCTCACCCAAAATAAATACTCCAGTATTTCTAAAGTAATACTTTAGAGTTATTCGACACATCTACAATGCCAAGGCACTGCAGCCATCCAGAGTTTCCCTCTAGGGAGCTGCTTATTGCCACGGAAATCCGGGAGAAGAGGGCTTGAGCAGTTTGGAGGTGGGGCAAAAAGCTGAACCAGGCTGTATCTGCATGTTCTGACTCCAGCCAGCATCTCATCTCCCCTGCTCTGTCTGTACAGATCTAACAGCACCTCCAAGACCTTGGGTATCTGTCTCTCAAGCCCTTTGCAGCTTAAACTCTGCTTTGCTCTCCTCCCTGCAGAATTCCCCTACAGGTAGAGCACCTACAGACATGGCCTGCTGCTACCCTGCTAGAGCAATGGTGCACAGAGCATTTGTGGAGTGAGTTAGCTTTGAATATACGTAAGGTAACCATCATTCTCCAAAGCCTACTTGACAAGATGAAGAATAAGCCTCTCCAATCTTTGATCTTAGGAGCCAAGCATCTTTAGAAGACACAACAGCCTTTTAAAATGCAGTTTCCTGTGCTTAGAGGCAGTCCAAAGAGTAATCAAGAGCTGTTGGGCAAAGACAGAGGAATATAAGCATATTGGAGCCTTTGACTCTCCACTAGCTAACAAACAGGTCATTCCTGGCTGCAGCAGTCTTTGGCTTAGAGCTCAGGCACAAGCCAGGCTGATCTCAGAATGGCCGTCTCCTGTTTTTTTGGAAATAGGAAAGTAATTGATTTTTCTAAACAGTTCTGGACAGCTGGATGCTTAAAATAGCAGCATAGAATCAGGTGCTTTCCCTTCCCTTTGCTTCGCCATCAATCCAGCTATTGCAGTCACACAGGGAGAACCACCCAGGGTTGTGGAGACAGGCGTACCAACAGCAGAGCAGAAGGGACTGCTGGAACCCAACACAAAGGATAACTGCAGCGGTTTGCGTCAGTTGCAGGGCTGCAACCAAGAGCTGGAGGGTCAGAAAGGAAGCAGTTGTGACAGATTTTTTTTGCTCAAAGACCATGCAGGTAGATGGGTACTGGCTATACTGGACAAAGACACAACCGTCCTTTCCTGATGGTTGGAGCAATGGCACTCACCACTGTCTGCAACATGGATTTGGTGCTTTCCTGCCCTTCCTCCTCTGCAGGACTGCAAGAGATGCTTTTGCTCCTCAGGAGAATTGAGGAAAGCAACACAAAGTCTGTTACAGCAATTAAGCTAGAAAATGAATCATATTTCTGGAGCCTGTATCAATCTGTACAAAGTTTACTAGCATCTTCCAAACTGTTTTGGAAGTTACTTAACACCCGAGAGGAGGACAGCAGTGTTTTCCTTCCCTAGCCCTACAGCAGGATTGCATTGGATATGCTACTTGACTCCTACCTAACTTTTCCATTGTGGTCACTCTGGCCAGAGACCTGCACCAAGAGCCAAAAGCAGTGCTCGGTGGATGAGATATTTAACCCCCAATTCAAGAGCTAAATTCAAGCAGAAACTTTTTTTTTTATTAATGAAAGCAAGATTTCCTCAGAGGAGCGAACTGCTGCTGTAGTCTAAGCCAGCCTTCACGAGGGGCCAGCTACAGCTCAGTGGAAGTTCATTACTGCTCTGCGAGGTTAAAGCAAGCTGTCAATACACTTTAACATTTCCTTGCTTCTGCTCAACTGCAGACGTGGCACGTGAAGCTGAAGCTGTGCCCTGGGATGGCTGCAGTTGGGCTTCAAGTCCTTGTTCCTCAGAAGGGGAAAAATGCCAGTCCCTGAACCAAGAGTGTCTGGATTCTTCTGCTGTGTCATCTGAATGGCTTTAGCACTCTGTGCTTGGCTTCTCAGCTCTTCGAGAAAGAGCCATTAGGGAAAAAAAGGTAGTGCCCACCAAAGGCATGCTGCTGGGATGCTGAACCTGCTCTGGAGAACACTGCAGCTTTTAAAGCCACTCTCAGGTTTGATGAGAGCCAGCCCTGCCATATCCCATCATTTCAACCCATCTGTTGTCATCTCATTCCCACTCTGTAAGTGCTTCTGCTGTCTCACAAACCCAACCATCCCCTTCATCCTGTGCCATGACCCACTTACACATACTGAACGTGAGCTTGAGTAAGAGCTCACAAGTCAGTGGGGTCTCCACACCAATCCTAGTTTGGTCCAAGTTTCACCAGCTCAGTTATTAGACCAGCTACTAAAAAGACAAAGGAACAAGACTACCTTCAGAACAGACTTAATTATTAAGGTCTTAAAGGTGGGAATGTGATTGGTATGATAGGTTGTATTTTCTAAAGTACGACTGAATTCGTCTTTATGTTAGATATAACCTAAAACAGGCAAAGGGTTAATTCTTCCCTTTGCTACGGCCACTGCTCTCCTGGAAGCTGGCTCTGCTCTTTCTGAAGATACGTGCTACCCTCTAGTGGGGATCGCTGAGAAAGGCTCTTTTGAAACTTTCTCCATCTCAAGGCAGGAATCAAAGAAAAGAGAGGCCAGACTCGGGCATACTTAAAATTGTGGGTGGTGGTGGGTTTTTTTTGTGGGTCAGCATCCTGCTGATGCCTACTACAGCTCAAGGCAAATACAAGAACAATTCCATGTTTTGAACTAAGAAGTTACGAAAAAAAAAAAACCAAATAACCCCACAAAAGTCACCATCACCACACCCAAACATCTTAATTCACCATACACACGTCCTGGGTTATATTATCCACCCAAGGAAATGTTCAGCCTTTCATCACCAACCTGCTAGGTTCAAGCGTGCTTGGCAAGGCAGCAGGCAGAGTTACCTGCAACCTAGTGATGTCCCAGCATTTAACACGCTAATTACTACCACGCTTCCTGAGCTCCTTGGAGAAGGGATAACAGAAGCAGGCTGCTCACATGTTTTATCCCCAAACTGTAGTTTCTGCCATTTTCTTCTCCCCATTCATAGCTGGGAGCAAACAAGCCACCTCTGTGCAGAGCAGCTGACACCTACCGTATTCTCCGAAGACCAGGTACGTGTACTTCTTATGCTGCACGATCCAGGAGACAACTTTCACACCAAGCCAGATCAGCAGCATCCCCAGTGTGGCATCAAGGAGGAAATTAATAAGGTAGCTAAGAGCAGAGGAAAATTCAGGTTTCAGTTGTGTTCTCAAGTCCTATTAAAAATATTTTATTTCAATATGGGAATCCATAAAAAAAACCCCCAAGATTTAAAAAAATCCCCACTTAACAGTCCAAGCTCACTTCCTTTCTCTTTTATTGAATTTTCCTATAGCCTTACCAGCAATTTCTTAGTTCAGCAGGGAAGGGAGCAGGCTCCACCAACTCTCTGGCATGGCTCATTTATTCATGTAGCATTAAATACTTCCTGGGCTAGCTTTGCTTAAGAGTTACCCCAAAAAAGGAGGCTTTCCATTTGCAGCATCTTTTGTTCTTGTTAGGATGAAATCCCAAGTTTCAGGGAACCAGAACCAAACATTTCTGGAATATCACACAAGAAAATGGAAGCTTCTTGGACACCACAGCTGCTCTGCAAACTGTGCAGCAGGAGAGGCAAAAAGTCAATTTTCCTGAGCAGCTGCAAGAGGCTCCTACGAGCAGAGACACAGGCAGAGAGGCAGAAGGTCTTGGGAGAGGTGCTGAGCCCTGGCTCAACAGCAGGCATCCTGGGGTACCCAGCAGCCTTCAGTTCATGGTCTCCACTGCAGATCCAGGAGCTGAACCCATCCCTACCAGGAGATTTTGGCCCATCAGGTTTGCTCTGCAGCTTTGGATGTTTAAGCCTCACTGGACAGAGTGCCAGAGGCAGGAGACCTGCAGGGACCTTCTGGGGATTGCAGGGTCCAAGCTTTAATCCAGGGCCTGGTATTTTAATAAACCCCAGAGAAAAACAAAATATCACTCAGACTAATGTTTTCTGGCCAGTTTTCCATTACTGGAATATTTTCTGCCAGATCAGGCCAGATTTCTACAGCATGAAGAGAATACCAAGCACGGAGCTACAGGAATGAACATTTCCTTTTCCAGAACTTGACGCTGCCTTTGAATAAAGTCACTGAAAATAACAATCTGCTTTTGATATCCACTTTGAAAACATGACATTAAGTTTTTCTACATCCAAAGGCTCAGACTAGCTTACTACAGCTTCCAGCTGAAGTACTTTGACACAAACATGAGGCTTTGGTCATTTATAGTGGGCAGGACAGGTAGCGTATGAGCCTCAAAGCCCAGGGACAGGGCTGTAGAGCTTTAACCTGCCTGGTTCAGGATGAGAAGTCAGGGAGCACAGGGAAATGTAAAACACACATTAATAAAAAAAACAAACCTGAAGGGTACAGCATAAACACAAAAGGGTTTATGTTAAAACAGTGTCTGTTTAAAAAAAAACAAAACCAAAAACACAACTATGAATCATTTTAGAGGTTATATTTAGCCCCAAACAAACTTGTGTCTGCTTAAAGAAATAGATCAAGGTGCAGCACTTTAACATATTAAAAGGAGATGGGCCAGAAGGTTTTCAGCAGCATGTTGAAGCCTAGAGGAGTTTCTCAAAACAGGATAAAGTTAATTCAGAAACTAAATTTGTAGCTGCGAAGCAGCTGGTCTGAAGTAAAGGTGGCACTTCTACATTAAGACTGAAGTCTGGCTTAGAAAGGCCCCAAACAGGACTATGGGAATATATGTGGTATATGTAACAACTGAATATCCAAAAAAATATTCTTATGTTGGACAAAAGCCTTCACCCACACAGTGAGGAAAGTATTCTCAATACTGCTCTGAGACCAGCCAAACTGCAAAGTCCAGTGTGCAAACAAATGGCACATTTAACAGTTGCAATGGTTTGGGACACCACTGCATTATTTACTGCAGCTTTTTGCCAGTATATTTCAAGGTGCTTTTCATCATCAGTAAAGTATGGTCACACTGCCTCATCTCCATCAGACCAGGAGACAACCCACACCCTGAAAATAAGCTCAGCATGGTTTATCCCCACGTACTACTTTAAATGGATCAGTTTCCACCATGTACGACCTTTTCCAACAGGCTCGTTTCCTCCTTTTACAAATGCAGGACACGAATGCAAGCACCTTGTGTACTTACAGAGAGCAAGGGTCCTCTTCAGTGAGATCTGACAGAAAAACATTGGCAAAGTGGATGAAGAGGGCACCTATTGCTTGCTTGGAGGTATCATAAAACCTGGAGAAAAAAGGCAAAAGGATCTGTGCCCTGGAGCACCAGGAGCAGAGCAGTCACCCAAGTGAAGGCCCTGCAAGGATCTGCTTTCCTCCAAGATTCATTCATGATGCTCAAGAAGTTGTACATGGTGAAAAGGCGCAGTTTGGCTGACTCCAAATACATAAGAAAAAAAAAGATATCATTTCAGCATGTAGCTGTTCAGTCTTGCAGATCTGAACCCGACACTTGCTGCCGAGTTTTAGCCTGCAGCGAAGGGCAGTTCACCCTCCGCTGCCCAGCCTCAGTTTCTCCAACCAGCAGTAGGTGCAGGGAAGGCATTCAGCTATGTTTGATTTTTGCACCCGTCCACAGGGAATTGAATTCCCAAATTATTTTAGAGGAAGAATCAAACTGAGGAGACTGACATGTTTTTCCATCGCTAACGTTGGCTGGTAGCTCCATCCTGCCAAGTCAGCCTAACCATACACAGAATCGATCAGGTTGGAAGAGCCCTCTGGGATCATCGAGTCCAACCATTGCCCTGACACCACCATGTCAACTTGACCATGGCACTAAGTGCCATGTCCAGTCTTTTCTTAAAGACCTCTGGAGATGGTGACTCCACCACCTCCCTGGGCAGCCCGTTCCACTCACCTCTCAGCAGCCAGTAAACCCTACAATACAGAGATGCTTTCTAGAGGTGTCCGAAGCTGAGAGCAACACCCAGCTACCTTATACCAACACACAGCCAAACATGTTGCCTGGTCTATGCCTGAGCTGGGTCAGGGGACTAAGTGATTAACTGAATTTAAAAACAAAACTTGACCCATGTGCAGTTATGCCAGGAGACAGAAGAGGACCATAATGTCTCCGTTCAGTCACCTACAGTAAAAACAAGTTTTTCTGCAGGAGCTAGTGAGGGAATTTTACTTCTAGGGGGCACCAGCTACTTTATGGAGGTTTCCTCGGGAAGAGGCAGCAGAGCATTTCATTTAATGACTAAATACCATGCAGGATATTCAGAGGGTCTAGAAGATTTAGTGTAAGAGGAAAATAATATTATAGATATATGGTCTTTTCAAGCTCCAAATTAAAAATCTCACCATATCCTCCAGGGACGCCTCTCTTCCTTTGGTTCCTTAAATCGTTTTACTGCAAAAGAAATCAGAGAGGTTTCGTTAACCAGCAGAGCTGAACTGATGCACGTGTGCAGTCTGTGCTGGTCTTCAAGGCAAAAGCAGACAAAAAAATGTGGAAGACCCTCAGCATTTGCCACTCTAAAGCTGAGCAAAGCCGAAGGACCTGGCTCCAAACTAACCAGAGATGACGTATGCACCCACAGGTCAGAGGGATGAACAGCAAAGGTGTTTGGGAGGGAAGCGTGTGCTTCTGGCAGCCTTCAGTAGCAGCATTTTCATGTCATGGGAAGTGACCTAAGGGAAGCTAGGGAGGGTCCATCACTACCTACCACCCCTAATAATTCTTCCAGGCAAATGGAAATTATGGTAGCGACAGTGAAATTATATAGCCCAAGAGTCTTAAGCTTTTGAGCCACAGCAGCACAATAAAGCCACCTCCTCCTTGCAGCGAACCTTCGAGGAAGCAGGCCCTTGGACACATCTCCAGCGTAAAGGTACCAGTGTCAATCCCCAAAACCCTGTGAGCTGGCATGGCTCCAAGCTTGTGCCAGCTAGTATTAAAACATTATTTCACTACCCACTATTTTGGATGCCCACTGACTACCACCATGGAGCACTAGTCTGAGACATATCACTTCAGTACCACCAACCACATGCCCTGAAAACGATATTCGAAGCAACTCTTCATTCTTTGAAAACATTCAAGGTCAGGTCGGACATGGTTCTGAGCAACCTGATCTAGCTGAAGATGTCCCTGCTCATCGCAGGAGAGTCAGACTAGATGATCTTTAAAGGTCCCTTCCAACCCAAAACCATTCTATGATTCTTTAAATGAAGATCCTCTGGCCACAGAGGAGTTTGCTCCTTGCAGCTCTTCATATCTCTCCTCCCCTAAGTCACCCTCCGGTGCTGTCTATGGCAGTTGCTGCTCTGAGCTTTCTCCTGTTACTACCCAGAGATACAGCAAGGTGGATTTTTACCTAGTTTTGCTTAGAGTGGGGTCTGAGCACTGCAGAAGCACCCCAAAGGGTCCCAGTTAGTTCATCATAGAGATTTGATGCTCTCCTTGGGTTCAACCAGCTTTTACATGTGCAAATAGGAGCTGCTAAAGGCAAAGTACCAAGTACCACATCCCATGCACAAGTCATTTCTGACTGCTTTGCTGTCACTCCTGCTGGGAGCTCATTTTAGAAAATACCACCTACCAGGCCAACTCTTCTCCCTTTAAACCCACAGGCACTAATGCTCTGGAACAAGCAGACCTGGAAGATGCTTTTCCACTACAACAGATTTATTAATTAGAAGAAAAAAAAGCCTCAGAAGGGCATTCAGTGGCACTGTCTTGTTTTGTTGTTAAGGTTGCTAACAGCTACATCTAGAGCTAGAGGCATCATCATTACAGCTGCTGCCCCAAGCACGCTGCCTCCAAACCTCAGGCAGACACGGAGGGTGCAGATCCCCAGCCTTGCCTTGGCTGCTGGAACCTCTCTCCTCCTCACTGGTGCTAATGAGCTCAAGATGGGAGAACAGATCAAATCTGCTACAGTCAGTTCCCAAACACGCTGCCAGCTTAAACAGGATTCAGAGTTAAAAATAATGAGCTGTGACATTTTTTTGAGGGAAGTGGAAAAATATAGTAATTCAGTGCATCCTCTCTAACCCCTGACAGTCTGGCTGGGGACACGAGCAGAGCAGCTGCTTGGTGGTGCCATCTAGTGAAACCAGGAGCCTGGAAGCAGCAGGACACACCAGTATGAATCAATGTGCGATGTACAACCCTGTTGGAGAAACCACCCCAAGAGTACATATTGTAAGCATTAATCACCAGATCCTTCTGTACACCCCAGCTGCACCTGATACCTGGCAGGTCACTGCCATGAGTACTGAAGAGTGCGCAGACTGCAGAAGCCCAAACAGACCATCAGTTAATCTATTTTATCACCACTAAGTCTTCACCCTAGGAGCCCTGGAGCCTACTCTGCTCCTTTAAAAGGCAACCAAAAGCCAGAACAGACACACAGCATCACACTTGTCACAGCTATTCTTCCTTTATTTCCCCCCTCCATGTAACCAGCCACTGCCTTCAAATTTACAACCAAATGAACTTTTTTCACTGCTGACAGTTCTTGGCACATCAGGATGCTTCCCAGGGCAACCTGGGGATATGAAGACAGGGACCCAGAGTGCCATAGATGAAAGCAGGGACATCAGAGCCACATGCTTCTGTCTGCTCTCCAGTGGGGTAAGGAGATGCACTTTTATAGACATGAGTTTCCTTGCTGGCTGTGGGAGGAACAGGGCACAGGCAACACCTCTGGTTCATTTTAGATCACTAACACTCCTGATAAGGCCAGCACAATTTTAAACACAACCTGGTACCCAGCTCTTTTTCCAGATTTACACTCCATACACAGCTTGGTACCCAGCTCTCTTTCCAGATTTACACTCCATCCGCTGGTTAGTCTTTCAGCTAATGAAACTGCAGAGAAGCCAACAGCTTCTGTCCAAGTAAAAACTGCCCTTTTAGAGCCAGGAACTGATCTAATCCAGGCACACCACAGTAGCTGGTCCCATGGCCATCCCATAAAATACCCACAGGGAATCTGAGTGACTCAGGTGATAACCTGAAACAAGACTTTTTTCTCCTCTGCTCAGTGAGGAAATACACAGCCTTGACAGCACAACTCATACAGGCTCCACGTACCAGAAGGCAAACCCACCTCCAAAAGCAGAGTCAGCAGCAGGCTCAGTAAGGGCTGGGAAGAAGCACCAAAACATTAGCTGGATACAGCTCTTTGCTGTTCTGCATCTAGACAGTAGTTAACTGATCTGTTCAGTGCAGCTGCCCTTGAGCACGCAGCCTGCCAGCAGAGCCCTACCACCTGCCCCAAGGGACAGCCTGGGCTCCTTCCCCTGGGAAATGCCTTCCTGGTCCAGCCTGGAAGGATGCAGGGACTTCCCTGCCAGGTGCCTCGACATGTCAGAAGTACAACTTCCTACTTCTTTTACTGGCAAGGTGACAGGGCAATGTATGAAAAGATGATTCCCCCTAACTTGAGGACTTCAGTCAGGCACAGGGTTCTCGGGGCCACTCTCAAATCCACAAAAAACCAGCACTCCAGTGACCTGACCCACTATTGCCATTAACAAGTAATGAAGCAGCACTCATGTCAAGTTACACCAGACATTGCTGCAGCAGTTTGTCCTGTCCCTGCCCAGAAAAAACATCTGGTATCCCTTATCCAGCTGAATCCCACCACAAGATATCCCAGCAGCAATGACTTCCATCAGCACAAACAAGGTCTATCATCACCGATGCCCTTCAAAGGGCTATTTGCATTTCACCCACCCACAAGGAAGAGATCCACAGACCAACCAAGCAGTCTGCATGGCCAGAAGTATTTAAATCGAACCCAATAAGCTTGGTCAGCACATGGGGGAAAGAGCATGATGCTGCAGAGAAGCTGTTGGAGGGGTCTGCAGGCCACCAAGCCAGCCAGCTGACCACTAGCCCAACCACAAGAGCACCAGGGATGATTTTCATTATTCTCTTAACGAGAAGTGACATGTTGTGTATCCACAGCCACTCAGGCTAGAAATACAGTAATTCAGTGTGGTAAGATGACAAGTAAGAGGTACGAAGTTAATGGTGTGGCACCCTGTTGAACACAGCTTGTCATGCCTCATTAGATTTAAGAGAGTTATCCAAGACTCTGTAATTATCAGAGACAGTAAAACTGTTGTCTTAAAGACAAAAGTTAGTATTATAGAGAAATAATTAACTGCTTAATAGGGCATTTACTGCAGAGAGCTGCAGCAGGGCTGTCTCCAAATTAAACCAGAAATCCAGCCAAGACTACCAGACCTTAAACAGGCAGCAGAGTTGTTTGGCAGCTGTGACCCAGAGGTTAGGGGTGATGCTAAATCCACATAAAAGTAGTACCAGGTCTTTGAAAACTCAAGGAGCTGATGAAATCCTTTGAAGCAGCACTGCTTCTTTTCTGTTTTGGGAGCACAGGAGGGCTCTGGAGCAATGGGCTGAGCAGCAATTCCAAAGTGTCCCTCTCCTCTTCCAAGCCCTGCAGAGAGCCAAGCCATGGTGTGCACAGCCACAGGCTCAGCTGGCTGGGGTTGGAGAAAGTTTGAAGCCTCCTTTGCTCTTCTCAAAACATGTCTCCACCCACTGGGGTCAACTCAGTTTTCTACGAGCTGCAGGCATGGGTTTGCTACCATGGCTCAGACAGATCAGTCCCCCCTGAAGATTTCTTTTAAGAAAAGTTGTGCTTGCTTATGCACGCATCAAGCAAACAAGAAGTATGTGATATTTAAGTTCTAGCACCTATAACCAATTAAAAGTGTAGTTTAGTGCACACAGAGCTGCACAAGATGGGAAAGAACCCCTGTCCAACTAGATTAAATGTGAGACTAGCATGTACTGGGTCTACACCAGAAGACAACAGGGATTTGTCTTCCCAACAGTGCTACCAGCCCCAGCACTGGTTATTTTAACTCTGCTTCCCTTCTCAGCTTTGTCCATTTGTAAAGCGAGCTGGCTTTTGCAAGGAAGCAATGTTACTGCACACCTCTATAGCCAAGTGATCTTCCCAAACTGCCAGATACCCACAAACCTAGGTAGGGCAGCAGTCTGGACCACACCACAGGCCAGGAAAGCCCAGGTCCTCCAGCTTTCCAGAGTGCATTTGCTCTCCACATGCCCACATGCTAGTCACTGCTTTTTAAGTCTTTGCAAGCACATCATAAGGGCTCCCGATCTCACTTTGTGCCTCTTCACATCATCACTAAATGGGAAAATAGTCCTAGTAACATAGGAAGCAAGTAAAATTCACATGAACCTTTAGATTCTACCCCCCCAGTCTTTCTAAGGAGAAGAAAACATCAGTGGAAGTACAGGCAAGCTTTCAGACAAATCTTTGGAGTCTAAGAGCAGTAATGAACCTCAAAGCTGAATGCAGGCTGGGAACAACTGCTCCAGGGTTAACTTCAAGTGGGGAAGCTTGAGAAATCAGCCTCAACTCACATTTCCACCCGTGGTGTGAAGTCTGGATGTTTGTAGCATGTTTAAGGCAGGTCCTAGCTAGCATCAATGGCCTGAGTTGCCCCTCTTATCACAGAGCAGAGCTATTTCTGTTCTGAAGATCAGCAAATTTGGGAGTCGCGTCAAGTCAACCACCTCTCTGACAGCACAAAACCACCCAGCAGCGCGTGCTGCTGCGACAGAGACACTACAGGTCAATAGGAGATGCTGTGTGGAATAAAGCTGAACACACCATGTTCGTGGCTGAGGGTCCTTGTAACAGAGCAGGATGCTACAGCAAGCACCATGAAGAAACAAGCTGCTAAACAGAGGAAGATGGAGACTGCTTGTCCAGATTCTTCCTGCAGGACCCAACCCTGCACTGAACCTATTTCAATCTGATCCTGAATTATTCCATTTAAATTTCAATTAACACTGGGTGGATGTCAACAGTAAAATAGTTCACACTGTAGAAATGAAGTCTTTCTGAAGGAAATGCAAAGACAGTCCTCGAAAACAAAAGGAAGCATCATGAAGTCCCAAGCTGAAGCGTACAGGCTGCTCCAAGATGCACAGCCCTGCTGCAGCACGGACGTGAAGTGCTGCGTGACCATTTAGACTTGCCACGTGGTCCAGAGCATCTCAGGAAAAGGCTGGGCAGATGGGATGATGCTCCCAGAAAAGTCATGTCTATCCCATTCAACAGGAGCAAAGCACCACTGAGATGACAGCTTGCCTTGAGTTGGTGTCCTCATAAGTTACCTCTCTCCCCCTACTTGGCTCCAGTTACTGCAGACAAAAAACTGTTAAGTTAAACAAAAGGGAAGGAAGATGAGTGACAATTTGAGAGACATACCCTGCCCATGGCTGAGATAGGGCAGGGCAGGAAACAAAATACTCCCAGGCCCTTCCTCTTCGGTCAAGGACAATAAAGATTATATACACTTGAAACTCCCTGAGGGTCACCAGGCTGGGTGGAAGTTGGACATCTGAATAAGAACCTGTGAAGTGTAAAATAAATAAAATATTTCCTATAGATCTGTAAATAGTCAGAAAACTAGAAGATAAAAGCTCAGTGACAGCTGTCCTCACATTTTTTTTTCTCCAGAGTAATAAGCAGCAGACGTTTATTACAGTGTGTTCTTGATGAAGCAGAAAGGGGACAGCTTTGCCTGCTCTGGACTCACATAGTTCCCTGACCCTGAAGTTACCCGAGTCTGCTGCAATGCTGTCCCACAGTCTACTTTTGCTTTTAAACAAATTCTCTGATTATTATAACCAATTAAGACAAGGACAGCAGCAGCCACCCAATTCCCTCGTGCTATTCCTCATTCCATTCATGGTGGAGCACTCCTGTGTGTAACATCCTCCTTGCATCCCCCATTGACCCCACACTGCATTCAGGCAGCTCTGCTGCAGATGTGTGCATCAGCACAGGTGCCTTTTACCCCTCTTGGAAAGAAAACCCCTAACTCAGGCAGAATTAGCTGCAGTAGCAACTAGCTGCTGACTAGCAAAACAGACCACAAAGTCAGGTTTCTACAGAATTAAAGGGTGAAAACTTATTTGTCTAGGAGAAGCTTAGGTATGCTTGGCTGAGGGTCAGACTATCTCCTTGATAAATCTCACTGCAATCAGCCACAGGATTCAAAAGTTGAGGTTTGGAAGACAGACATCGACTCAACAAAGTTTTTAGGACTTGATTTACTGAAGACACAAGCCTGACCCCACTGAACTCAGTGACAGGCCCCAGAGGATGAATACTGAAAGTGAACCTGATATTAGAAGAACTCAGAGAAAGTGCTGCAGCATTAACACACTTAAACTGTGAATGGCCCCCCAAAAAGAAAGGCTGCAATGGCCAGAACTGGTTACGTTGTCACCTGCTTTTAAGAGAGGGGCTAGCTAGATTGCCTACTGTAAAGCCCATCTCTGCGGCAACACTGCACTAGCCAAGAGCGTCAGGACAACAAAGCTGGTGAAGGGTCTGGAGAACAAGTCTTATGAGGAGCAGCTGAGGGAACTGGGGCTGTTTAGCCTGGAGAAAAGGAGGCTGAGGGGAGACCTTATTGCTCTCTACAACTACCTGAAAGGAGGGTGTAGTGAGCTGGGGGTCAGTCTCTTCTCCCAGGTAACAAGCGATAGGGCAAGAGGAAACTGCCTCAAGTTGTGCCAGGGGAGGTTTAGATTAGAGATCAGGAACAATTTCTTCACTGAAAGGGTTGTCAAGCATTGGAACAGGCTGCCCAGGGCAGTGGTGGAGTCACCATCCCTGGAGGGCTTTAAAAGACAAGTAGATGTAGCGCTTAGGGACATGGTTTAGTGGTGGGCTTGGCAGTGCTGGGTTAACGGCTGGACTCAATCTTACAGGTCCTTTCCAACCAAAACGATTCTGTGACTTTATTTCTGGCCTTTGTAGAAGAGGACTTGGAACTACTGTACCAGGGAGGAAGCAGAGGCTCTTCCCCTGCCCAACCTACATGTTATTTATAGGCAGTATAGTCTCCAATAACACATTTCAACCTGTTTTGAAGGACACACCCTTTCCCAGGCTTTTTCCAAGCCCCAGGCAGGAAAGAAGCCAACATGCAGGATACAGAGGCCAAAACCCTGGGGTCTGCACTATTCTTAGCCTGAGCAATGCAGCTACTCAGACAGCTCGACCCGAGACACAATGGGAGGAAGCAGCAGCCACCATTTGCAGAGAGCAGCCAACGTGCGAGATGAAGCGTGTGCCTGAGCTGGAAAAAGGCTCAAAACATAAACCCTCCATCAGTTCAGGGAGCAGCAAAAGTCCTACCAGTGGTTTAAGGAGACAGATTGCTACTGACTTACATCTAGTGCAGACTAGAGGATGTATTTAGTCATTCCCTCCCAAATACCCTCGTACTAACGCTTCAAGAACGTAAGCACCTGTAGCAAAACTGGCAGAAGGGATTTGTTAAGGAAGGAAGAGGAACAGCATACGTTCTAGGTTATCTCTGGGTCTGCAAGACATGAAGCAGCAGGGAAGTATATAGATTGAACTAGCTCCTACTGAAGATATCCAGCTATTGCTGGGCTACTCTACAGCAACTTTTGGATAAGAAGAGTTTATTCTGGGATAGAGTGCTCCGACGTGCAAGAGGAGCATGCATGGACAGCAGGCACTCAGGAAGCTGCTTCTGGAGCAATGGTCCTATGCAAAGTCCTGCACAGTGCTGCACACTGGAGCTCCCAGGCTGATGCAGGTGGACCACAAAATAAATAAATAGTTCTGCTTTTTCCTGAACAAAAAAGAGACTTGGCCATCTTTCCTCCTTGAGGTCTCACCTAACAGCTGCTCCTCTTCCCTTTCTTGGGTAGTTCCTGATGATCAAGGTGTGATGATCATCAAGGAATGATGACCAAGGCACATCTATTCCTATTCCCTATACAAATCCAGAGTTATCTGCAGGTCCAGTGCTGGGGAAGCTCTGGAGCAGCACCACCTCCCCATCATCCACCCTGCAGACACATGCCAAGAGCCTCAGCTGGAGCATTCACCCATCTGGGAACTCCAACTGCCCAAATGAAGGCCACACAGTATTTCGCTATGGTTCTCAGTTTTAAGCTCTACCTTGTACGTCTTGTTTCTACGTGGATTTTTACAGCTGTCATCACAGCCAAGTGCCAGGTGATCATAAACCATAGCTTCGAGATAACAAGCATTAACCATGCTTCGCACATCGAGAACACAGCACATTATTTAATGACACAGTAGATCTTACAGGAGACATGGACTGGGGCTGGGCTCTAGCTCAAACGCAGAGCATGTTCTTTAACTCTGTCACAAGGGAGGTAGCAGTGAATCTCTCCACATAAAGCATCACTACATTTCAGGTCAGTCCCTTGAAAAATGGGCTTTAAACAGGGAATGCTGTATCTTAGGACCATAAGATTTAAGATCATTAAGAGAACACCACCTGAAGAATGAAGTGATGCAACCGAGCTGGTAGTTATCATTCAAGTCTGTCTGCCATGCAGTTTTCTCACAAATGCTATTTAAAAAAAAAAAAAGAAAGCTGGAAGTTTAACAGACTCCTCCCAAAACTTTACTTGCTCCAACCCTTAATCAGAGAAGGCTAATTTCCCTGTAAAGTTTATTGTACACAGTTAAAAGTCACCTATAACATCAACTGTTGACCACATGTTGCAGAACCAATTCAGCAAGGTGCTTTGCAGCCCTTGGATCACAGATAACTTCTCGTGCAGTTCTAGTTTGCCAGCTCATTTCTCAGCTCACCCAACCCATTCGTTCCTTCAGAAACCAGGAACCTCACAATCTTCACTTAGCACGCAGCTTTCACTGCTCGGTTCAGCTCTTCAAAAGGTGACTTCCAAGAAGTCAGCGTAGTCAAGAGCTGAAATTCAAAAGCTTTGTAGAAAGCTGCGTTCAGCTTAATGAAGCACATCAAGTATTGCACAGACCTTCCACCTTACAAAGCAGAACATGTGTTTTTAAGCTCAGCCAGTTTTCAGATGTACTGGAGCAGAAGAAAAACGCCTTGAGAGTCCTGCCATATGTAGCTTTTTGCTTAACCCATAAACCTACACGTAAATTACCAGTGCAGTCCGCAAAGCCCTGTGCTTCGCGCCTCCAGAGACACAGTTAACCTTTGTGGTTTTGTTTTCCCCTAGAGGGAGAAGCACCTGCAGTGGTGAAGTTCCCATTTAAATATACATAATCAAAAATCAAACACAGTTATGCATTTGTGTTAGAGGAAGCAAAGTCAGCAGAGCCTGTCTGGGGCACAGCGAGCCTGTAGTGCTCTCATGTCCTGGGCAAATTTATTTCAAAACAGAATGGAAGTCTGGACAGATCAAGTGCTCTACTATTTATTTCTTCTCTTTCAACCCACACTTCCACCCACTCTTATGAGAGACTTTCAGTGTAAAAGTTAAAACACAAGACAGAAAGCATTGAGGATTATTTTGAGGCACAGAAACAGTGCAGCAACTCAAACTGTGTATAGCAACAAGCCTGAACTTAGCACTAGGGCAGGATCATAGAATGGTTCAGGTTGCAAGGGACCTTTAAAGACCATATAGTCCAAACCCCCTGCTATAAGCAGGGACATCTTCAACTACAGAATCACAGAATCAATCAGATTGGAGGAGACCTCTGGGATCACTGAGTCCAACCATTGCCCTGACACCACCATGGCAACTAGACCAGGGCACTAAGTGCCATGTCCAGTCTTTTCTTAAACCCCTCCAGAGATGGTGACTCCACCACCTCCCTGGGCAGCCCCTTCCAATGGCTAATGACCCTTTCTGAGAAGAAATGCTTCCTAATGTCCAACCTGAACCTCCCCTGGCGAAGCTTGAGGCTATGTCATCTTGTCCTATCGCTAGTTGCCTGGGAGAAGAGGCCGACTCCCACTTCACTACAACCTCCCTTCAGCTTGCTCAGAGCCCCGTCCAACCTGACCTTGAATGTTTTCAGGGATGGGGCATCTACCACCTATTTAAGCAACCTGTTTCAGTGTTTCACCATCCTCATCGTAAAAAATTTCTTCCTTCTATCTAGTCTGAATCTACCCTCCTTTAGTTTAAAACCATTACCCCTTGTCCTATTGCTACAGGCCCTACTAAAAAGCCACAAAAGGTTGCTTAAGTTTGATTTATCTCATGGAGACGAGCACCATGGCTTCCATCAATCTGTCTCAAATTTCAGATGCTTCCATACACTAGGATACTGTTTCCCCCTTTTCACTAACCTATTGACCACTATCCTGGAGAAGAACGCACTGGAAGGTCAGATGGTAAGTCCACAGGGACCATGGAAACACCTGCAATGGGGTAATACTTCTATTCCTTACCAGGGATTTTCCACCACAGTCAAGAGCCACCACTTTTACAGTTCGTCTGGCAAACTCCTGTTCTGTGGCCCTGCCTTGGGACAAGCTACTTGGACCAGAGTATAAAATATCACCCTACTTGCTAACAGCACACCTCCATCACCAGGCCCTGCATGGTGGGTCAGCACCAGGGTCCCTACTGCAAGCAGCTCTACCACCTTAGGCTAAACTAAAGGCAAGATGTGCTGGAGGAATGCATCCAGCAGTGATGTGTAAGAGGAGATAAAGGGACACTGCTGTTGTATCAGGCAGGATCAAGATATTTTCAAAAGTTGAGCTGAAAACCAGGTTTCACTGTGTGAAGAGGACTACGGAGCTCAGTCCAATGCAGCTCGCCCTGCCTGGCACTACGAAATCTCTCCAAGAGCTAAGTCTATTTTGACACCTGCAGCACAAGTGCTACTAAACTTCATTCAGGAGCTCAGAGGGCTGCCAAGACACTTTCAGGAAGAGAAGAATTTGGAAGAGAAGTAAATGTTCTTAGATGTCCTCCACACTGCTTGTGGTGGGGTAGAAAACAAGTATACCAGCTCCAAGGAAAGCTTTTTCCATTCACAGTGGAAAAAAAGATCCTTTAACTCCCCAAAATCTGTTTCTCTTTCACTTCAATTAATCCTCAAAAGTGGCTATGGTGAAAATTCCTACACAAGATCTCCCTTCATTTCAAAGGGTTTTGCTGTCCAGGCTGCAGATCCGGACAACTTCTGCTAGTCTACAACCACTTCCTCCAAAAAAAAAAAAAAGATTTAAACAAATAGCAGCAACTGCAGGGATTCAACCCTCATCACACCCAGCATCTCTAGCTGACATAAACTGCAACATGCTTTCTCCACTCAGCTGAGTGATGATGAAGGCAGAGCTACTTCAGATGGAATTGCACAATTATCCACATGCCTCCATGTCATGGCCTCCCTAAGGGCAAGTTCTTGCACAGGGAACTGGATTGCCACACGCATGCAGCTGCTCAGCTTTAATGCCTCTTCTTTCAAGTGTTTGTGTCTTAGCTCTTGTAGAAAGTGCCCTTACAGCCAAACTGCCTCCAAAGCCACCACAGGCAGGTGGGAAGGATAACAACTCATTCTCATTTGATTAGCAAATGGGGCAAAGCTGCAACCAGAGCAAGCCCTGGACCATATTGGAATGAAGCTTGACTACAACCTTAAAGACCATCTTGGTGGAAAAGCAAGAGAGTGTTTGTAGGCTCAAATGAACTCTGTCATCACTATTGCTCATGGTAGTTAGCCAGACTAATATAACCACACTAAACAGCTTTCCTGATGCCCTACCAAGGCTGGGCATCATTAACTTCTGAGTCCTGTTTTCACCACATGAAGGACCCATTTCATGTACCCCACAGCAATGGGGAGCAACCACCCCACTCATCCCATTCAGACAACCATGCAAGACTGACTGCCTCCTCCATTGAGTCCTCCTACCAGGTTGGCAGTAGAGAATCTCTCCACAGCCCCAAGAGACACAAATTCAAGGACACAAACTCTTCTGATAACGACATATAAACTTATCCTTCCTGCAATGGGCCATACTTGGGACCCACATTATGGATTTATATTCTGTGAGCACATCCGATGCACACACACCTGCAAAACCTTGCAGAACACCACATTGCTGTTAATCTGAGTTCCTCTAGATGCTTTCAAGTGCTATGAACACTATCTGCACAATTTGGAAATCTGCAAATTCAGGTTCTCCTGTAGCTAAGCTGAACTGGTACTTTAAAGTAGGAGGAATGCAAAAGGCATTGGCTTGGGTTCAGTCAGGAATTAAATTCCACTCACTGACCTGCAACATCCCATTAAAGCAGAAATCACAGACATACAAACAACTGAAATACACACCCAGGCATGTCACAGTACCAAAGGAAGAAGTATCAAAGAAGGGCTGATGCTGACTCCAGTGACAGCAGTGTCCCAAGATCTAGATGAGGTAGTCATCCAGCTGGGACTGCCCAACTTGATGCTGGGCTGCATGGAGTGAAGATGCAATCAAGGTTCCCAGGAACCTTTTTGACCAGCACCAGCTGGTCAAAATATGATGATGATATCATCACCAGCTCAAGAGGCTCCCATACCTCCCAGCTCCTAGAGCCTTCTCCTCCCCAGGAGGCTGCCAACTGAACTGACCACACAAATAGCCCAAAAGCTGCTTCAAAGCAAGTTATTGGCCAGAGTAAAGTTGCTGGTAAGCCCACTACAACCTTAGCAAGTTAGGAGTCCACATACAAACAGCCCCAGCAGCAGATCTCAGAAAGCCTCCAGCTGGGAGTGTGTGAATGGGGCACAGATAAGAAACAGCTGGGGTGAATTAGGGACCACCAGCCCAGCTGCAGGCAGAGGAGGTGCTGCGGTTGAGATCCCCAGACTGTAAACACATCTGCTTTTGGGGTCCCAGCCAGCAGTTTCCTCCGCAGCTTTAGTCATCGATCGGATTCACAATGAAACCACATAGCATCAGCTTTCGGTTTCTTCTCATTAACCAAGAGGTTGTTAATGTTCAAGGAAATATTAGCCCTTGCACCAGGACAACACTTAGCCCACGGTTGATGATTTGCTAGCAGGCGCTGTGTAGCTTTCATCTACAGGAATATTTTGAAACAATTAACTGATGCCCTTGATTTTATGGGAAATCCCATGGAGTTTACGGGACAATTAACCCGTACATGCACATCACTAAGGGGAACAGAAACACCAAATTAATCTATTACTGTCAATATTTGGTGAAACACAAGCAGTGAAGTGTTGCAACTGGGCTACTCCAGCTGGAAAAAAAGCTATCGCTTATCGCAAGAAGAACTTCTTGCAGTTTTCCCTGGCAGCCCAGCATTAACCACAGCGCCAGAGCCTTTGAAAGCGGTTTCCAGAAGGCAGAGAGAGGCAAGCGAGCCTCAAAATCTGCAGCTGTTTAGCTAGAAAACTTGGAAGTTTTAGTTCACCTTCACCACAGGCTTTTAAACAAGCAAAACAGATCGAGTTCTGGCATGTTATTCGGCTTGCGTTAAACCACTTAACCCTAAAAAGCAACGCACACGTTGCTCTGAGTAAAATGCAGCTGCAGCACAAAGCAACAGTAACTTTTTTTGGGTCTTTCAGTATTACTGTCCCCACCTTTCCTCACTAGTCAGCTGCTTTCTCTCACCACCACCCGCCCCAGCAACCAGCAAAACCCATTCTCTCAGTAGTCTCCTTTCCCCGGCCTCTCCAAGCCTTAAAAGTTTAAGCACAGTTAAACAAAACAACGCAATTAAGGGCGCTATTACTCCAATCAAGCAGCGTTGTACCTGGCACCCACACGAGGTTTGTGAGCTGCTTCTTCCGTGTAAACCACCGCGTTACCCCGTTAGTTTTCACCCTTCATTAACATTTTTTAAGCGACTGGGTAACCGCTCCCGCAAGCGGAGCCCATGTCGACAGATTGTAGCTGCAAGTTCGTGGTGCAAATTAAGGCTCGAAACACGGAGTTTGCAGAACATCTGGCGCCCGAAGTGCCGGCTCCGCGCAGCCGGAGCCCCGCACCCCCGCGCTCCCCCCGCACCGCATCCCGCAGGTATGTAACGCAAAACGCGGTGCTCATAACCGGGCATCCCGAGCCCCCCGCGAAGGCACAGCCGGTTCCCCCCCAGGGGCAGGGGGCCGCCAGCCCGGCCCCCCCCGTACTCACACATGAGGGTGCTGAAGGCGCACAGGGCCAGCACCGCCTGCAGCAGCACGCCCGAGCGGCCCAGCAGCGCGCCGCTGCCGCAGCCGTGCGCGGGGCCCGCCGCGGCCATGGCGGGAGGAGCAGAGCGGTAAGGAACAGAGCGGAACGGTGCGGAACGGCCCCGCCGCGCACAAAAGCGGCGCCCAGCTGCCACCGCCCCCCGCCCGGCCCCCGCGGGGGCGGCCACACCCGGGGGCGGGGGCGGGCGGGGAGGGGGTGGGCCCGGCTGGGGTAGGGATGGGGGTGAGGATGAGGATAAGGGTGGAGATGGTGATGGAGGTGATGGGGATGATGGGGATGGGGGTGATAGGGATGGGGGTGATGGTGATGGGGATGGTGGTGGAGATGGGGGTGATAGGGATGGGAGTGATGGGGATGGGGGTGATGGAGATGGGGATGGGGGGGATGGGGATGATGGGATGGGGATGGGGATGAGGGTGGAGATGGGGATGAGGGGGATGGGGATAAGGATGGGGATGGAGATGGAGATGGGGATGGGGATGAGGGTGGGAATGGGAGTGGAGGTGGAGATAGGGATGGAGATGGTCATGGTGATGGAAGTGGAGATGGGAATGGGGATAGAGATGGAGATGGAGGTGGGGTTGGGGTTGGGGATGGGGATGATGATGGGGATGGTGATGGAGGTGGAGATGAGGATGGAGATGGAGATGGGGATGGGGATGAGGGTGGAGATGGGGATGAGAGTGGAGATGGGGATGGTGACGGAAGTGGAGATGAGGATGGAGATGGAGATGAGGATGGGGATGAGGGTGGGGATAGGGATGGAAATAGGGATGGAGATGGAGATGGGGATGGGGATGAGGGTGGGGATGGGATGGAAATAGGGATGGAGATGGGGATGGGGATGGGGATGGGGATGGGGTTGGGGATGGAGATGGAGGGTCCCGGTGGGAACTGGGTTGCTGGGTTGGGGAAGTCATGGTGAGGTTTGTGATGTTGGGTTGGAGGGCCCCCAGCGGGGATAAAGGTGCTGGGTTGCGGAGAGTGGGTGAGTTCCTGTCAGGGTTTGGGATGCGGGGCTGGGGGAGGCCCAAAGGTGTTTGAAGTGCCAGGATGGGGAGGTCCCCATGGGGTTTGGGGTGCTCTGGCTGCAGAGGTCCTGGCAAGGTTTGGGATGCTGGGCTGGGAGAGGCCTGGTGGTGTTTGGAGTGCCAGGGGGTCTCGGTGGTGTTTGGGGTACCGGGCTGGGAGAAATCCTAGTGAGGTTTGGGGTGCTGGGTTGGGGGAATCCCAGCGGGGCTTGGGGTGCCCTGATGGGGAGATCCTGGCAAGGTTTTCGATATTGGGCTCGGGATTCCCAGTGGGGTTTGGAGTGCAGGGCTGGGGAGAGTGGGTGGGGGTCCTAGCGGGGTTTGGGATGCTGGGCTGAGGGAGTCCCAGAGGTATTTCAGGTGCTGGGTTGAGGGAGTCCCAGAGGTATTTGAGGTGCTGGGCTGCGGGAGTCCCAGGAAAGATTGTGGTCCCGGACTGAGGTGTTCTGATGGGGATTGGGGTTCCAGGTTGGGGAGGTCCCAGTGTGGGGTGCTGGGCAGAGTTTGGGATGTGCCAGGTTGGGGAGGTCCCAGTGTCCCAGAGGGGTTTGGGGTGCTGACTTGCAGAGATCCTCGTGGGGTTTGGGTTGCCAGAGTGGGGTTCCAGGCTGGGGTGGGGGGGCCCAGCAGAGTTTGGGCTACCAGTCTGGAGATGGTCCTGGCAGAGTTTTAGGGTTGGGAGGAGTCCTAGTGGGATTTTTGGTACCAGTCTGGAGAGGGTAGGAAGGTTGCCAGAGCGACTGGGGGTACAGGGCTGGGGAAGATAGAGTGAGCCCCAGCAGGGCTTGTGAGAACTGGGAGGGAGGGGAAGGGAGGCATGAAATCACCCCAGCAGGTTTTGGGGGTGCTGATCTGGGGGTGGGCAGCAGGGTCAGGGGTTCAGGTGTGGGGTGAAGATATGGATTGTCCCAGCAAGGTTTTGGGCTTGCTGGGCTGGGAGAGGAGTGGGACAGTGCTAGTCAGGGATTTGGTAGTGCTGGGCTGGGAGATCATGGAGTCAGCCCTGGCGGGTTTGAGGGTGCCGGGCTGGGGGCTCCCAGGATGCTCAGGGCTGGAGCATTTGCCCTGGTTAGAGAGGCTGAGGGAGCTGGAGATGAGACAGCTTTGGGGACAGCCATAGGAGCCTCCTCATCCCTATGAGAAGGACATCAGGAATACAGAGCCAGGTGCTTCACAGTGGTGCACGGTGGGAGGACAAGGAGTAACGGGCATGAATTGAGGCAAGAGAGGAACTGGCTGGATGTAAGGAAAAACTTTTTCTCCAGGACAGTAGTGACACAGGCTGCACAGTGAGGCTGGACAGGCTCTGTCGTTGGAGGTTTCAAAACTGGATTAAACCCTGAGTATCCTGGTCTGATCTCAGAACTGACCCTGCTTTAAGTAGGACATTGGACCAGACACCTCCCCAGGTCCTTTCCAACCCAAATTATCCTATGCTTCTACTCCTGTAGTCCGTGGCAAGATGACTTGAGCCATTGCAGGGTCTGCTGATGGGGTCAGGGTCTCGACTGCAGCCTCAAACCTGTTTTTATTTGTTACTCTGTGTAATACTGGTCCCATCCCCCTCTACAGCCTCCTCCTCAGAGGGCAGGTTTCATTTTCTCTCTCTTTTCAGTATGCTCGAGGCTGTCTTTAGGGAACATGGAGGTCACGCGCCTGAGCTTTCCTCCCTGACTTTGAGAGGTAGGAGCTTGCATTCAGTTACAAAGCCAAAGAGGCTGCAAATCTCATCATATCATATGACTCTGAGCAACAAACCAGCGGTAAATGTTATTGAGACACTTAAAATCATGGGAGCTGGCCCGCTTCCCAGGTGGGTCCTGTTTACAACACAGGAGGGAATTGTGTTATACAAGGGCTTGGGAATCCCCTGTGCTGGTGAGGTCCTTACTGCCAGCCAGTTTTACCCTCCTCCAGCTGCCTGCCCTGAATTTCCCCAGCCCCTCAGCTGAGCCAACACCCCCCCGGTACCAACCTGCTGACTCTACGTCGCTAAAATAAACCCCCTGTCCCAAATTGTCCCTCCTTTTTTTTTCAAGGGTGAATTGAATTTTGGGTTGATTGATAGGTGTTCATTTAGCTCACCCACTTCAATCCTGAGTTCAGTCAGCAAGCTGAAAGTTTGATCCTGCTAACTCATTTTCAGCTGATGTTATACGTGTAATTGTTAGTTTCATAAAAAGGTTCATTCCCCTGGGTCAGTAAATCTGTGTTTTGCAATCAGTTGCCTTTATATTAAATTCTAAATCAAATATTAAAGTTGATACTCTCATATAAGCCAGTTCAACAGACTGCATGTAGAAGCATCTGTTAAGCAAATACATACCTTAACGCAGATTTACTCAGGCTATAACATTTTGCATTTTCTCAAATTTTCTAGGCTGCTAAAGAACCATTTGCAAGAATTGGTTGCTGGATGATAATTTTTCACCTGGGAATTGCCTCAGACTCTATTTGCCCAGGTACGGCACAGCAATCAGTGAGCACACTGAAAAAAAAAAAGACATTTAAACTAGATTGGTATTTCTTAAACAAAATTTCATTTTCTATGAATAACCTGCAATTATCTGTAAGAGATGGTACCTGTGATGTGTCAGTGGATTGCACGTGTATGCACAAGGGGAAAGTCTTCCTGAGTCTTCCTCCAAACCAGCTGTGCCTCCTCCTGTTCCTGCTAGCCCAGTTAATGGCGATGTCTCCCTGCTGCTGCATTCAGCAGTGCAAAACTGTCTGAGGCCTTATTTTCAAGTGCTGATACATTTACACGAGAGCACAGTACCTCACGTGTGTGAAAACAGGCGTATAAGAGGGCAATAAACAGAAACCCCCTTGATTTCACCCCTTGTTGCAGGAGAAGGCACGTATCCTTTAGCAGATGCTGCTGCTCAAAACTCCACCATGACACGACAGCTTTGCTTTATCAAAAAGCATGATTTGCACTTCAGAATGGTTGGGTTTTCTGAACCCATGCAAAAAGCCCTTAAGGCTCAGCTGTATCTGAGGTGGAGTGTGGGAGCTTTGGCTACTAAATTCTCCTATATTATTTTGGCACCTAAGATGCCCCACAGCTGTCTCCCTGTTTTTTTCCTCAGGGTTTTCCATCCCTCTGCAGATGCACAGGGAGGCACTGGATCCTGTTTATACCCGGCACCATTCCCAAAGTGTGCGTCCACCTGGTTGTGAACGGTACAAGCTACAGCGTGAGCTGCAACCATCAGGGCAGCTCAACCCCGATCGTGAGTCAGAGAAGAGCAGACTGAGGGGGGATCTTATCAATACTTTCAAATACCTTAAGGGTGGGCGTTAAGAGGATGGAGCCAGACTCTTCTCAGCGGTGCCCAGTGACAGGACAAGGGGCAACGGGCACAAGCTGGAAGATGGGAAGTTCCATCTCAATATGAGGAAAAACTTTCCTTTGAGGGTGCCAGAGCACTGGCACAGGCTGCCCAGGGAGGTTGTGGAGTCTCCTTCTCTGGAGATATTCAAAACCCACCTGGACACGACCCTGTGCAACGTGCTCTGGGTGACCCTGCTTTGGCAGGGGGTTGGACTAGATCATCTCCAGAGGTCCCTTCCAACCCCAACCAGTTTGGGATTCTGTGATTGTGTGATTCTGTGGTTCTGAGTTCCTTGAGGATAATATGCTTTTTCCCTTGTCCTTGTTTAAAAATGCATATCAGCTTTTTTTTTTTGTTACAAAAAAAGGGTGTCTTGGAGCACTGGGAATTGTCCAGCCCATTGCAATGGCTACTGACAACCATCTGCATGTCACCCCTTCCCATGCACAGCCAGCTGGGATGTCTGACATGCAACGCAGGTACCGGCTTACATGCAGAGCCTTTGGTGTGGCTGGGCTTTGATTTCAAATCAGACCTGGGGGGAGGACATGTTTTTCAAGTCTTCCTCACCACACAGGCACTTAGCTGTGAAAAGCTGCTGGCTTGGGAGCAGGTGGGATGCTCGGCACCAGGCCAGGGGCTCCAGCTTATTTGCATTTTCTGCTCTTTGCACCGAGCTGAGAAGGACAACAAGAGTGCAGCAAATGGCATTCCCCTCATTCCCCTCTGTCTCCAAAGTCTCACTGTTTGTTTTTTTTTAGGTCTATTACTTTTTTTGTAATCTTGCCATGGCCTGCGATGCTCTTATAGCAGTCCTGGTGCAATCACAGGACAAAAAAACCAGTCCCTGCTCTGTACAAGCTACTCTTGGGTGGGAACCATCTCACCTGGCTTTAGGTGTCCCATGTCTCTTGGCTCCTTTCATAGCCAGTGGAGAGAAATAGCTTCTTGAAGGACATCTTCCTCTGACCCATTCTGATCAGCTCTCAGATGAAGTAAGTCTGCTCCATCTGCAGGCAGTTCAGTGACGGCCCCATGTGTCAGAAAAGAGTCACACAAACATGAGTGCTGGTTTTTACACCACCACAACATCGTTTTTTTCAACTCGCTTGCCCTGTAAGCACTCGGGTGTTTTGTACCCCCAAGGTCCCCAGTGTGATGGTAGGGATGGAGGAGGGGCAGTGGCAGGTCTGCAGATGGTTATAGTGATAAGTTGGAGGGGGGCACACGAAACTGCCCTTTCCAGGATGACACTCATGTAAATTATTAATCTGATTTTATTTCTCGTCTGATGGAGAAATTGCTTCTGAAAACAAGGTCTCTTGAGAAAACTTCCTTTAATTGATACTTGAACAGACCTTGTTTGTGCTGCCAGCAGGAATGATCCGTGCTCATTAAATAGCAGCTAGACCTTATTCATGCTGAATTACCCATTTTTACAAGGCCTGGCACATTTAACCATCAGTTCTAGGTTATATTCATAAGCAAGAGGCCAAGACCAATTTTCATATCAGCCAAGACTTTGTATTGCAGGATACTCCAAGGAGTAATTGTCAAGATAATTCTTTTGTATTTTCAGTAAGTGCTTTAGCTGTGTTATTATGAGATGTTCAATGTCTTTCTCTGAATGAATGGGAACAATTTCACACCTTACAGGGCCTGTGGTATTGTTGGCATGCTTGGAGCTGAGGCTTTCAAACATTGTTTGCCCAGCTCACCCTGGCCATGTAAGCCAGAGGGGCAGGCGACAGTGGCTTTCAGGTCTGTGCCAAACTGTGTTGATATGCAGAAAGAAGAAAGTCTCAACCTCCCTTTTTCCCTCTCCTCATTCAGAACACCTCAGCTGTGCAAATCAGCCCTTTGAGCACATCCCATTTGCCCTGCATGGCCACCCCTATGGTAGGAGGCAAAAGTAGAAGGTCCTACACCACCACAAAGGAACCTCCTACAGGTCCCACCATCCCCATGGGGATAATGGCCCTGCATCAGGGTTGACCCTCACAAGGTCATATTATCACCCTACATCCCTACAGAGATGGTTTTACACCATCTCAGCAGCTACAGACTTGGTTGATGGCAGAGGAGCTCATCTTTACCAGTGCTAGGCATTGGAGGCCAGACCCCACTTCTCAGCCTTGCAAAGAGCTCATGACAGCTGAGAAATCGCCTTTCTACCTTGCTGGTCCTCTGGAGCGAGAGCCCATCTTAGACCAATTAGCTCATGTACTGTTGGTAGGACTCTAGCTTAATGGAAGGATGACTTAATGATTAAGAAAACAAACTGAAACTCCAGTTTCGGGGGCTGGCTTTGCTACAGTATTTGTATGCTACCATGAGCCAGTCAATAAATCATCCTGCATTTTCCTCTTCCTCTGAGTAAACTGGAGGACAACTACAATTCTTTCAATTCTTCACATTTTGAAGACACCTTATAGCCCATGGATCACAATTAGTCCACCACAGTAGCAAGTGAGATGAGTTTATTTGAACCAACATAGCAGATGGTTTGCATGGCCTTGTTTTGTTCTGCAATGCAGTAGTCTGCACCTAGCCTGCAAGGGACAGCAGCCCTTCAAGTAATTACCAACACGATTTGCTGCACCTTTAACTCAGATCACTTTGCTGATCTTGTGTATAAGGAAACTCCTAAAAAGTTTAAGCTGGCACAACTGATGAGGGTGGTGAACTGCAGAGCTGGGGTGAGAGGCAGGGTTTTCTTAAATCAACTTCACCACTGAAACGGAGGTATCATAGTATTGTTTTGGTTGGAAAGGACCTTTAAGATCATCCAGTCCAACTGTTAACCCAGAACTGACAAGTCCACCACTAACCTGTGGAAGACCCTCAGTCTGCAAACAGCTGTGCTTTACTTGGGGAGCATAAGATTTGCTTGGGAACACTGCACTGAGAATAGTTTTTGCTTGCTTCTAAGATAAAGGAGCCGAGACCAGTTCACAGGGCTTTTTGAGGCATGAAAGAAGTAAACGTGTTGAAGGTCAGTTCTGAACACAGAGCTGAAAACAAGGAATGGTTGTTGATGTTTTGAGTCCAGAACACTGTCTCTTCCCAGAATGGGTGATGAGTGCTTAGCGTGTGAATGTTGATGTTATCTTGAACTGCCTAGTCTGGCTCCTGCATTGTAGCAGTTAAATAGGGTAGTAGCATAACAATAAAAAGCCTTAGGCCTTTCGGCTTCAGGCCTTTGCATCCTCGATCTCAGAGTCTGTGCCTTCCTTGCCGCCCGCCGCACTAACCCATGTCCCTCAGCACCACATCTACATGGCTTTTAAATCCCTCCAGGAAGGGTGACTCCACCACTGCCCTGGGCAGCCTGTTCCAATGCTTGACAAACCTTTCCATGAAGAAATTTTTCCTGATATCCAATCTAAACCTCCCCTGGCACAACTTGAGGATGTTTCCTCTCGTCCTATCACTTGTTACTCGGGAGAAGAGACTGACCCCCACCTCGCTACAACCTCCTTTCAGGTACTTGTAGACAGTGATAAGGTCTACGCTCAGCCTCCATTTCTCCAGGCTAAACACCCCCAGTTCCCTCAGCCCAGTACCCTCAGGTATCCTATATACCTGTGTCCTAAGAGGTAGCAGGAGAAAGACAAACAGAGTGTGTCAAATTGGAGTACAAGCACCCACCTAAGTGTACCTAGAGGCAGCTCTAGATTTCCTGAATGCATTCATTTTGGTAGGATATTTAACTATTATTTGTAACACTGCAATGCCAGGAAACTCCACCTGAGATCAGTTTCCTCATGGGTGCTGTGCAACTGCGTGTGGGACAGTCATCACACCAGAATTTTAGACCTGAAACATGTTTTTTTTTAGTGATAAGATAATCCCCAAGTTTGCAGCTATGTAGATAAGAATAGAATTGGTTGAAAGGCTCAAAATTTGCTTTTCAGATCAATTTCTTTCTTGAAAATTAAACTTTCTTCTCAAACCATAAAACAAAAATTACAGTACAATTTCATCTTGCTCTCTGTACCTCCCGGCATGGGGCTGAACTTTGGGACCATGCAACATTTGGATTTGTGGCTGGGGCCCATCTCTTGTAAGAATGGGATGGCCAGATACAAGTTCCTTCAAGCTTGAGAGGATATTTGAATTTATGGCCATTGTGGCCTGAGCAGAACGCCCTAGGTCTGAATTGCAACAGAGTGGATTTGGGTTGGCATCAGGACGCTTTTTCCAGGACTAAGGCTAGTTTTGAAGTGCAATAAGTTGTCAGGGGCAGAGGGAGAAATTCTGCCACTGGAGGGTTTTAGACTATCTTTTTAGATAGTCTTCTCTCAGGGACAGCTTAGGTAATTTCTGCTCTGGGGTGGGAGGATGGGTGAGTTGATCACCTAAGTACTCCATGAACTGCATTTTTCTGGGCTGCCATGCTTCGTAGCCAGCCTGTATCTCTAGCCTCTCCTCATGATGTGGAGTTATTTATTGGACAGAAGGCACTGTCCTAATCCTATGCTTTTGGAGATCTGACTCCTAATCCTGCTTGGAGGCACTACTGACAATATTTCAGCTTGTCAATCGATTGAGTCTGTCTACAGTACCTGAAAGGAGGTTGTAGCGAGGGGGGTGTTGGTCTCTTTTCTCAGGTAACAAGTGATAGGATGAGAGGAAATGGCCTCAAGTTGTGTCAGGGGAGGTTTAGATTGGATATCTGGAAAAATTTCTTCACTGAAAGGGTTATCAAGCATTGGAGCAGGCTGGCCAGGGAAGTGGTGGAGTCACCATCCCTGGAGGGATTTGAAAGATGAGTAGATGTGCTGCTGAGGGACATGGTTTAGTGGTGGACTTGGTAGTGTTGTGTTAACAGTTGAACTCGATGATCTTAAACCTTTATGATTCTGTGATCTCTGGTGATCATCGAGATGCATGGTTACACCACTATCCTGTCACCCCCCTCTAAGGACAGACCCGACCTGGACTTATTTCAGGCAGGGATCATGTTGAGGTGGCAGTTCTTGTCCCTCCGCCTGTCTCACACCCTTCCACTCTAGGAGGGATCAGACTTCTCAGGAAAAAAAAAAGGGTAAAAAGAAACAAATCAAATCAAATATGGTTTTGTTCTTTACAGCTCTTCTGTCTTTCTGGCAGACCTGAGATTTCCCCAGGGAAAAGGAAGCCTTTTTCTCTGCACGGTCATGGGTTTGGATGAGTCCTTTCAGAGCTTTTGCTGGATGTGGGAATCTGACTGCCTGGGTAACTATTTATTTGAAAAGACCAGTTAGGAAATGGAGACCTACCCAACTGGCGAAATGTTAAATATTCACAAAATTCAGGCAGCATGAACCAGAGAGGACCTTGATTATTTTCCCCTGAGTTCTATCTCTCGTTGAGAGTCTGGAAATAAAATGCTAATTTGCCAAGACCTGGCAAATATTCACCGCTCCCCAGCCTTTCTTCCATTAGCACTTGAAAAACACAGGTTCCCTCACAAGCCGTGCTTGATGTTTTATAAATGTTATAGCTAAGGCATCATTTCTACTTCCTTTAATGCATTTTTTACAGCTGCAGTAGAGATATCATTTTGATTCAGGCTGCAGACAGTCATCCTGAAAGAGACCTCAGTTACCTCTCCTGGGATATTTCCAAAGCAGCAAATGCTACCTAACTTTAAGCTAATAACCTGCTCAAGGACTCTGTTTCACATTTATGGTTTAATCTCAGCTGCGGAACTATGGGTTAGGGGCATGATGTAGTGTCACAGGAACAAAAAACTTTCAGAAGAGGGCTTGATCCTCTAGCTGAGTTTCACTCTTTGGATTAATGGGGGTGTTTTCTTCCAGGAAAACACTTGAGTGTGCCGGAAAAGGGGTGTTAATGGTGTTGGGATTAGAAATGATGCAGTGAATATTGCAGCAAATGAGCCTTCTTAGGACTGAGGAAGAAGCCTGACTTCATCCTGGAAGCCTCACTAAAATCTACCCCTGTGCTAACCTACAGTGTTTCTTCCCAGGGACTGCTAAAAAATATCAACTGTCTTAAAAGCTTTTTGTTTCTCTCCTAGCTTGTCTCTGATGAGAAACATGCACACCCTTTCTTCAGGATAAAAGTCAAGTGTGGAGACTGCCAAGTTCTTGGTAACTGTACAAGAAGCACAAGAGAATCCATAGTGATCATATTGGAAATTAAATGGGAAGGAGGAATAAAAGCAATGAGACTTGTGTTATTTTTCTTAGGATCCTTAGGATCCTACCCAGGAAACAAGACAGTGTGAGTCCCAGCCCACTACACCATCCAACATGCAAACATTGGGTTTGTGCTGTAGAAGGCAAATGTTGTGAAAGGCAGAAGAACTGATTAGGCTAAGCCAGTTCTTCCTGGAGGACTGAGTGCTGGGATCTCAATTTTGGGTTCGATCCCTGCTTAGTGACTTCCTTTGTTTAAGCACAAAAAGTCACAAAGAAAATATCAAGGGAGGAGTTGCTCATTTCTCCTGTGACAGATAACCTGAAATCTGGTGGTGGTTAGTAAAACAAGTTGCTCTAAAATAGACACTTTATTTAAAATAATAACTCTACTGTTATTATTTTTCATTCATTATGATATCCAGTGGTTTTCCAAAGCAATGAGCACAGCGATGAGGATACTTAGGTCAGTCCTGTGTTTTTTGAATTCAAGGGCAATCTTTTTCCTGGCTCCAGCTGGCGTTAGATCAGGTCTGTAAGTTACACCCTTAGATGAGATCTGATACAAAACAATCTCAGTTGAATGAGTCCATTTATTGGAGATGTGTTTTCACATTCTAGTTCCTAAGCACTGGACTCATGCCACAAATAGCCAACACACAACTTCTCTTAGTGCAGAAATATTATAGCATAAATATGTACACATGCTGAGCTCACTGTCTCCTTCAGTTCTGGAGGGGAGGCTGTGACTGCAGGGCATTGGGTATCTTGCTTTTTAACAGCTTAAGGTCTTTGACATAGAATCGTAGAATTGTTTTGGTTGGAAAGGAGTTTTAAGATCATCAAGTCCAACTGTTAAACCAGCACTACCAAGCCCACCACTAAACCATGTCCCTCAGCACCACATCTACACAGCTTTTAAATACCTCCAGGGATGGTGAGTCAAACGCTTCCCTGGGCAGCCTGTTCCAATGCTTGATAACCCTTTCAGTGAAGAAATTTTTCCTGATATCCAATCTAAACCTCCCCTGGTGCAACTTGAGGCTGTTTCCTCTTGTCCTATCGCTTGTTACTTGAGAAAAGAGACCAACACCCACATTGCTACAACCTCCTTTCAGGTAGTTGTAGAGCGATAAGGTCTCCCCTCAGCCTCCTTTTCTCCAGACTAAATACCCCCAGTTCCCTCAGCCGCTCCTCATCAGACTTGTGCTCTAGACCCTTCACCAGCTTCATTGCCATGTAGCCAAGCAGTCAAAGCTGACTACTTAGGCTTTCTCAGATTGTGTCTCCTCACCCCATGCCTGAATTTAGCACCTGGAATAGACAAAAGGATCCTTGAAGCTGTTTACAGGGGAGCCCTGGTGCTCAGCCAGATGAGCACAGCTCACAGACCAGGCTGTATTTCTTTCTCTGATTCCCGAGCTCTTCAGTGTGTGGATGCAAAGCTATCCGAAATGCCTGGCAGCTGTCCAGAGAAGCTGTATCCCAGAGGAGTGAGGGGTTTTTACTGCATTTCCATCTTTAGCAGGAGAAGAGAAAACATTTGAAGGAACAGGAGCAGGACAGTGGCCACTACAGATGTTCGCACAAATCCATCCCACCCTACATGCCTGCTCTTGCTTTCCATAACTACCTTAAATACTTTCCGGAGTTAGTTGCAGATTTCATTAAATTTTAAGGCTTTGATTTCTTTTATTATGTATTACCATTTTTTTTAACAGTGTCTATGAGGACCTTTCCTGAAAAGGTTTCCCAGAACAAATACAACCAAGCTTGTTCCCTCAATGGCAAGGCAAGGGTAGAAGATACATCTGTGACTATCTTGAACCTTAGTCAAGGGTTCAGGCTATATAAGTTGAAAAAAACCCCAGTGTCTTGACAAAAGCTAGGGCTGGATTTACTTCTGAGCACTGGCCCACAGCAATGGGCAAGACACGGTGACCTGTCTTTGGTCATCTAAAAGTTGAATCTAATCCAAACTAATCCTTGTCTAATCCAAATTACTCTAAATTCCTCCAGCCAATGGGAGGCCTCTTTGGGTAGCAATTCATTACCCTCCTGACCTTAAGGAGAGCCTGGGCAAATGGCTTAGACAAGATGCCTCAACTGCAGACTGTATCACTACATTGCTGCTGGAGGTGAGGTAGGTCCCACAGCCATCACCACCAGGCAGTGAGACCGATGTGAAATTACAGTGTGAGTGGTATGGGCTTGCAGAGCCTTGGTGGTTGCAATCAGGATGATCACTCAGAAAATCTAAGGATTTTCTCTAGAGAGCACAGCCAGGTCACAGTACTGCCTGCTTTTTATTAATGACAGCAGCATGCCCGAACTTGGGACCCGGACTGAGATCATGGTGAAAAAACACTACGTGGAGAACCCAAATAGAAACAGAGATTGTTCTTTGCCCCAGGGAAAGCATCTTTCTGATGGAGCTGTACAAATTCCTATATTTCCCTGAATGTTTTTTGGGGTGGTTGCTCGTGAGTGCAATGCCCACTCCAGATCTGCAGCTTTGTTACAGGCATTGTAATGTTCATACCAGCCTTTTGCATTTGATGTTGCTGCTCAAGATTTTAAATGGAAGTGGCTCTTTCAGATGCTGTCACTGAATTTCAAACGGAGCTGCAGGATTTGGCACTTCTACAAGGAATGAAGTTTTGGAAAGATGTCACATGCATCGGTGAATACTGAACCAGGGAGAAGGTTTGAGAAATGTGTGAAGAAACTGTGTTTTCCAAGTTAAAGATGCACTTTCAAAGGACTTGTGGAATCCCTCACTTGAGACTACCCATGAAGGAGAATGGGCTCTACCAAAAAACAGGCACTCTCAGAAGGAGCTTATGAAAATACCTTTATTTAAACTTAGAAAAAATGATCAGAATTTGCTAGGCTGCAGAACATAGCCAGGGAAGACCATGAGTTTTGGATGGAAAACAACATAACAGTAGGTCAAGACCAAAACCTAACACCACTGAGGACATGAGGAAGCATGGGAAGTGGAAGTCCTGCAGGTAATAGGATACCTATATTTGAATCCACAATGCACAAATATTAGAGGTAGAATCCACCTCACCTGGCCTTACTTGTGGACAACCAGCTTAGACTTGCAAGGAGAGAAAGGAGTGCTCTCACCACTCAGTCCACCTACCCTGGGGCAGGCGTGATCTGAACTGCCCTCTGTAAGTGTCCATCTCTCTCCATTGACTACCGAGGGAGCCTGGATGCCAACCTTAAATTAGAGACATAATCCTTGGGTAGCTGCATTTGATCAATTGAATTCTACCCTAATTCTCATTGAGGGAGTTGAAACAACATCAGGGCATCCCTGGAGTGATGTAGATAACATCTACAGCATCTATAGCATCTACAGAAAGTTAAACTGGAAGTATAGAAATAGTTAAAAAAAGACCAATTTCCCTGTGAAAAGAGTATTATCACCAAGAATATATCATGATAAAAAAAAATGTTATTCTGCTGAAAAATTTGGTGACAAAGCGAAGCTGAAAAATGCAATTAAGAAAAGGGAGAGCTAAGGTGGTGGCAGTTATAATAAAGAAGGATGATGGTTATAAGCTCAGCTCATTCACTTGTTGCCCCTAAGGAGGCTGCAGCACCTTCCGTCTGGGTTTTTTTGATGTCCAAGACCATTAAGTACTGTTCTCTCACTCAGACCCCAGTATCAGTGGGGTGGGATTCGTCTCAGTCAATTTTAGCTGTCCAAAGTTAGACCATTAGTTTAAGTTAGCTGTCTGAGCTCCCTCCAGTGCCCACAGAGGGAAACAGAGTTCTCTAAAGAACATTCGTCTCCTTTTAATAGTGCTGTCTGAAACAGTGAGATGAATTGCTGTCAGTGTGATCTCTCTCCACTCGATCTAGACACCTTGCTTCTAAACAGCTACATTTAGTTGAGAAGAACCACAGCCTTTGGCTAGAAATCCCAATCTGTCCCCTTCCAGCAGCTGCCTGAGTGCATTGCAGACTCCCCCATCCCCCTGATGTATTTTGCCAGGTTTGACCCTCTGAAAATCAGGACAAACCGCGTTGCAACTTCAGCTTGTATTGTTACTCCAGCTCATATATCTGTGCATCTCATCTGCTTCCTCTTCCTTCAGTAGCTTTTCATTCTCTGCTACAATGAGGTGCCTAATATTAGATGGCCACGATCTCTCACAGTGTGGGAAATAGCACAGCTTTCAGAGTAAGGGTGGTGGCCTCACCCATGCTTTGGAGGGAGCCTTGGTCATACGGTACCTGGAGCTGTGCACGGCTTCCAGGAATAGCTGAATTGTCCAAGGCTAGAAGGGGTGGGGAAAAGCCTGAGGCAGAGGGTGTCTTTCCCTTCATTGTGAAAGAAGGACAAAACCAAGCATCCCTCTAACAGAACCAGTACACTCATTTTACAACGTGACAAGGTGTTTCTAATTGCTTTTATTCATTTATTTGCTTGCTATTTGGACAAGGAAGATGTAGTATCATCTTCTTAATGTCCTATCTAAGCCACCAAGGACCTTTTCTTGAAGACAACCATACAGTAGGTAAGCAGTTCTGTACCCACACAGCTCCTCAGCAAATGCTTCTGGGCTCTGCCAATTGGTGACAAATAGACATTGATTTTCTGATCCAGTGTTTGGTCTCTGGGGAAGCTGAGCAAAGGTTATTCTATTTAGGGACTGATTTGACATATGGCTCTTGGAAGCTGGGAAGTTTCTGTAGGTAAATCGGGGTTTATTGCCCGAGTGGTTCATTCAGGAACACAATTAGGTGAGCACGCACATGCACACTCGTGGAAAGATGCCCATAGGCTTTTCATAAATTATGCAAGTAGCATTCACAAGGTGGTTTTTCCCATAGTTGGTTCAGAAGGAAAAACCTGAATATGCTTTTCATAGCATAACATAGTAAGAAGTTCTTTTCGTCTATCACAAAAAGTGATAGAAAATTGATGTTTGTCAGTGATTTACAGATCCCCAGTCACTGTATGTGTCTGAGACCAGGCCTACTCTTTAAAAGTTTTTCTGATGGTGTTGCATCAGCGAAGGGGTAAAGTTTTACAACCGTCTTCCTGTGGTACATGCAGTTGAAAATGAGGCTTTAACTGCCCTAAATTTTACTCATTGCACCAGGATAGTAACTCCACAGGCTGGAAACCTGATTTTTTGCAAGGAGATCTGTGCCTAATGACTTTTGCCATCTGTTCCCACATGACCTCCGCTGAGATCTTAGCTTTTGGTATGGCTCATGGTGGGGTCCCAAAACTGAGATTTTTCCTCTTCACCTGGGAGGAGTAGGTCTGTTATTACATACCATTCAATAAGGATTTATTCTTGAATTCAATGCTTATTTCGGACTCACCCTAAATGGTGTTTCTACTTTCTTCTACTATTTCTTCTACTTTCGCTCTTGCCCTAATAAAAGGCTGCTGCTGTAGCAGGTGACCTGTTAGCTTAATGCTGACGTAGAACATATATTCTTGTCCTTCTGCCTCGTCACTTCTGGATGTTACAACTGAAACACAAACTCCTGAATGCCCAGGGATTTCCAAAGGCCAGAAGACATCTGCTTGCAATCACAGATGTCTGCAAGTTGACACATGGGAGAAATAATACTGGTCAGTGAGATTCAGAACTGACTCAAATTCTTGAAATCAGACATAAAATTATGCTTTGATGACGAATTAAACAGGGATGAAAGAATTGGAACACAGTTAACAGTAAGAAGTCATGTTCATCATGACGGAACCTAAATAACATCAGCTTTTCTTCCCCTGACCCACACCCTTTGGCAACCTCAGGCTCACGGATACACCACAAAGGATTACAGAATGGGGATGGTGGGCTTGAGTCCACCCAAAGACAAAATGCCACCATGTAGGCACTGCAGGGACACTGGGGGACTCTTACTGAGAGCCAGGAGAAGCTGGGCATCTAGCTTAAGCTTGTTGTCTAGACTGCTCTTTCAGGCAAAGAGCAGAATACATACCTCCAGCATGTAATTCCTCCTGTGTGGGACAAGTATCTAGAAGTGTTTGGGATAACTCTCCAGAGGCGCCTGTTTATCCATAATGGTCATCTGGGCAGCCTAGATCAGGCAATTACATACTGCAGCGGTGAATTTAGGATGCAAGCTTGTGTGTGCAATGGTCCTAAATAACCAGGGAGTCTTTACATCACAGAGTATCATTTCAGAAGACAACGGTTGCCAAATATATCTCCACTATTCAGCCTAGAGTGAAGACACCCAAGCTAACTTGGTTACAGGAACAATCTTGCTGTAGTAGGAAGAAATGCCTGTGTGGGCTCACTTTACTCTGTTTTCAACAGGGAATGTATTACAGCAGCTTTATGGTTTCTGGATAGGTGTGTCTGCATCGGGGCGCAGCATGGATGCAAGCATGAATTGGGAACCTATATGAAACATAAGAGCTGAAGAGTGGTGGCTCAGGGATGCAGTGCATGAAAAAGGGAGATGTGACAGCAGAGATGAGTCCCACAGGGAGATGTGAGTGGCACAAATGTCACCTTTCCTGGGGAAGCCAGCACGACTGCCTTCAAGAAAGGTGCAAAGTGAGCTTGTCTCTCCAGTAAAGCTGGTATTTTCTCTCTCCGTAAATAAAGAGCACGCCGTTCACTTGCTGTGTCTATACTGAACTCCACAAGAAAACATCCTGTTTTTTTCAGCGTGATTCTATCGGCTAAGGCAAATACCTTTCCAAAAGTCATTTATTTCTTTAGAAATTGTGGGAGTGCTTGTCCCTGCTGCTGTCAGTTCCCATCCATCCCTTTTATTGGGCAGTATCAACGCACACTCTTCCAGCAAGGACTGCTCAACGGCACATAATAAAATTGATTCATTACTCATTTTCTTCTTATTATCTTTCAATTGCTCCAGCTCTTGGTACCACTTAAAGTGGACATTAGCTCTTTGTAACCAGTATGTGCCGCTAATGTGATAACACTCCTAGAAGAGAATGCTTTTCCTCCAAGTTTTCATTACATATATTTTAATTTAGTCTTATTACACCATGTGTCTTTCTCATGAACTTCTCATAATGCCTTTGTACAAGTTTGCTTTACCTGGAGGTAGACCACCATGGTAAGCAGTGAGAACACAAATACATTTCTTGGAAAAGCTGGCTCAAGTGATCTGTGGGTGTAAATGAGAAGCCTTTAGTGCTGGGAAGTGGTTTTATTCACAGGAGCTGGCTCTCGAGCTCTCTGGAAAGGAAAAGGTTGAAACCACTAAGAGTGAAACTCAACTTTTGTGCTCCTCTTTGGCATGAAAGCAAAACTGTTTAAACTCCAGGAGAAGTAAGACTTTCTGTTTATAATCAGCCTAGGAAAATGAAGATGGGAGCTGATAGCTTTGCTTTTGGATAGGAGGGAGGATGATTTGAACTTTTGTATGCATTGGGATGGACAAGGCTTTTTACAAGGACAAGTAGTGACAGGATGAGGTGGAACAGTTTTAAACTGAAAGAGGGGAGATTTAGTTTAGATATTAGGAAGAAATTCTTTGTTGTGAGGGTGGTGAGACACTGGAACAGGTTGCCCAGAGAAGTTGTGTCTGCTCCCTCCCTGGCCATGTTTAAGGCCAGGATGGATGAGGCTTGGAGCAACCTGGTCTAGTGGAAGGTGTCCCTGCCCGTGGCAGGGGTGTTGGAACTAGATGATCTTTAAGGTCCCTTCCAACCCAAACCATTCTATGATTACAGCGACAAGGAATTTAACTAATCCTGTAGTTTTACAGGATCTAGTTTGTCTTCTGGAAGGAAAACTCCTCCCAGTTATGGCACTCATTTAGGGTTTAATTCAAAGAGGTTCAAAGCAGTGTAGACCCAGTGCAGCAAAACTCATAAGCACATGTATAATTTTGTGAGATAAAGAGTGACCCTATGGGGAGTCTCTGCTCCCTGGAGTCTGTGGGACCAGGATTTCTTCTTGGCTTTGGGTTGGATTTGGGACTCTTTCCACCTAAAGGTCCAGCCCAAGGGGCCTCACAGACTGCTTTGGTCCTGGGAGCCAGTTTTCCTTACACTGAGACAGGGCATGACCAGTGTGAATACTCAAAGGTGGAAGTTAGTAAGTCTCAAGCATAGATATAACATTTGCTATGCACCCAAGAGTAATATGAGCTTCCCATCCAGGTCTCTACAGTGATTTTCTCCACCAATTACAAAGGGGATTAATACTTCAGATGCAGATATCTAAATAAATCCTAGTTCAGACAGATGAACACAACTTTAAACATTTTTTGGGATCAGCATTCTTTTTAATTAAAAGAGCCCATTGTTTTACATAACATAAAGTCTTATTTATCATTACATTCTTTAGGAGTCTCTTAGGAAAATAATTTCCTGATATCGTTTTTACTCATTCTTTGGATCTTCTGTCCCTTGTCACCTGTAATGAAGTGCTTTAGGAAGGAGTGCTGCTATATTGCTTTCATGTTGTCCATCATCTCTGATAGGGATGGTTGTTATAAAGCTTCATACATAATATATGCCGTGTTTTAAAGCAGCCCTGTAAATGACTGTACAGCTGTAAAGGTTTCTTAACTCAACTATCCCCCAACTACCAGCTATAAAAAGGCATTTAAGCAGATTAACATTAAAACTACCTGGTGAGATGAAAAATGGGGAGGCAGAATGGCCTAATGATGGACGATTGGGCTGTGACCAGTCACGTGGGAAAGTCACCTTTCTATTCCTCCAGCATGCAAGCTCTGGCACTAATCTTTTTTGGAAATTGTTCTGTAAGTGCATGGTTTGCCCTCACAATGGCCATCTTTCTGAGCACACACAGGGAGGATTTTCCAAGCAGTCCAAAGGAAATGTTGCCCCTCTCCCACTGGGTCTGAGTCTGCTCTGGCTCCTTTGAAAATTCTACCTTTGCTGTGCAAATGCCTTTGAATGACTTTGCATGCTGTGTTTCCTGCCTTTGTGCTGCAGCAGAGTGCTCTGAAACAGCTGGGAAATGCCTTTGGAGCCTGTTCTGCCAGGAGATGGGGTCCCATCCATGCCTGGAAAGCCATTTATAGTGGCTCGAGTTTTTGAAAATTCGAGCTGAAAATCAAGTCCATTTTAAAGCTTGTCCTGAGGAAAATCAAATTCCTTCCCTACCTTGGTTCCTGTTGCCACTCAGCAGAGGAGGAACATGAATTTTCTGCCCTGTGTTGTCGCATTGATCAGGTCAGGATCTGTCTCCATGGACATAGCTCACCAGTCCCAACCTACCACTGGGCTGGACACAAGTCATTTTATAAGAATAGAAGAACATAAGAAAAGTCAGACCAAAGGCCCCAGACACTTCATTTTCTTGATTTTCCACAATGCTCATAATAAATTACAACAATTATACATTGACATTTCCCCAGAACAGAATCTCATTTCTTGCTTTGGGGCTGTGGTCTTGGGTACCCCAGAAGCTCTCAAAGGTGTTATTGAAGTATGTAAAGGGTAAGATTAATCTGAAGAATCCACTTGAGATGTTTTCATATGACTTGGATGCCTGAAGTCCCATTATACTTGGTAGATACTTGGCCAATGCAGCCAGTCAAGTCTAGAAAGCAGTTCAGCTCGCTCCTAACTTTGGTACCTGCATTTGCTCAGCATTGCTGTTCTACGGATCCCACTGACCAACTGGCTGCTGGTCTCCATTGACCTTGATTTTGGACACCTGGGGTAGGTTTCGGTGACCTGAACTAGAAGACTTTCTAGAAGATGTGGCAGAAGACATGTCAGATATCCAACCCTTTCAGAGCAGTAGTTGGAGACCAGGTGGGACACCCTGAGACAAATCAAATGGCACTGGACATCTCCATTTGAAACCATCTCCTGACCCACATTGAGGTACTGACGTTGGTGACACCTAGATTTAGGCGTGATAATCTAGAGCTGCATCTCAGGAAACTCGTCAGACTAATTGTCCAGACTCTGTAGCCAGTCAGTGGAGGTAGATAGGCAGTGCAGAACAACCTGACCACAGCCAATATCACTCCCCTCTCTCACTGCCTGCTCTGCCTTGCTCTCCAGAAGGTTTTCCTAGGCCAATTGGGGCTGGTCATGCTAAGAGAAAAAACCTTCTCCCCTGGTTACAAATATGCGAAGCTTGTTTTCTGCTTATCACAGAGTTATGCTTGGAGAAACCTTGTTAAAAGGCATCATTACAAGCACTGGCAGGGTTTGTAGATACGCTTCTTGTAAAGCCAAAGGGAGTCAAGAGCACTGGCTGTGAAGCTTGCATTGTACTGATGGAGGGAGGTGCAACAAACCCAAATAAACCTTTCAGGCTCATCCGTTGACACATTCCAACCATGCAACAGTGACATTCCACTTGCCAGTTTAAGAAGGCATTGTCACATGAGCTTTCATCCCTGACATTTCTAACTGCTTGCTTTTCAAACAGAAAATATTTGCTCTGGCCCTGACTTGTTGGCACCTCTTCCAAAGCCCCCCTTTGTCATGGCTCCTGCTTTGCACTCGTGGTTTATGCTAATGTAATGAGCTGCCTTTTGTGTATCCTGAATAAGTAGGATATTTCATAGACAGTAATGTAATCAATTAATACTAGACTGTGAGCGTGATTTGTTTACCTAAACACTACTTCAAACCAAATGCTTTTCAACAAGCACTTCCTCTTGACAGGACTGGGCAACATCCTTTGGTTTGTAAGGAGGCAAATTAAAAGTCATTGAGATGAGGACTAAGAAGATTTGTCAGGGTAAAACCTTCTCTCGTTTTACAATATGAAATTGTGGATGTTAACAAGAAACTAGAAGTTGTTTGCGCTGAGCAAAGAAAAATGCAATTCCCTCTGTGTGGAGAGACATGTTCCTTTAGACAGAAACTTTTTTCAGAGTACTAGAACTTATTCTTTTCTCGAAATACCATGCCAAGAAGGTTTTACATTTATACCTCACATTTATACCTCACATTTATAATGCAAGGTGGTCAAAAAGGTGGGAGGGAGGAGAAATTTTTCATGTTAAAACATCATAGCAGTTGGCAATACACCTTCTCCAGTGAAGACGCCAAAAAAAAGAGTCCAGTGCCAGTGCCAGTGAAATATTAACTGCATCTACCCTGCTTGTGTCATTTGCTGCAAGGGGAGATCTCCAGCCTCCAGGCCAAGTCGTGTCCATCCAACTCATGGCTGGCCTCTTCCTAAGGCCACTGACCATGTTGACCTTGCATTGGCACTAGGCCATGTTCTCCTCTGGGATTCACACGGCATCTCTCTGGCCCTAAGATAAGAGTTAATTTTCAGTGCAAAATGCCTGAAAATGCAGCTCACCGGAGTGGCACTTAAGTGGCACATCCCTCCCATGGGATCTTGGCAAATTGTACTTGAGTTTGAGGCTTGCTGGGGTAGCGTTGGAGAACCGTGTAGAACAGAGACAGGTAAATTTATCATGGGTCATACTGCCTATAAAGGGAAATCCTTCAAGCAACCTGTGAGTGCACCTGGGTTTCATCTCACAGGGAACTGGTTGGTTCAGTTCAAAAGAAAATCTGGGAGAGGGTTATTTATGGTGCGTAGATGGTCAATATTTATGGTGCAAGAGTGGCAGGAACAAGCTGGGAAAGTAGTTTTTCACAGTACAGCTGAGCCCATGGAAAAGTGGGGCTAGCATGAATGTCAGGAGCTTCTCCTGCCCTGCTCCTTGGCTTCGAGGCAGGATTTAGGAGATGGCCAGATGTGCACACTGGCCAACTGGAAAACAGCTGGACAAACAGCACTGTCCAGAGATCCCGCTGTCATTCCTGGCCTCCAGCCATGCCAGATAACGAAATCAAAAGGGAAATTGCAATATGGTTGGACTGCACAAAATCTATGTCTTATTAAATGTCATCAACTCTCACTGACCATGTCCCATGCCATGTTTTACAGTATCACATCAGTGTCACCATATAAATCAGAGTGGCTGACTCAGATGGCATGGCTGGGTGACTGCTGGCATCTTCTTCTGCTGGCACCACAGGGTCTGGGTGAGGATGTCTGCACGCTATCAAAATCCAGCTTTCTTTCCATGGTTCCTCCAGGGTCTATGGGTGGGTTATGGGAGAGCACAGCCTTCATTGTGCCCAGTGGGCATAGTGGGGTCCAGCAAAACCCAAGTCACTAGTCACAGGGGGTGGTACATGGGAAGGAGTCCTACATTTGGGGCTGAAGTTGTATCTCACTCCCTTTACAGGTTGTTCTGGGCAGCCAGAATGGGTGTTGTAGACTTTAACCCACCTCTGGCTGCCTGACTCTACATGTGGCAGCAGCTACAATTTTTTTTCAAGCTTGAATTTGCTGGGTTTGGCTGCGACTTTGTGACAGACATAAGAGCTGAGACTCTGCATGGTTTCAAAGTGAATGTGAATTTCAAATAGACCAGATGCTGCTATCAGACCAAATCTTACTAAGGCTCCATACAAGCCTGGGGGTGCTTGAATGTAACCAGACATGTCCTGGGCAGGCTTACTGAGAGTCCAAAAGTGGAGGAAAGGGTATCAATGTCATAATAAAAGCAGGGACTTTGAGGAACTGCCTTGAGCAAAGATGTTGCCTAGAAGGTGAGATCCTGGGGTCACTTCCACAGTTGGTTACAGCCTTTTGAATTTCTTAAAAATGTTCCTACATTCCTAAAACCTATTGTTTACAAAAGAAAAACAAAAAGGATTTAAATTCTTAAACACCTCTATGGACCCGGCTTTTAATTTCCCTAGATTTCAGTCTCCAACCTGTACAGTGCTTACTTTCTAAAGGCAAGATTTTGGGGGAAGAGAGGATTATTCCTTCCTCTGGGTCCTCTGCATCCAAACAGCACCAGAGCAGAATCAGGCTCTTGCTCCAAGTGTCTTTTACTATATTTGCCATTGAAACTAAATCCATGTGGTTTGATTGCCCAACAGTCCATTGAGAGCTCCAGGGCACAGTGAAAGCGAAGTCCCACACTGCTAACTGTGTGTAGGGACCTGCAAGGATGACATCTGCTATCTATCCTCTAGCTGCAAGAATGAGAATACATCTAATTTAACAGGGATGTACTTTATTTTCTGTTAAAAAAATCCATCTATAGGGGCTGAAAGCTGATGTGGGTCATCATAACTACTACCTTACTCATCCTCAGTGACCTCCCCAGCCCTGCACACCTCAGTGAGCTGCCCAGCAGCCAACCTTTGCCAAGACTGAAGAATAGGAAAAGCTGGAGAGCAGAAATAACTGTGCTACAGCTGGGGATTATCTGTGCATGCAAGTTGGCCAGGAATATTGGTCAAAAAACTGTATTTTTAAGGCTTGGGGTTATCAGAGGTGCGGGTCAGACCCATGAACATAAGTTGTTTTTAAAAAAGTTGTGTCTTCAGGAATATTTCAGATATTTTTCATTATCTCAGGAGAGAGTAGATCTTGCATAGCTGCAGAGTGGAAAACTGGAGAGAGGAGAAGAGGGATGTAACAGGAGAGGGGCTGCAGGATTTGCTTTGGAGTAAAAAGCTCACTGGGTTGACAAGACTCAGTTACAAGGTACAAGATACCTGCATTTTTCAGCAGTGAATCTCCAAGCAGTTTATAAAGCCAGAGCACTATTCCTCTCTCCCTTTTAGAGGTGGGGAAGCTGAGGCACAGAGGCCATCACTTGACAAGAGGTCAGCCAGGGTCTGGTATCAGTCTAGAGTAAAACCAAGGTCACCTGTAGGTAGGACAAGAACTACCAAAGGGGTATGGTCTGAAATGAGATTAAAAAAATCTACTTCATGAGAAAAAGCTCCATTTCCTTCTTTTATTTTATTTCCTTCTATCTTTTATTCTTCTGGAGCACCTCTCCTATGAAGACAGTCTGGGAGAGTTGGGGTTGTTCAGCCTGGAGAAGAGAAGGCTCCAGGGAGACCTCCTAGCAGCCTTCCAGTACCTGAAGGGGCTACAGGAAAGCTGGAGAGGGGCTTTTTACAAGGGCATGGAGTGATACGATGAGGGGGAACAGTTTTAAACTGAAAGAGGGGAGATTTAGATTAGATCTTAGGAAGAAATTCTTTGCTGTGAGGGTGGTGAGACACTGGCCCAGGTTGCCCAGAGAAGCTGTGGCTGCCCCCTCCCTGGCAGTGTTTAAGGCCAGGTTGGATGGGGCTTGGAGCAACCTGGTCTAGTGGAAGGTGTCCCTGCCTGTGGCAGGAGGGTTGGAACTAGGTGATCTTTAAGGTCCCTTCCAACCCAAACCATTCTGTGATTCTCTGATTTATTAACCCACAGCCATGTCTTGGTCGACAGAGTCCTAGTAAGGAAAGTATTTATACACCTTCCCTCCTGAGCCCTGGACTGAGATACTTAGTCCTCAGCTCATTATGACCTTAAATGTTACCTATTACATTTAATGGCATATTGTAGACTCCTCCACTCATATGCATTCTTATTAAATGTGCTTAGCAACCTGGCAGTGAAGAAATAGAAGTGTCAAATTAAAATAAAAAATCAATTATGCTCTTAGGGGCAGATGGAGATTAAGCTGAATACAATGTACATTTACACTGTTGTGGAAGCCGGGGCCTTTATGAGCAATTAGTGGCATTTCATTCTTAATCTTTCTCCTTCATACAGAAGGAGCCATTATAAGAGTAAAAGCCATCCACAAGCCTGTTTCGCAGTTGGCTTCAGAGAAATGCTTCCAAATGCACCATTTTAATATTTTTTGTTGTTGTTGATCAAAAAATTTACTTATATGCTCTTTTAATTCTTCACTGTTGTTTTGGGGGTGCTGGTGAATGGGGTGTTGGAAGGAGGGAGGAGAAGGTCGAGGGTATAATTGCAAGATTAGTTTTTGTTGCAAGGGGCAATGTTTGCAGAGAAACTTGAGCACAAAACATGTCGTGGATGGGCTTTTGGGCTGGGAATGTGCCAGGACATTTCTGCTCACAACTGACCAGCTCATAAATCTGATTCAGTACCAAAACTGTGGAAGCGCCTGGGCTGGCTTTCGAGTCTGCTGGGCAAGCAGGATGCATGGAGAGCCAGAACGACTCAATATTTTGTGTACCATGATACAGAATGCACTCAACGTGCAGCAACTGCTCTGGTCCCTCATCGGGGTGCTGCAGCAATGACGAGAAATGCAGATGCAAGGCACAATTTACATTTTTTAATAAGACATGAGCTCCTGGTCATCCTTGTGAGTCAGAGGTTTTGGTCTTGTTCTGCCCTTATGGAGACTCCTGTACTAAAGGGAAAGAAGGGAGATGGAGAAATAGAATCATAGAATCACAGAATGGTTTGGGTTGGAAGGGACCTTAAAGCTCATCTCGTTCTGACCCCCCTGACACGGACAGGGACACCTTCCACTAGACCAGGTTGCTCAGAGCCCCATCCAGCCTGGCCTTGAACACTGCCAGGGAGGGGGCAGCCACAGCTTCTCTGGGCAACCTGTTCCAGTGTCTCACCACCCTCACAGGAAAGAATTTCTTCCTAATGACTTGTTTAGCATCACAAACTTGGGCAGAAACACCCCTGTAAGTGAAAGCTATAACCACTGCGCTCTGCTGCCCTGCTTCAGAGGTCTACATCCGTTTACGTTACTGCAGCCTTTCACTGGGACTGCACATCTCTGTGTGAAAACTCAGCTCCTCCTGCCTCAGTTTCCCCAGCTTCCCTTCTCAACATCAGCTCTTAGAGGCTAAACAAGCCAGGATGTGTTTTCCTGCTGAGGAAAAGCCTGCAAGTAATCAAAATAAATAAGGAAGCTGTTAATAAATGGTAGAAATGACCTACTTCTTGATATGGGAGTGTATCTCTTCTGTAGTGCAGGCATGATCAATAAGACTCAGTATTGAACCTCAGCGCTGTGATTTATTGGATATAACATGTGCTTCCTTTTCATTTACTGCTGAGGTGGAAGAGCTATTGTTTAGCACTGAGATCGTGCTTTCTAGGCATTCTTGAGCTGCAGACATGATGCACTGGCTTAGATATTTCAGTTAATGTTAAAGCCAGTCATTGCCTCTCTGCTGAGTAGTTACAACTCTTACGCAGCAATTTCTAGTCAACAAGACAATAAAAATAAATAAAATTTGATAAGTAAGCTGTAATGAAGACTGCTTTGAGCTGTGGAGTTGATGTGTGGATCTCCACGTGCTGTGTGTGTCCCAGGCAGCGGTCTGCAGGGCAGCAGCTGCTGGAGACGGTGGGGATGCCTGGCCCTGAGACCTCCCACTTGAGAGGTGACGATCCCTTCACCACAGTATCCCTTGAGTTGCTGCAGGAGCAGAGGTACAGCAAGGGACAGGCTTTTTACCTCTGCAACCACTGCACGCAGGGCTGGTGCTGCCAAGGGAGAGGTGCAAAGCGGTGTGAGACCATAACCCCGTGAGTGTTTTATGAATCCTGAACCAGTAATCTCATTGCAGGTCACAGCATTTAAGAAGCAGGACTTTTACTGCGAAGTGTAACGAGGGAGTTTAAATTTTGGATTAACTTCACTTATGCTAATCTCTTCTTTAGATCATGCCTTAAACACCTGCCTTCAAAGCGCTCGGCAGTCAACGGTAAATTGGACGAAAAAAGGTATCTTATCTGCAAAATGCAGCCTAAATGTGATATCCCTCTCCAGGAGATGGCACTGTGAAACTAGGCTTTCAGCATCCCAGTGCCAGCTTCCAGGGATCAACTTCTCTCTGAATTAGGGCTGATGAAGAAAAAGAAGACAAAGGTATAAGTGATAGCCCTGGCCCTGAGACACCATGTCAGCCTCAGCTGGCATGAAATAAGGGCCTTATGCTGTCCTTTCCTCTTGTAAAGCTTGAGTATAAGGTGAGTTGAATACTGTAAGACTTAGAAGCTGAAGGCCACGGTTTGTTGTACGGAAGGGAGAAAATGCAGAGCAGCTTCACTGTGACCCCGGGAGCAGTCCCGCAGAGTGGAGATGTCTATGGCAGAGGAACGAGTAACAGAAGCTGCACTTGGCAGTGGCGATGGCCCCAGATGATGTCCCGTCGCTCTCCTCTTTGACACCAACTCCTGTTAGAGTCTCCCTGCTTCGGCTCACTCAGGTTGGATACCTGTAACCATCTCCAAATAACTGTCAAATTCCCCCCAGAAAAGGTAATGGAACAGGCTGCCCAGGGAAGTGGTGGAGTCACCATCCCTGGAGGTACTTAAAAGACACGTAGATGTGGTGCTTAGGGACATGGTTTAGTGGTGGACTTGGTAGTGTCAGGCTAACAGTTGGAGCTGATGATCTTAAAGGTCCTTTCCAACCAAAATGCTTCTACGATTCTATGACTGGATGATTCTAATTCACCAGTGTCAGCTGCACAGCCTTGCCCCTTTCTTCAGCGCAGTGTGGCTTGATGGCAGCATCCCAAAGCAGGCAAATATCTCCCCAAAGTGGAGCTCCTTTGGGTATACACCTGGCTGCTATCAAATAACTCTTGCCCAGTCTGATAGTATTTGTCACAGATGAACCTCCAGAGTCTGAGTTTTGCCATTTTACCTATAAAAGGTTGGCTCAGATCCTACCATTTGGACTATCCGCAAGGCTAATGCCATTTATTCATGAACACGTCTAGACACTGCGTGCAAATACAGATCTCATCTCACCACCATGTTAAGCTTGTGGAGTATTCTGAGTCCTTCAGGCACCTGGCTACATTGGGGCCAGAAATAGATACCCAAATGCACATCCATCTACAAATCCTATAATATCCCCCAGGGCATTTATCTTCCTGAGCCAGGAGAAAAGAGAGAAATTGGGAGTGTTAATGCCATAACAGTTGTGTGTGTGTACATGCTTGTGTCTCTTTGTGTAGGGGATCTTTTTACAACCCAATCTCTCCTCCAAAAACCTGAATGTGCTGAAGACGACAGCCTGGAAAATGGGAGAGGTTTTGTGTATTGATAATCTATCCCGGAGATCAGAAACTGCTGATAACTGTTGTAAAGTAATGGGACTGGCTGAATTTCACTGGGTTGAACATGTTTCTCTTGTTCAGCTATGGAAAACCTGGGGTGTGAACAGTTATATCCTTTGGGGGGGATCATCAGAGGTGAGGGCAGATGGATGATCATCGCAACTTGGGTACTTGGTGCTCCGGTAAATCTCATTTTTTATCAGTGCTATTTGCATAAAAGTATTTTTGTTAAAAAAAAAACAACTTTCAGACGTGAAACTTCTATTCCCAACTTGAAATACAAGTTTGGGTGTCACGCAGCTGCCAACAGATGTGGCATTAAACAGCATGGATAGCAGTGAAATTAATGGAGCCAAGTTGCTTTTAATCAGTTGAAGATACATCCCTGAGAACACAGTGTCACTGAGACTAAAACTGGAGCTAACCTCAGTGTGTTTTTTTTCACCAGGGATTAAATCCATTTTATATCTTGGGATACTATGCTGGGACAATTCAGTATTTCTCAAAGCACTTTCTTTTTTCCCAGTGATGCTCTTAAAGGCAGTATTATAACAAAATCTCTCAGCTATTACCGCAGTTCATGTCCACTAAACCAATTTGTATTCTCAGCTATGAGCAAGATCCAAAGTCTTTGCTGCCAACAGGAGTTGTTACAGTCATCTGCAGATCAGAACTGATATAAATCTGCACCTTTTCACTCATATCTGGAAGTCTTATTGTAGCAGCCGCTTAGAAAAAATTCTGAAGGTATTTTCTTCCTCAGCCTTGACTATTTTGTTTTTTTTTTTTAATCCACCTCTTTGGACACCTTCCACAGAGCTAATTTAGATCACAAACTCTTTGAACAAGGATAATGATTTCTCCTACATCTCTATGTACAGGGCCAAATGCACTGCGAGTGCTTCAGAAATAGTCTCTAAATAAAAATAAAAGAGGGCAGGGCAGAGAAAACTGAGGCCAGGAGGGAAGAAGAAGCTCCAGAGAGGTCAGTGGAACCAAAGCTCCTGCAAAGAGCACTTAAGGGTGAATGGAAATAAAGCCCAAAGGCATCTGGTGTTAACGGAAAGGAGATGGAGAAACATCTGAAATGCACAGTGAGACCCGCTGTGGCTGTGTCCCTAAAATGGATGATGGTAGTGTCACCTGCCACCAGCTTTAGATCAAAATATGTTGCAGCGAGAGGAATCTCAGTGTAACCTAATTTAGAGCAGGTTAAAAAGAGCGAGAACACAGACATCGTGTTTGCAGAGCATCTTCCTTTCAAAAGTATGTTGAAAATCCGAAATGTCACCACACTGAAAATGTCAACCACTTCCACGATCATCTGGAGAAATGGGACTTCAATGCTTTCCTGGCATCTGTTGGGTTTTTGGTCTTATTTTGAAGTTCTGACAGTGTTCCCTTGCTGTTTTGAAATCCCATCCAATCAGAAGCCTGAAAAATATGAACTACTTGATTTGTATGTTTTACAGGAACTCTACTGGAACAGGAGGGGCTGAACCCATCTCCTTGACCTTTCAGAGATGGACCATGAATCGCAACAAGGTGGATTGTGGTGAAGAAATGCACCATCTGCAGTATTTGCTCTTTTCTCCTGTCTTTGGTATCTTCTCTCTGCATCCCAGAAAAAAATCACCTTTCTTCATCTCTGTTGCAGTCCTCACTTGTCTTCGTGCACAAAACCCCTGTGGTGTGCTAATATGCCTATGAGAGGCTGGTGGAAAAGAAAGATTATGGGGAGAGTGGAAGGGAAAGGGGATGGGGAGGTTCTGCAGTGAATCCCCAGCAAGAACCAGTGCAAAGGGTGCTGGTGATTGCAACGGGACAGAGGAGAGCTGGGGCCACACGTGGGAAATCAGTGCCACCGCTCTGCTGTGTCCTGAGGTGTGAGACCACCCCTCCCTGAAGCACTCCCCTGCCTCTACAAGAAGGGATGCTCAGAAGATCACCTGGAAACTTCAAACCTCGGCTCAGGAATGACCTGAGAAAAGCAAGTGGAGACAGCGATGGCATCTGAGTCTGTGGGGTGAGATGCAAATTTGACAGCCCGGGCGTGGGGGAAGACACACCAGCGTCTGGGGTGATTTCACGGTGGAAAGGACAAAGCCCAGGATGGGTTGCTGTCCCACAGCAACGATGCCCCTTCCCTCCGCTGTCCTCCAGACCTGTTGAATATGTGTGCCAGCCCCCATCCCTGAGGATGCTCCAACTGCACCCACCTGCATCCTCAGCCCTCTCAGGGCTGCGGTCCCCGCCTGCCCCCAAGGACAAGGGAGCTGGGGCTCCAAAAATCCCCAGCAAGGAGCATTGTGCAGCCTTTGGGCAGGGCTGCAAGAGAGGGAGCGAAATCCCTGCAAAATACACCCACAGCACCGCTGCTGAGCAAACCCGGGTAGGGAAAGCTCCGGAGTCGGCTGGGATCCACCGGTGGGAGCATCCCAGTAACCCCGGCTGCCAGGGGGGCTTTTATCCCCATTCCGCCCCCGGGGGCTTTTCTGTCATTCCCAGCAGCAGGAGCAGTCGGGGCAGGGGGGATGGGCGGGGGTGTCCGTCCAGCCTTTCCAGCCCTGCATCGGGACCGGTTTTCTCGAAAGGCAAAAAAAAAATATATATATATAATATCAGTAAAATCCCGCAGTGTGGTTGTACGTGCAAACACCCCCACCCAAGCACAGCCGCGCACACCGACGTGCAGCGCAGTTCTGCCGTGAAGCCCCTGCAACTGCTAAATAAAGAAATAACCAGAAAAAAAATAAATAAAAAAATTAACCCAACGTGCGAACGACAGAAAGTTGTGCGTGTGCCTGCGCCGGGCGGGGCGGAGGGGTGCGCACCAGTTGATTTTCCATCTTGCTTTGTGCCTTCGCCTGCTTTTTTTTTTTTAAAAAAATAATTTTCTGCAACGGGGAATAAACAGGTAACGCAGGAGCCCGGCGAAGCGGAGGGGACGGGCGGCTGGAGGGGACGCGGTGCAGTTTTGTTTTCCCTTCTTTCTCCATCTCCTACCCTGGAAGTTTCTTCGCGACACGAAATAAGGGAAGAAACCGAAATAAAAGGGTGCGGGGAGCGGTGGGGAGGGGAAGATGGGAGGCAGAGCTCCCACTTTACTGGCGGTATAAAACGCTTTATGGTATTTTATCGTATTTAAAGAGCGCCCGGCGAGACCGCGTTGCCGCTGCGCGCTGCCCCGCACCGCGGAGCGCGGCGGAACCGCGGCATCAGTTTCACGTGTGGATTTCAGTCCTCCCCTGGGTTATTTAGTCCATTTCCCCGGCGGAGGCACGGCTCAGGGCGCGGAGGCACCGCGGGCGCGCAGCCGGGGCGATGGTGCTTGGGGCTTGTATATGATTTTTTTTTAATTTTTTTTTTTTTTTTGAAACTGCTGAAAAAGGTCACCGAAGGAGTTGGCTGCTAAATTAAAAAAAAAAAAAAAAAAGCCCTAAAAAAGAGCGGCAGGCATGCGCACTGCGCGGATGCCATATTGGAATGAGTGTGCCGCGGGTGCGGGCGGAGGGACGGGTGGGCTCCGCGCCGCGCAGCGCTGCGCGACGCGGGGGTCTCGCCGCTGAGGCGCGGGGGAAAAAAAATAAAAAAAAAAGAAAAACACCCCCCAAAAAAGCCAAACTTGTCCAGGTAAGGCACCGCGCCCGGCACCCCCCCCCCCCCAAGCCCTCCCGGCTGGCATTTCCCTTTATTTTATTTATTGGCTTTCGCACCGCTCGGGTGGACAGAGTCGCTTTTCCCCTCCCAAGATTTATCAAAAAGCTTTTATATTTATTTTTTTTCTAAGCGGGGGGAAGGTGGGTGTGGATTTTTTTTTTTTTTCCCTTTTTCTTTCCAAAGGAGGGGAAAAAACGCGGTGGAGTTTGTTGGGAAGTGTTTGCGTGCGGGTGACGGGGCGGCTCGGGCAGGTCCCCCCCGCCGGCACCAGGACCTGCGCCGGGCTCCGCGGGTGCCGGGGCACCCGGACTTGTCACGGGCAGGGTTTGCAGTGCTTGGGCAATTAACCGCAGGTTTTCTTTTTACCTCAGCGTATCGCATTTTCGATGCTCTCATTTCTCTCTCTCTTCCTCCCCCTCCCCTTTTTTTTTTTAAGTGATATCAATCGTTTCGGTGCTTTCCTGAGAAATACATGTGCGACCTCCTTTCAAATTTACTAGGCTGATGCGCTGTCTCGGAAAAGAGTTATTTTGGGTGTGCGGGTGGGTTTCTTCTGAATCTGAAGGGGAGAGGGGGGAAAAAAAAGCTACTGCAAAAGGCGGAGGGGATGAAAAGAAAAGAAAAGCGATCAGCTGTGCCAAAATGTGCAGCCCTGATCTATACGTATTTTCCCGTAGCGCTCCCGACCTGCGGTAAATGAATATTTATAAAGCTTGTCAGTTCAACATGGCGGGTTAAGGTGTCTTTAAAAACTGAAAATAAACATTTTGAGAGGAGAAAAAGAGGAAAGCCGAGGTGCCGCACGTTTGGTTCAACTCTTCTTTTGTTGCTTGGAGAGGTGCGCTGGTGAATTAAATGGGAGGGGAAGGGGATGGGATCCGTCCTCGGGGTCCCCCCCCCCGCAGGACTCACTGGTGGGAAAAAGTGTAGGGCATTGATGTGTGCTGGGGAGAAACCATGAGAAGGGGCATGCGGACTTCGGAGCCCGGCCGATGTTCCTTTGAATGCCAAAAATTGCAGACGTGACATGAGGGGGGAAAGAAGAAAAACCCTAAAATGCCGAGAGACAGAGCGGTGATTTATTTTGCATGAACAGGAGACGTGTCGTGGGATGAGATGTCCTGTTGGAGCTGTCACGCCTTCCCTGCTCGCCTGGGCGCAGGCAGCTGGCGATGTGGGTTGATTTTTTTTCTTCTATTCTTTAGTAAAAGTGCCCTGAAATTGCCGTGCACGAAAATTTGGGCAGCCAAAGAAGTGGCTTTACTCGTGCGTGCCGCAACGAGCGTCTCTTTTGTAGAGACACCCTAAAAAGCCCACGAGGATAGAGGCGAATCGCAGCTTTTGCAAAGCAAGCACATGAGAGTTTGCGAGGAGTTTGCAGGGAGTTGTTTGTGCCCTTCCCAGCTGCCTTTTGCAAATGTATTTTCCAGGGGAGTGGGGGAGTGAGGCTGCCTCAGAGGCAGGAGAAACTTCCTCGTTCCCGCGCAGGGAGCATTTCGTTACTGCTCTTCTGCGATTGTTCCACCGTGGTTGCAAGATGTTAACTTTGGAGTATCTGTGTTTTGCAACCGTGGGAGGCGATGGGAAGCTCCCGCATCACAGGCTGTCAGTGCTAGGTTGAGATGGAGGAGCCAAGGAGGATCCTGGAGGGGGGGAAGAGAGCTGATCTGCCCCCCCCATTTCCTTGCACCTCTTGGAGATGCTCTCCAGAAACCCACCATGCTTTTATTTAGCAGGAGTGGTTGGAGATGCTGTTTGTACACCTTGTCATGAAGCTTAAAGTTTCCTCTTCCAAAAGGGCTCTGCTCCATCTTTCCACCCCATTTCCCCCCGCCTCCTCCTCTCTCCAGCTCCCAGCCCCTGCCAGGACCAAGCTTTGCTGCTCAGGGACCCAGCAAACTCACATGGCAGAATGTGGTGGTGGGGAGGGCAGCAGAGGAGAAGACTGGGGGCGGGGGGGGGAAGGATTGTGATCTTTTATCAAAATAGCAGAAAACAGCATTAATTATAAGCAGAGCAGCTTGGAAGGCGGTTGTTAAACAATGGTGGGACTTGGGTGGCAAAATCCAAGAGCTGCAGCGGAGTGGTGTCAGGCTGTGGGGTTTTCTGTGGGGTGGGAAGGGATGGAGCCATTGCAAAATGGGAAGCTATGTCCCCCCTCCACCCCCCATGCATCTCTCCATCCCCAAGTGTGCTGCCCCTTGGACAGGACAGCTTTGAAAATCAGTTTGTGCCCCTGGTGCTCTGAGGAAGAAAATGTAGCAGAGTGAGCTGGTGTCTGAGCAGAGAAGTTCGCCTGGTTGCGTGCTGTGGACGGGGGGATGGAGGGGGGTTGCAAAGGTCTCTGCAGATCCTTCTGTACCTGGGGTCTCGCCCCTCTTCCCTTGCTTCACTTTTTTTTTCTTTCCCTTGGAGGGATCTGCTTAAAAATGGGAAAAGCAGCTTAAAATGGCTCTTTCCTTGCAAACTGTGCTTTCTGATGGGAACACCTTGCTTTGCGTCAGTGTTGCTGCTTTCAGGCTCTGCAGCCTGAAAAGATGGCACCAAAGACACCCCACCAAAGATGGGGTGACCTCCCCGCACCTTCTGCCCTTGTCTCTTTGCCAGCCAGGGGACACCCACATCAGGTGGAGCTCTGGTTGCACCAGGCAGACCTCCTCCGAGGACTTTTTTTCCTGCAGTGGCAGGGGGGTGCTGGCCAGGATTTAGTGCCAGGATTTGCTTTTCCTCCCAAGAAGCCTCTAGGTACAAACAAGTTTGATTTCCTTTGCTGGGGGCGAAGGGGGAGCAGGCGAGGAAGGTTTGCTCTCTGGGGTTGGGAGTGTTGTCTGGGGGAGCAGGGATGGAAGTGGCTTGTTTTTTTCTTCTTTTTTTTTTTTCCTCCCCAACAGATTATTTACAGAAGGGAAGAAAATATTCTCACGAGTCTAATAACTTTAGTGCTTATAAAGGATTAGGTCCTAATAACTCCTCTGATAAGATGGAGGCTTGGTGTAATCTGTTACTAAGTGAAAATCTAAAAGCCATTTAAATAGATACAGTAAAGAGCTATCAGGAGAGTAGTACATTGTAAACAACTACGAAATACCTTTTTACTGATTTTACGGGGCACACAGGGTAGTGGGACAGTAGATGCATTATAAGCAAGACTATAATTTCATTTCTATATTGAGGAAACATTTACAAATATTCAACAGATGCTATAAGGATGTTGCAGAGGTGGAGAGTGTGTTTCGCACAGATGTAAGAACATCTGTAGAAGCCAGTATATAGTTACATAGCTGTGATTATGAGTGATAATTGATTGGCTGGACAGACAGTTGATGTTTTAATGAAGCATTTATTAAAACTTTATAGGAGTGTTACTAGAAATAGAATAAACACTGCAACCGTCAGCTCGTTAGACTGGGAATGCTTTTCCCCCCGCTCTTGGCTTGTGCTGTGCTGTGTGCTGCTGGCCCATTAAAAATATATATTTATTCTGGGTCACTGTTTCTGGCCTTTTTGCAGCTGTGGCGTTGCTGGTCTGATCTAACGAGAGCATCAGTGAGGGGATGTGACATTACCATGCTGAAGGACAGGACGTGGTAGAGAGGGTGCTGACATGTTTCTTTGAGAACTTTTTGCTAAATTCATGTTGATATGGGGTAAAGGGAGGTGTGGAGAGCGTCCGAGGAGGTTTTCAAGGGTGGTAGTGGCTGAAGGAGGTGGCTGGTCACTGACTGTGTCCAAGTGACAAAGTAAAGGAGTTGTGGAAAGCTCCAAAACCTGGGACAGGTAACCAAAACTTGAAGCAGAGGAGCCAGATGTGTGTTTTTGAAGGTGCACAGAGAAAATTAACGTAGTGACCACAGGGTCACAGATGACCTGAAGGCAATAGAGGTGTCAGAGGTCTTTTGTCACTGTGAATATTGACACATACAGTGTATATCAGCTGGTGCAAGAGGGTCCTCGGTGCTGAAAATTAAATGCTGTTGCTGTTGTTAATAGCGATGCTATTTGCAAATACTGAGTTTGTTCCATCGCTGTAATGTGCTGGTCCCTGGGAGCAGTTTTTTTTAGAATTAGACTGTTGTGGAGTCTCCTTCTCTGGGGGTATTCAAAACCCGCCTGGATGCAACCCTGTGCAACCTGCTGTAGGTGACCCTGCTTTGGCAGGGGGTTGGACTAGATGATCTCCAGAGGTTCCTTCCAACCCTTAACCATTCTGTGATTCTGTGTAGCCGATGGTACCTTGTCAATATTCAAATCTCATCATTTGAAACTGTCAATCTTTGCACGACAGTCATCTCTGATGGAACCAGTCAAATCCATCCTATGGGTTTGCTGCCAGAAGATTTCTCCTTATTTTCTGTGTCTCAGGTATGACTCCTACAGTGATTAAAAAGGTTTCGGTTGCAAAACAGGGGAATGCAGAAATATGAGCAAACACTCTGTCAGTGACATTTAAAAAAACTCCTGAAAAAGTTTATTTTGAGTTTGGCCTTTTGCAAGGCCTAAACAAAGCATTCTTGAGAGGGTTGGTTTGGAAAATGTGTTCACAGTTACTCCATTTTTATGAATCAGAAGCATTTGCTCTAAAATTAAATTGTAATAAAAAGAAAGGGAAAAAAAAAAACCCCAGGCAGTTCTTGACAGCTGACCAACAGATCATCTCTGAGTAGGTGTGAAGCTTAAAAAAAGGTATGTGCAGAATCCTTGCTATTTTTACTCTCACTCATGATTCTTGCTTTCATGATTAATACTCTTAAGATCACTGGGTGGCTTGTGCAAGCGCGTCCTGTTTTCTTGGGTAAAGTCTTGAGACCCAGTTTGAATATAAGTTATTGGAAATTTTTGTGTTTATTTGCTTGGCAAGAAAGATTAATTCCCTCCTCTAAAGTCCAAGAGGTGACACTATTCTTGCCCCTGCAGTATAGGGGATGAGGCAAGATGACCATGGGCTGAGGCTCCTTAAAGTCTAAGGAGCCATAAGTCCCTTGCTGGGACTTTTGGGTGGAAAGCAATAGCTTTCCTGGATGCATTAAAAATATCCCTTTAAAGAAAGGACAAGCAAAAATAATATTTAACTGGTTCTTGGAAAGTGTTTTGAGCAAGGTGCAGGTGTAAGACCAGACCTGGATGTCCTGGAGCATCTCACATGTTCACTGTGGCATCTCTTAGAGGCCACTTGTGGCATGAAAGGGAATCCAGTTTGTTTCTTCTTAGAGAAATGGGGTGGAATTAGCACCATAAATGTGACTTGCAGGACTCTTCAGTTAAAATGTCTTGCGGAATTTAGTTCTGGATAGACCTTGGCAGGGGTCTGCTGGCTGCCCTCACATGCCCTTGGTGAAGGGAAGGGTCCTCCTCTTCCTCCTGTTGTACCGAGGAGTGTCACGAGACAGCTGTAAGGGCCGGAACTTTATTTTTCTTTGGCAAATCCTGCCAGTGAAGCTGCTTCTGGATGTAAAGCGCTGAGAGGGATGTAAGCGCATGTAGGACTAAGCCCAAATGCTGATCAGCTGTGCTGTTTAAATGAACCAAACAGTGCCAAGACCTAAAATGTCATTTTTCCTAAAAAGTTTTGGAATCAGATGGCAGATGTTTCCTGGATTCTGGTTTGCAATTCGTATGTTTTTTTGGAAAACATCTCCGACTGCTGCAAAGCACCATGACATAGAAGGCAGAACTGATTGCCCCAGGCAGTGGGAGTTTTGGCTGATGAGGGACTCGTGAATTGGGCCCTAAATTAAGTTCATGAAAACAGTGTTTTGTGTTTCCTGCTGGGTGACTTCTATGGCTTGGCTGATCAGTCCAGTTCAGGGGGTCTGACTGATTTTTTTTGATCCACGCGGCTGGTGTTTTGAGATGGTAAGCATCAGATGAGATGTTTCAGGATGATAAGCAGTTGTGTGTGTGTTCAAGTTACCCATCTAAAAGGCTTCCTTGTTTCAACTCCATTTCAAACACGGAGGTGGGAGAAGACAGGGCGTTGCAGGTGGTTGATGTTGCCACTGTGCTTCTTCCCTGTAGTTCTTTTACCTGTTGTAAATGGCATTGGGGGTGTTGATTTGGTCTTCTTCATGGCCCTGATTTAGCTGAAAGATGATTTAGAAGATGCCTAATCTTAAATATGCCATATTCCCAAAGTAGGTGGTGTATGTTGAATTGTTAGCATGGGTAGAAGTGCTTTGCCAAAGCGGGGCTACATCATGGAAATTACCCGTTGAATCATGGAGAAGGTAACAGCCACCTAGTAGGTGACAGAACAGCTGGAAACGAGAAGTACATGGTGACCTCCTTCTAGCCTGGCACCTTACGCTGACATTTATATCTATGGAAAGAGGATATAAAATATCAGTGCTGTGACAGGAGGGGATTTTACAGCTGCTTGGAATGAGTGTCAGTAATGCAAACGCAGGGCAGGGGAGAGGCACCCGCTCGCCTTGCCTGGCTGTTCGGGGCAGCGCTGCGGGGTGGTTTGGGGCCGGACCCTGCTGTTGGCATCCCAGTCTGGGGGGCTGCCCCAGCCGGCTGACTGGGTGCTGAGGGCAGGGTCATGCCACGCACGTGTGCTTCATGGGATGCTGAAGGTGGGGACGTCCAGGGTTAGCAGGGGCGATGGCGGGGGTAGAGGTGCGGCAGCAATGCATTATAGCCCTTGGATATAAACCATCCAGCTCACTCGGAGAAGGGAAATTTAATGAAAAAGTGCTTTTAATTTTAGAGGTTTGATCTAGCTCTCAGTGAAGTTTGTGGCAGGTTTTTACTTTAAGTCCAGCTCCAGGTCCTTAGGTTATATTTACACATAGGGCAGCTGAGAGTGGGATGCGTACCTAAGTCTGTGTGCTTGCCTGTCATCTGCTCTCTTTTTTTTTTTTTTTCCCCCTAATACTACAGGGCTCTATGCTGTAAACAAGTTAGTTGCTCTAATTAGGTTTATTTTACTTTCTGTTATCTTATTTTACTGCTGTTTGTGTGTATCCTGCACTCCAGGGTGTGCAAGGTAGGGAGGATGAGAAAATTGCTTTGTGAAACAGGTTTGTCTCTTGACATAAAAAGGATGAGGCATTCAGCACCACTGCAAAAAGAGAGGAGAGCAAGGACCTGCTGAGTTGTCACGACCTCACATGATCCCTTCTCCACCATGTGTCTTCAGAGAAGTTTGGTTCCTGTCATTCTTCCCCTTCAGGATGGACAATCCAGACCATCCCTGCTCTGGTGTTCCTCTAGTTCACCATTTTTGCATGTTTTCCCTCCAGGCTCAGTCATTTATTTTCTGTGCTGCTGCACAAATGATACTGATGTTTGACTTCAAGAGCAGAAAGGTCAGCCCTATTGAATGGCTGGAGCAGGAGGGCTGGAGGGGACCTCCATGGCTTGTACAGACCATCTCTTGTCCCAGGGTGGGATTAACTGTACCAAGATCTCTTTCTGGACAGATCAGCATCCTAACCCCTCCAAAAAGCTCTTTGCCCTTCCCACAATCTATCCTACTTCTTCACCAAAATCATTATTAGTGATTTCTTCTCATGCCCAAATCAAATGTCCCTTCCTTCAGTTTAAACCCAAGCCTTCCTTTTCTATCCACCAAGAACATGGAAAACAGATTGTACTCTTTCCCCATTCAGCTGTTTCTTATATATTTGAGTATTGGGAACATTCCTAGTTCTTCAGATTAGATGGGATTTGTTTCTTCCACCCCAGAGTACATCTGAACCAACACAGCACTGTTCAAAGCAGTAATTTGCCCCTAATAAAATCCTGTGGGGTGTTCAATATGAAAGAGAAATTGTCACTTGATATAAGTGAAAACATTTGGTGAGGGAAGCTCTCAAATAGATAATAATAATATAAAAAAAAAGGACAGGAATTTGGAAGAAGTGATCCTTCAAAGGTTTCCAACTGGTACTTTGAGAAGAGAGACAGGCTCTTTCTCTAGGAGGTGGAAGCTGTTCCTTGATGTGTTCGATAGTCCTTCCAAATGAGCCTTCATTTGCATCGTGCAGATGCTCGGGGGTGTAAATATTGTGGCAGGCTGCCACTAGCAATTCTGCCTGAAGTATGGTTTTATTTAGGGACCTCTGCCTAGAGGAGCAGACTTTCTTCTCAGTCACAGTGTTAGTCCTGTGCGTCCTTACGTTAAATGCAACGGCATGATTTGCAGCATTGCCCATGAAGTAGCTTTTTGGGGAACTGGAGACTGCATTTATTGCCTTACGTTGCCTGCATGCTCTTGGAGGTGGTCTCTGAGCATTGAAAAAGGTCACCTGCATTGCTTAAAGCAAGGAATGGAGATTAGACTTTTAGACCCAGAAGGGAACTCTGCTAACTTGACTTGAGCTGTAAAAATCAGAGGTTGTGGATGTTGTGATTTGCAGTGTGGCTACTGGGAAGACTGATCTCAGTGTTTATTGGGGCTGGGATCCACTGGGACATTGGTATCTCCAGGCTAGCAGGCAATGGAGGCAACCAGAAGGGATGCAGGAGTGCAGTGTTGGGTCAGAGTCCCAAGGGGGAAAGGAGATGCCATGGAGATGAGTGCTTGAGTGTGGGCAGGATACCAACTTGGTATTTTTTGCCCTAATTCTTGGGTGATGCCTGGTCTCGTATTGTGTTGGGTGGATGAGAGGATGCCTTGGTGGGTCACCTGAGGAGGGAGAGCATGATTCAGGCTCAGTCTTGTGGCAGCCAGCTCACATGCATCCTAGATCTAGTCCCACAGGGCTGAGTCGCCCTTCACCCTGCTCCACATACAGGGTCAGTACCATATGGCATATGAGCATCTCACTTATTCAGTTTGTTTGCTGGCAAATTTGGATGTCTAAAGTCTTAGCAGGAGCTGTGCAAGCACAGGCACCCCCTGAGGAGTTGTTAATCTCATCCGAACTTTGGGTATCCGACTTGGACCACACACATTGTCCTTTGGAGATGCTTTCTCTCAGTTAGCTACAAATGATTGACTAAGTGAAGCAAATCCCACCTGAGGTGGTTAGGATTGGTGGGCATCATTTCTTGTAGTACTGTTTCATGGGGATTTGCTGTGCTGGAAAACCCCAAGGTGAAGTCAACAATGGAGTCAGGACCTAGTCAACTGTGTCCTACCTAGGCTTTTGCTCCATCTGCTCTGGCCTAGGTGCCCCCCGTTTTACCTGATGTAAAGCCATTTGGCGAGGTGGGGAACATTAGTGGGGACATAAAAAAAATTATGTGTTCTGGAAATAGGATGAAAGAGGAGACAACTGGATTTGTCTCAGCTCCAGGATTGGGTTGAGGCAGGGCAGGTCTCAGCATAGTCCTGTCCTGCTTCCTGTCCTGCACCAATTGATGCAGTTTCCTAATTGTTCAGGCAGGTAGACCTGGTCTCTTTTTTTTTCAAAATGGTTTCCTTGATCGCTTTGCAGTGGCTTTTTCAGTCATGGTCCTGCAAAAGGCTTGAAGATGGTAAAGGCTTCATGAAATTGCACATGGTAGTGCCTGGCTTTGAGGGGACTGGATGAAATCAGCAGACGTTTTCACCAGGAAAGTCTGCTGGGGCCACCCCATGTTCATCTTCCATCCAACTTGGCTGGAAAAGAGATGCAGATTCCTTATGTCCCAACATACCTAGGGTTGAGCTCTGGAAATGCAGCGGGCCCTGGAGCTCCCCATGGACTCACCCTCCCACTGGCCGCATCCCTGGTAGGGGCTCTTCACCAAAGACATAGGATCGTGCTGGCAGCCCTTACTGCAGCCCTGCTGTAGTCATCAAATGGCTCCTTACTGAAAGGCGGGACCATCTCAAGTCAATGGATGTTACTGAATGTTGGATGCAGGGGCCAGATCCTTGTGAAAGCAGTGGGATTTCCTCTTCTCCACCATTCAGGACTCAGCAGTACATTGGCACAACTGACGGACTACCCAGGCAGAAGCTTTCAAGGATGTAGGATCTGTTTTCCATCCTCTGTTCCATTAGCCTGCCTTTTTTTATGTCAATCCCAATTAACCAAGCATATATTGGAGGGAGAATGTAAATTTTTCAGGGCTAACTCTAAGGGAGAGCCGTAGGGTGCTGGAGTTGTGTGTGTGGGTAGGGGACCTCTCCTTACAGGGGCTTTCTCCAAAGGAAGGAAAAACAGGGTGGAGTCGACAGGAGATGAGAAATATAAAATGGTGCGAGGATGCCAACATTGGTGCTTATACAAAGAGCCAATGTTGATAGAGATGACAAGGCAGTGTGTTTGAGATAATGGTGCGGCTGAGACTGACAGCCGTGGGAAGAAGGAAATAAAAGAGATTTTTTTTTTTACATTGGCTGGCTTTTTCTGCCTGTGAATTAAGAGTCTGGATCTGAATTAAATACCAGGGGAACGGGAGCTGCGTGGGGGAAGAATTGGGTCGGTTTGAACCACCACTGTGCAGAAACAATGAACAAGGGATCTGAAACCAGGGAATTTCCCCCCTTCCTGCTCTTTCAGATGCATTTCGTACTATTTTTCTTTGTGCTTCTGCCTAGCGTAGTGTCACCTTGAGCCTCTTTTGCTGCTGTTTCCCATCCCCTGGTTTACAGGCTGGCGATGTGGCTTGTGGTCCTCAGTTTGGTTTCCAGTGGACACACGTTTCTTCAGACTGACAGAGAAATCAGGGTACGGCGGTGTGTGCTGCTTGTTTAGTGTTGATGATTGCAGGCCAGTCAGCACGCTACTGTTAACAGGATGGCTGGGGACTCTGTTTGAAGTGTTAATTAGCAGCAATTAATAAGAAGTGAAAAATTAATACCCTATGTCAGCTTTCTTTGCTAGTTAGTTATATCAACACCAAGGCTCAGAGCTATCTTGGAGCTTATGTTTGCATAAGAGTTTGGTCTTGTTGTCACATAGTATTGGGAAAATACTTAAATGCTTTCCTGCCATAAATGATAAACTAGTTATTCCCAAAATAAGAAGATAAGCTATAGCCTCTGACAGATCCAGTTTTCTTGGGATGTGGGTGCTCTCCACGTGACATTTCAAAACCAATAAGTTGTCCATAGCTGAAGCAAAAAATATATTAAAACAGAGTTAAACAAACAAAAATGTTGATGACATTGCTGAATCTGACTAAGAGATTCTGCATTGCCCCGTTTTAATCAAAGTGGGCTCAAGCCCAGCCCCAGACGTGGCCACTGCGGATGCATCCCAGGCATGTTGCAAACACCTCAGACAGGTTCCTACTGGTTTTCCCATCCAGTTTCCCATTTCTGATGGGAAGTTCCCTGACCCAGCAGAACAGGCCTTTCTCATGGGTCTGGTGGCAGGTTCGGGGCTTGACTGCATAAGAAACAGCAAATACTGATGTCGTCTGGTTGGGCACCTTCAGCTTTTTATCAGCTCATGACTTGGTCTTATCAGCATCATAGGAGCGTCAGAAGATTTAACTACACTATCAAGTATCTTATCTTTCTTCTTGGTATTTATGTTGTTACCTCTGAGTTCTGTTTAAGATGATTGATTTGTTGTGCTTAAGTTGATCTCTCTGTTTCTCTTCGTTCTTTGAAATATTTTTTAATAGACCAAGATTACCTTCCATCATTGTCTGGTCCTGGGCAAAAATGGAAGCAGCTGAATCCACCCAAGGTTTAGCTTCTGCTGACACCTCCCCTCCTCTCACATTTAACAAGCTTGGTGTAAAATCCAATTTATTATTAATGATAATTATGGAAGTATTCTCTATCAAAGGAGAAGTGTTTTTTGACTTTCAGTAGAGTGATTGCTTCTAGTTTCATAGTTAATTGAAGCTTAATATACACTGGGGATGAGTGATATATATGTTCTGAGGTTCGCTGCACTCAAAATACTCATAGTATGTAATACACTTCATTCATTATCAAGTCTCATGTCAACAAAGAATAGAGATGAAGTGCTGTAGTGGCCATCGCAGTGGAGAATTGATCATTATTATTTATTGAGTGCTTGAAGTATACTAAGCATTTGCTGAGAGACCAACAAGCATATTGCTCTGAATTGGTTTACAGTCTCCTTTTTTAAAAATATATTTTTCCTTTCATTAGCACATTCCTTTGGGGTGGGAAACACAAATTGCTGATGGGGGTCTAACTTTGCCCAAACAACCTTCAGTTGGGGGTTGTACCTGCCTTGGTAATTTGCTTTTACCAGTGATGCTTTGTGAAACACCCATGGTTTTAGCATGGTTTAATTGCAGTCGTCACGATACTGTTGTGATTGCTCCAGCAGACAGTCCTACATTGGTTCAGTTAATGGATATCACACTTACACTTGACATGCTCTTCATCCTTTTCAGTTCCTCCTATAACTGCTCACACATGTCCATTTCTTCCTCACAATTTTCATTGGAACAGCCTTAAAAACTGGGAATGAAAAATCTACGACAGAACACTCTCCCTCTTTCTATTTTATAACCACCGTATCTGGCCTTCCTGAATATGCCTTCTGAGTAGTAAAAGTTGAAAAAATCCCATAATATTTTTACAATCTTATTACCTACTGCTTTGCTTGGCCTCTTGATGGTAAACTTTTTCTCTACTTTTAGTCACGCTTCTTGCAGAGCATTTGGTGTCGGTGCTGCCAGCATAGTCCTCTCTGTCATGCAGGTCTTGGAGGCATCCACTAATAAGCAGGACCAGTCCTCCACATGGTATATTCTGGACACACACTTTCCCCACTCTCTGTCTTTGCTTTAGAACATGTTGTGTGAATAGCTGGTTCCCTCTGTGCCCATAACCCGAGCTCTTGGTTTCTCTTTTTTAGTCCTCCTTCGACACCTCGTAATTCATCACCATCTTACTGAAAAGCTCACTTTGGAGTTGTTTTTAAGCTACACCTAAAGGTGTATCTCTAGGTATTGCTTGTCTGGTAGCTTGCTGTAGCTAGAAATACGATTCTCATTTAGTCTGGTGTCTGATTCAAGATCTAGTTAGTCTGTATCCCCTTTTTTGTATAATTTTTCCTCCTGTGTGTTTTTATTCCACTCTGTATTTACTATAGTAATTCCTTCTAGGAGAATCTCTTATGCCAACATAACTCAATCTACACCTGAATTAGTATTTGCTACCCTGCATGTTACTAACTGGTGCAGTTACCTTAGGTCAGTCTTCATTCAAAAAACAGTTGTGGCCAGCACTGTTTCATTGAAGTATCTGCATTTTGCATGCTGAACTTTATTTTCTAGAGCTATTCCAATCTTTTCCAAGTGTTTTCCCTTCATTGTTTCCTCTGTTTCATTACCACAAGTCTCCCCCTTTGGAAGTTTGAATATTTATAGAGTGAGATATATCTCACACAGTGTTCGCCATCAAAAAGTTGGAAGTCAAGGGTTGGACTGCTGGAGGGTGGTTGAGTTGACCTTTCCTGCCTTATTTTTTTTTTTTTGGCATGGATTGTGCCACCTTATGGGCTGGTCCTTCCCTCTCTGTTGGTGGTACAGGGAGCTGGACTGAACTTTGAGATGTGAATCCTGTGGATGCTGTTTATTACCTCGTTATCTTCTGTTTTTATTATTTTGTTCTTGCTGTTATGATATTATTGCCACTGAGGTCCTTCGTTGTGGTTCCTCATCCAACTCTAGCTTCACCTTGGAGGAGAGAGCAAGATCAAAGGGTTACAATCAACACGGGATAACTTGAAAACCATTAGGAAAGGCTGAGGGAATGGGTTGATGTAGGTAGAACAAATCACTCATAGAATCACAGAATCACAGAATGTTAGGGATTGGAAAGGACCTTGAAAGATCATCTAGTCCAATCCCCCTGCCAGAGCAGGATTGCCTAGACCATATCACACAGGAACGCGTCCAGGCGGGTTTTGAATGTCTCCAGAGAAGGAGACTCCACAACCTCTCTGGGCAGCCTGTTCCACTCATTGTTTTTTTCTTTTTCTTTTAGCTTGTCCTCTAGGCGCTCCCTGCTGCAGGATGAATTAGGAAGGCAAGGCCTCTTCCTCTGAACCATGGAGACAAGGGCGTCTTTCATCGCCACCATGCAAGAGACCCAGCATCTCTCCCCAGAAGAGGGAACGGGGAGCCCGGCTAATGGCAACAGGGAGCAGTTTGATTCAGGTGAGCTCTCCTTCATCCCATGGGTTGTCTTCACTGTTAACAACCCTCCAACTGATCACTGGTAGAGGTGGGGACAGACATGTTGCCAGGGGAGCATTAGGAATAGCTGTACAGCTTGAAGGCATTTTTTGAGTCTTATGGATTGGGCTGTGTCCCACGGTTGATGGGTTGCGAAATTTGAGCTTTTTTTCTTCTAGATCTCTTCTACACTATGTAGCAGCTATTCAAAACGTAGACAAAAAGCAATGGAAAACCTTTCCTAGGACATCTTATTGTGTTCTTCTAGTTTCACCACCCTTTTTTATTGTGTTGAAGTTTTGTGGTTAAAGAGAAGAAATGAACGTTCAGAAATCACAGCATTTCTCCTTTGGTTTGACCTTCCACCCGCATTTCATTCTCAATTTTTTTGAGTGCTTCAGGTGAGAGGGCTTCATGAACGTTAGACCAGCCAGCAGCTTCACGAACATTAGACCAGCCAGCGGAGAGCTGGTCGCATGTTGTCCTTGTGCTCATGGGTGTGACTGGATGCCCTGTGATGCTCTGGGATGGGCACCTAAAGGTGACGATTCACTGCACTAAATTTGGGCATCGTCATGTAGATACAGAAAAATAAATGCTAGCTTCTGGTGATTTCTGCTGGAATTAGCTGCTTTAACTTCCCATATCTAGCCTTAACAGGAGGAGACTGTATCTTATGGTGAAGTTGCACGTTATGGCTAGACCCAGTCTACTTTCTTTCTGATGCCAAAATGGCATCAGAAAGATCACTCTTTATACCATCTCTTCTCTTGCACCGCCTCTGCTGCCCATCACGCCCTGGGCTGAGTCAGTCAACTGGCTAACCCAGCAGAAAGATAATTCAGAAAAAAAAGCCTGAATAATTGTGTATTGCATCTTTTCTCTTCGGAGATGCTGTTTGTGCTTTATTGGTCAGTGCTGTGCTGAAGTCCTTTGCAAAGCTGTGTCTTTCGTCTGCTTTTCACTGGTTCTCCCTCAGCACCTCAGAAATTTGGCCGCCCAGCCTTTAGTTTCTTCACTTCTCATAGTGACTCAGTGATTTTCCCATTTCCCTGGACACTACCCATTGGAAAGCTGTGACCGGCCTTTGAATCTTTGCCACCTTCACTAATGAGCCGGGAGGGGGAAGACTCGCAGCAATGTAAGACCATGCCAGTTAAACTATGAGCTGTGGTTCTTGAGGTGGCTTTGTAACCTTTTTAGGGTGAGGATGGGCTGTTTTGCACAGCCCCTTGTGCAATGAAACCATCTTCTGCAACTTTTGCCATGAAAATAATAAACAAGCATGGCACAGTTGGCCTGCGGGTTGCCCATGCCTGTGGGCAGCTCTTAGCAAGCAACTGTGTTATGCTTGTGCAATTGAGATGGAAATGCAGGTCGGCTTTCAAGAGTTCAGCAGGGGTAGGGAAAAATGTGAGGGATGTCCTATAAAAAATGCAAACTGGCTGTGTTGCACTGAAAATGTGTCTGAGATGTGGGGTAGTCCATTTGATCTTGCCATGATGCTTATAGGTTCAACTAGGCTCTTAAGATCTGCATGTTAGGTGGGACACAGAGGAGTGGAAGCTCTGCTGTGCTGTGGGGTTGTTAGCCCAGACGAAGTTTTGTTTTTATATGCAGTGGTTCTGGTTGTTTCAGACGGCTTTGAAGGGAAATTGGACGTGCTTATGGAAGAAAGGTGCAGCGTACTAACTGCTTGGAAACCATGTTTGTCTCAAGGAAACTGCAGAACCAGAAGTAGTTGCATGATAGGGACTACCTGGGGGCAAGTGTCACACATGGTTGCCCTCGTCTAATGGATGTCTCTAGACATACAGGAGGAGGCAAAGCATACAGGAAGAGTGCACTGCTCCCTCTGTGAAGAGGAGGATGTGTAGGTATGGAGGGGTTGTGATGAGAAGCCTGGATTCATCCCACCTAAGGGAAGCAGGGCACTCTTATGTTACCTTAGGTAAGAACATAAATATTGCCCTGGGTTCTCCCATAGACATGGAAGAGAAAGAGTCTCCCTTCTATAGTGTGACTCATAGAGATGGCTCCTGAGGGTCCTGTAAAGTTAAACATCTGAATCTGGAGCTGAGGTGTCTTGAAACACCTTACAAAACCTAGTCATCTGATGCTGCCTGTATCACCAGGAAGAGAAAGATACAGCTCCAGAAACAAGTCATCCCATTTTAACACAGGTGCCGGGTTGCCTTTGGGTTGAGTTGCCATCCGGAGCTGCCTCTTTCTGCACACTGAGGATGAAGAAAGCTAACCCTGTCTGGAGCAGAGGGAAACATCTCAATACTTGTTGCTCACATGATGCAGACCCCTCTGTTGAGGTGGGATTCATGTCCTCTAATTTTGTGGACACCTGCAGCCTGATCTAGTCACTGTTGGATCCATTTCTATCCATGTGAGAGAGGGAGAAGCTTCTAGGATGAGATTCAGTTGGCCAACCATAGACTTTGGTTTTGGAATGAGGTGAACTGGCCTATAGTGCCTAAATTTCTCTGGGGATATGGATCTTGGTGACTCTCCCAAGGCCATGCCAGAGGTTTGTGGTTGATCAGGTTCCCCCCCACCCTGCATCGCTTGGTGTGTTAACTGCTAAAGCCTTTCAGTTCTCTATTCACTCAAAAAGTCATGAATGTATCTATGTGCTATAAATGATGTGGCTAAGCAATTTGCAACAAGTACGTTCTCCTTCAGTGAAGCCTGGGAAAAATCTTTGTTTCTGGAGCCACAGGTTTTGGGTCTTTTATCCCCTTTATTTCCCATAGCCAAACCTCGTGGGAGGCTGTTAACAGCTGGAGCAGCTGCATTTTTATAGTGTCAATGCATGAGCACTTTAAAGCCATTGAGAGGCTCACAGATAACGACTTGTTGATTTTATTTGCGTCCTGAGCTTGTTTATACATCACCGTATTATAGGCTAGCCAGCCTTGACTCTTTCATTGCAAAAGAGCACCGAGCCTAAGTACCAATAATTGGAAAGGGAGCTGATATGTAAAATAGTCCTAATGCCAAATTTGTCATCTCGCAGGGTGCTCTGTGAAATGCTGGCATCTGGGGTTTTGCAGCTCTCCAGCAGAGCCAGGACTTTGTTCTTGGAGAGCATGACTTGAGGAGCGACGAACAGATCGGCTCTGTGATAACCGCTTCTCAAGTGGGCGCAATCTTCGTTGTCATATATTAAGAGAGACTTTGCATTTCTCTATCTGCATTTTAATCGAGGGATCTCCAGGCAATTGAGAGAGATCGACAAGAAGTGTCCTCTCCTCCTCAGCAGTCGGGCTTCTCTGATGGATGAGGAGATTTGTGTACAGCCCTGTACGTGCACGGATGGGGTTGGGTCCCTTGGGCTGATCTCATCCCTGGGCCATGTTGTCTCTACTCTGGGTGCCCCCTGCCAGATTTCTAGAAGGGAACAAAGTCCATAAAAAACATTTTGAAAACTTACAGTTCCTTCAGATTCCTTTGTGATAAAACGAAGCAAAATAAAACACTGGTACTGTGATAAATGAGTCCTATGACATTATTTTTGCAGACCTTGTAAAAGTAATTTCCTGATAAAATCTGCAGATAAAACACGCTAGCGGAGTCAGACTTGTGATGTGTCAGAGAGAAATGAATTGACAGGGAGGGAAGGCTGCAGCTCTCACGCTGCCTCTCCCTGGGGTCTTAGAGCCTCTCTATTTGGGTTTAGAAAGGAGTGATCTGGGTGATACTTTTTTAAACAGGTGCTGTTGTGAGCTTTGCTGGACTGCATGTGAATGAACTGGCTGGTGGGGCTGTGGGAACAGTGGGGCCAGTGAGTCTCTCTGTGTTGGCACATGGCAGAGTAGGTCAAGATTATGAAGTACAGGAGAACCTGTTGCATCCCTAACTAGCATCTGTAATGCTAACATAATTAGCATGCTGTTGGCAAATTCTGGAGGAGATTTTGTCACCCTGGAGACATTGCTCCCTGCAAGGGCTGCAGGTTATCATAGAATCATAGAATTGTTTTGGCTGGAAAGGACCTTTAAGATCTTCAAGTCCAACCGTTAACCTAACACTGCCAAGTTCACCACTAAACCATGACCCTAGTCCACTAAACCATGTCCCTAACCACTAAACCATGTCCCTTATATACTGAACTGCCTAAAAATCCCTGCTTCCCCTGCTCTCTGGAATGACTCCTTCCCGTAAGACTACTGAGGAAGGCTGGAGAAAAGGAGATGCTTGCCTGGACTCACCCAGCAGGTTAGAGCAAAAAGCAGTAATAAAAACTGAGAATATACAGAGAGCATTGTGGGCTGAGGGAAATGCCTCATGCTCTGCAGTAGAAGAGAGCCCAGGGCTGACCTGGAAACGTCCTGTTCATGTCAGGTGTTGTGAGGTGAAGATGTCCTTGGCGTTGTTGAGCAGCCCATCCCAACACAACAAGCACAGTTGGGTGCAGAACTGGGGAGGCAGAAGGGAATGCACTTGTAGCTTTTCACCTTTACTTTTCATGTCAGATGTTGCAGACTTTTAGTGGGACGGGGTTTGGTTGTGCTCAGGGTAGAAAGTTGCTTAAGCATTGGAGTAATTTTAAGCCTGGGATGGATAACCATATCTGCCCATCTACTCGTGGACTAGCATACTTTATTTTAGAGGCTCAGCCTTTGAGATCTCTGGACCTGGCTCTTCTCTAAAACATTAACTCCACAGGGTTGCAGACATTAAGGCTGAAAAATTTCCCTGATCATCTAAGTTGCCTGCCTGCATGATATAGATGAGGGAAACTCTTAGCAATTTTTTTCACCAAGCTCCTACCTTGTGGTTAAGCTGTGGCTTATCTTAGAGTCAAGAATGAACAAACCCCTCATTTTGGGTCAGGTATCTCAAACAGAGTCAGTCTCTATGCCTGGAGGTTTTTGTAATGATTACAAGAAACAAAACAAGGCTCATCACTTATTCTACATTGAATTTGTCTATTGTCAGGTTGTAATCATGGAGTTGGGTTATTTCTTGTCTTACTGAGTTGAAAAGTCATCTGGTAGCCACTTTATCACGGGAGTAAATGTTGATTTACGTCTTCATATTTAAGCAGGTTAATTGAGTTTAAGGCAAGGAGTCAGACCTTAGACTTGATGCAGCAGTGTGCAAAGTGTTTAACAGCGATGACAGCTCAGCGCTCCTCTTTGAACTCCCAGACAGATCTTTACCCTCCACCAGCTCTGTCTCAAAAACCCTCTTCTGATCCACTTTTTTCCCCCTCGCCTATGGATGTCTGGCTCCACAGACAGAAAATAAAACCTATGTTTTCTCCTTTTAATAATGAGAGATTCCCATTGCACAACATAATTTTCTGGTCCTGAAAACTGGAGACCTGTAGCAATAATTGCAATAAATTAACCCAGCCGTTTTCTTCATAAAGCTGTCTGGGGAGGTTTCTTAATTCAGTTTGTCATGAGTCACTTTAATTACATCATGACCACGCTGATGAATGTTTGGGCAGGTAAGGGTCTCGCAGAGTTTGCCTGATAAATGCTTATTGCAAAGAGCTCATTGCCAGACTGTAAATATTTTTGCTCTGGGGATGAAACTGGGTTTGCGAGATTGCTTGGGAACAAAATGAAAACAATCAGATTTGGCTGATTTTCTGTAAGTGAAAAAAGATTTATTTTTAATTGTTGCTGTGTGTGTTTCAGCGATGGTTTGAGGCCTCAGCTCTGGTCTACTCAGTGTGATTTCCAGTACCTGAAGGGGGCCTACAGGAAAGCTGGAGAGGGACATTTACAAGGGCATGGAGTGATAGGACAAGGGGAAATGGTTTTAAACTGAAAGAGGGGAGATTGAGATTAGATATCAGGAAAAAATTCTTTCCTGTGAGGGTGGTGAGACCCTGGCCCAGGTTGCCCAGAGAAGCTGTGGCTGCCCCCTCTCTGGCAGTGTTCAAGGCCAAGTTGGATGGGGCTTGGAGCAACCTGGTCTAGTGGAAGGTGTCCCTGCCCATGGCAGGGGGGTTGGAAGTAGATGATCTTTAAGGTCCCTTCCAACGTAAACCATTCTGTAATTCTGTGATTATTGTGCCTTCACTGTGGGGAAGGATTGTGTGGGGCAATGGTGCAGATGGTGGAGGCATGATGCAGGGCCTCAAATCTGAAATGGGGCAAGGACAAGCGCAAGGAGCAAGAAGGCTGTAGCGGTCTGGTGAGGGGTGCTGGGGGATTTGGGGGAAAGCACCTGCAGTCTTGGGGGAAGAGGGAGGCGTGGGGGCCTTGGCTGAGATTTCTGGGTGGAGGGATGCTGAGGAAGGAAAGTACGGGTGGCAGGACTGAACCTGGGGCTCCCCAGCCCCAAGGGTTGTTGGGGTGTTTGCTCTACACGCTGCTCAGCCAACAGAAGCAACTTCTGATATTATCACCAGGGCACTGCTGTAATTAACAGTGCTGGGTGACCTGATTTTGGGGCATGAGCAAGGCCATTGCACTCTCGTGATAGCGGACAGGCAGCCACCTCCCTTGCAGCAAAGGAGTAATCAAATACAAAATAAAAGAGCACAAGTTGCAGTATGACAGGTTTGTTCCCCCACCGCGGTGAAAGCAGAGTCATTTCTGGTTTCAAAGTGTTGGCTGCTGAAGTCACAAAGTCTGCTGAAAGCATAGTAAGAGTGGGTCAAACTAGATAAGCACAGATCTTTAAACCATGCTTTCTGTTTTCCCTTGTGTTGGTGTTTATGCTGGTTGCTAGTCTCACCCTGACCAATTTGACATAACTTTTGCCTTCTTTGGCTGTGTTTTAGGCTGCTTTTCTTTCTTTTTTTTTTTTTTTTTTCTTTTGAACAGATGAGGGCTCCAGCATTGAGGACACAGACTTCAACTGGGATGAGTTCCTAGAGGAAACAGGGGCCAGCGCTGCTCCCCACACCTCCTTCAAACACGTATGTTCTTCATTTGAGCTTTGCTGGTGTTGCATGCGTTCCCTCTTCTTGTTTTCAGGTGGCCTCTGGAGAACTGAAGTGGGGTCTGACCATTTTGGGGAGAAATTGTCCCTCTGTGCATGCGGTAACCTGCATAGGAATGGCCCCCAGCTGGTGTTAGGTGAACTTGGGGTGTTTGCATCATCTGCAATCACAGCTCGGAGCGCTGTGTCTATGCCACTGCCTTATTCTCTGCCTTGGATTCAAATTTTCCATTTTTGAGGGCTTCTGTTGCCCTCCTTTTGCTTATAATGCACTCATTTTTCACTCTTCCTGTATTTTTTCGTCTCCATTCATTGATGTCCATCCCAGCCTGTAGAAATTAATCTCACAAGAGTGCTTTATTTCTGCAAAGCTGTCCTCTTAACGCAAGGTTTACTGACTAGCAGGGTCACTCTGCACTAGAGTCCATCATGGCCCATAGGAAACTATTCTTAGCCTCCTGCATGGAGATGCTGTCTCAGGAGTGTGAGAACCAAATACTTCGGTAGGTGATGCTTTTCCTGGGTAAACGTGGCTCATATAGGCAGCCGTGGTAATTACAGCATGGTCTATGGCTCTGGTCCTTGTTAATGCAAGTAGCATTCGAAGTCTCTGAAGTTTTGACTGATGAAGAAGATCAGAGCATGCTTTGAAGAAAGAACTCCCTCTTCAAGCAGAGCCCATCACATTCAGGGACCTTGTTGTTTGGGACCAGCTTCTCCATCCACCACCAGTTGTTTAATCTCTTCAGCTCTGTGTGTGTGATGTCACATGAGGACATGGGATGGAAATTAAGCTGATGTATGAGTTCTTCATCACAGTCAAGGGTGTGCATGTGTGGCCATGTTGGTAGATTTTTCCAGGGCGTCTTTGTCATACAACCACAAGACTGTGCTGTCAGGGATGTTGAGGCCTAGTGGGAAGGTGTTGTGATGCCTTCATCTGAGTAAAGCCATGACAAGTCATGGTGGTTCTCTGTCCTCGACTGCAAGTCCCATGAGGATGGTACTGCCCATCCTCCTACCTGGCCCGTCAGATACAGGTAGCAGCCTGTTCTGCTACAGCTGCTCATCAGTCGTGCTGGCTCTTCTCTCAGCTTCACTTGGCTGGTCTGCATGCTCTGGAGGATGTGGACATCTTCAGCAGGAAGGGAGGGATTTTAGCTGTGATGCTCTAGCTTGCCTTATACTGAGTCTGTTTGCTGGCAGAGGTGCCCTTTGGGAACAGTGTAGTTCTGCTGCAGCGAGAATAAACATTCCAAAAGAACCTCTTGCTACCTTAAGAGAAGTCTCTATTTGGATGACTGCATTCATGCCATTAAACCAACTTTGTCTCCAGGTGGTTCCTTGACTTGTTTTTGAAGGGGTAAGGAGATGCAATGATGAAAAGCCTGTCTTCCATCTACATCTGAAAAAATAATACAATCCTCCATCCCCTATTTTGCTTCCATTTTAACAACAGCGGAGTATTGCAGGACAAAGGACTGTAAGGAGAATTACAGGGCAATGCCAAAGTTTTATTGTAGAGTTTATCCTTGGTCCAGCAGCTGTCTGGAGAGAGCATCTTGTGCCAGGCTTGGGGCCCTAACCCAAATACCAGATCTAGGTGAAAGTTTTGTGCTTCATGAAACCCTTAAGGTGCATGGAGATGCCCACCTCATCCTGCTGATCCTGCTCATTGTGGTGTCTCACAGCACCTCAGACACCTGGGACTGTCAATGTGAGACAAGTTAGTGCTGGGAACAGTCCTTAGTGACTATGCTTCACAATCTGAAACTTGATCCTCAAAAAACCCTGGGTTGACCAGGAACCTGAAGGCCATTAGAGAAGATTATATTATCTGTCTTGTTTGTTTCCCCTCTTTGTGTAATTTCCAGTTGCACGTCCTTTGCCTCTAGGGTAGCACTTTGGTCTTATGGTGTAAGTGGAAGGAGAAAAGCTACAAATGAACATGTATACGGGATTATTTATGAGGACCCTTAGATCACAAGAGCTAAGATCCTATTTTATGACTATGTAATAAATGTCACAGACCTTCTTCAACCTTAGACGATCTCTAAAGGTCCCTTCCAGCCTCAACTATTCTGTGGCTCCAGGCACTGATGCTAATGGAAGTGCCCACACAAGTAAAGGCACGTGAAATGGTGTTAACTGCAAATAATAAATGGCTTTGGCTGGGCAGCACTTGTGTTGTAAACTGGAGTGAGATGATAGAGGGAGTACTGGTGATGTCCCAGAGGAGCTCAGTGTTTTCTCTGCAGCTTGGCATCCCCAAGTCTGAGAAGTCCTAAGGTGGCCAAGTAGACCGTATTATGTTTATCTTTGGGAGTAAAAGAGGCATTTTGACCTGTCATTTAAATGAGAAGTTACTCAGAGACAGGCTTAAACCAGAGTTTATAATCTCTCTGGTTTCAGTAGGAGATAAGGTACTAAGAAACCTGAAAGACCTTGTCCTTAAGCATCTCATAAGGAGTAACAGGCTACGTTTTGGATGCTCTTCTGAAGACAAGGCTAGCACCTGAACCAGAGAACTGTCATCCACCTCTTCTGTATCAACAACAGCTCGAGATGTCACACTGGCCCTTGAAAGATATGTTACAATGTGCCTACAGCAGGCGCTAGTGTTTAACAGCAGTCCCTGCGGTATCCTAGAAGAGATGCAGTGGCATCTCCAGTGTCCTAAGGCAAGTTACATGTGACCTATCACTGGTGACATAAATGGAAGTGACATCTCCATCAGATGGCAGGACAGTGACCCAAACCATTTGCTTCTTTCAGTGATGGGTCATACCTTATTTACCAGGGTGCTGGGAGAGTGAATCAGTTGAGGCTTGAGCTGCTGGGGATGGATTTAGTGGAAACGCTCTCCTTGGTCTGCCTGGTACAGCATTCAGCCTTCGATGTTTGTCAAGCCTCAAGAGGTGCTTCAGTGTTGTTATATGACTAATTATAGTTGGGCTTAACTCCTAGAGGTGCTTAGTACCTGCCTTTCTACTTTGGATATGTCCTGTGATTTGCCTGATGGAGCTGTGCAGTGGGAAGTGCAACTTCATTTGAGTTACACCACCTTTCTCCCAGGCATTAGTGAGATTTATGATGCGAAGATGGGTACCAGTCCTCTCAGATGTAGTGCACCTGAGGTTACCACAGCTGGAGGGCCTCTTTGGAGCATGTGGGACCTTGCATGATATGCCAGTGAAGTAGGAATGGTCCTGCCCAGACAGATTGTGAAGGAGGTGCTGGGATTAAGGAGCACAATCAACTTGTGCTATCCCAGAGCTGCTCTTTAAGGGCAGCATTATCTTGCTTAGCTGGGGAGGCGGGTCTCCCTGCAAAGAAGAAAAGGTAACACCATGCCTTTCTCATTTTGTAAGGTTGAAATCAGCCTTCAAAGCAGTTTCCAACCAGGGATGAAATTAGAAGTGGCCAACAAGAGCAATCCGGACACATATTGGGTGGCTACGATCATTACAACATGTGGACAGCTCTTACTGCTTCGTTACTGTGGCTACGGAGATGACCGCAGGGCGGATTTCTGGTGTGACGTGATGACAGCAGATCTTCACCCCGTTGGCTGGTGTACACAGAATAACAAGGTCCTGATGCCTCCAGATGGTGAGTTCTGTGTGTTTTGTTAGGGTCATGCTCTAGTATTGGGCTGGTGGTTAATCTCCAGACTTGCAGTTGATCTGGAATGGGTACTCCAGATCCTCAACTGGTGTTGAGTGATGCAGTCAGGGTCAGGTCCCCACGGGTCAATGGGTGATTCACTTTGCCAGTCAGTCTCTAGCAAAGGCACTTTTGCTCTAGTGGATAACAACAGAAGGCGTTTCTATAGGAAGCTGTCTTAACAAGGAAACTTACTGCTAAATTGCAAAGCTGCGATTTTCAGTTAGGAGGGAAAATTGTCCTGTTCTTGTAGGAAGGAAGGATGAAATTCAGAGTGAGAATAAGCTAAAATAAGCAAGATCAGTTTGTAACCAAAACCAGAAGTTGGCTATGCAGTCAAGTGTTTTGCCCTGAAAGTTTAAAACCTTCCACTGACAGATTCTTTCAGCTTTTAATGCCAGTGGTAGATACACACCATTAAAGATAGCAAAATTTGGTCGTCATAGGTTAGGGCATGTCCTGATTATCAGCTCTGAGATGCACAAAAGCTGAGCTGTAGGTTACTGAGTGGCCTGTGTGGAACAATTTGTTAATAATACATTTTGATTCCCAGTGTTAAGAAAAATGGGGGGTTTTTGGCTGCATACAGCAATGGAACAGCTGTGTAGCCTCACCACTACATAGCTCCAAGCAGAGGCATGCTTGTCGCTGATGCTCTTACGTATTCCTACCATATATCCCATTTGTTCTGGATCAGGGGAAGAAGAGATGAATATTTAGCCTCCAGCTTGTGCATTCATTTAAGAAAAGTCCCATTGAGGGATTCTGCTGCTGAAGTTCTTTTTCTTTCTGTTGCGTGTGACCATTGAAAAAAGTATATGTGCCCTTTGTGTGCCATGTGTGATATCTCCTGGTGTAGGGTTGCCCGACTTCCCACTGAAGCGAGCTGTAGACACGGTCTTTGAATCAGAGCTGACGTGGGCTTGTTCCTGCCTTGCGTGTGCCGAACTCTGAGCTAAGCTTTTTTTTCTGGTCTGTTTGAATAAACAGAGGATTGACGTCTTGAAGAAAATATGGCTGAGAAATCTGTTAGCTTAGCACTAGTAAATCAAACTGATGTGAGAAGGGTTAGGTATTTTATTGGTCTCTTAAACTAACTTGTATGACGTGGATTATAATTGATGTTACCAGGAAGGTGTACAGTGCTGTAAACTGAATCTCAAAATGCCAGGGTCAAGGGGTAAGAGAGCTTATCAACTGTTGTAATAGAAAATAACGATTGTTTTGTAACCGGAGGCAACTGCTTTGCATGGAAATGTTGGAATCTGCCCTTCGGGTTGTGGCTACTCTGTGTGAATTGTCTTGCTTGAATGACTGCAAATGTGCAGTGCGTCATACCTCCTTTCTCCTCTGGCTGGGTGATGTAACTGTATAGCAGGGTCTGAAATTTGGGCGACTGCCCTGTTTTGTGTTTTTTTTTCCCCACTCCCATTTTCAGTGAATGAACTCTATTGAATATCTCTTAGTATATTTTTCAGAAAGAATAAATTAAATGCGTAGGTTGTAATTTCAAAAGAGATTTAAGCATTTTAGAGCTTGAGTCGTATTTTGAAATGAGGCATCTAAAGTACGCAGGAGGACTTGAGCCTTCAGGACTTCTCTCACTTGGGAAGGAGAGAGGTCCTAAACGTGCTCGTAAATCGCAGAGCTCCTCTGGGTGTTTGCCCACAGGGTTCAAAGGTGGGTTTCCAAAAGATCATAGCTCCCATTGGGACACCACAGGGAAGAAAGCTGAATTTTCAAGAGTGTCCCTTGTCTTCTGTAGGGAGAACTGAGCTCTGACCAGCTTTTAAAAGTAGCTTCTGAGTACTAGACTTATTGTACGCAGATGTCTGGAGTTTGTCCTGTGCTTAATTGCTTTGCTGATCAGTGAATGTACCTTAACAACCCAAACGTCATCGCAGTGCTGAGAGTTTTAGCTGGTGAAGGCTGCAGGATCGATCAGACTTTGCATTGGTTATAGAGAAGGGGATGTTCTCTATGAACTCTGTGGAGTTTTGCCTTTTTAGCATTGCACGCTATTTTGTTGCCAAACTTTTGCGTTCAGTTCTGGGTTCCCCAGTTCCAGAGGGACGGAGATCTACTGAAGAAAGTCCAATGGAGGGCTACGAGGATGATGAAGGGACTGGAACACCTGCCTTATGAGGAAAGGTTGAGAGACCTGGGGCTTTTTAGTCTGGAGAAGAGAAGACTGAGAGGGGATCTGATTAATGTGTATAAATATATGAGGGCTGGGTGTCAAGAGGAAAGGGGCAACCTCTTTTCACTTGTGCCCTGCGATAGGACAAGCGGCAATGGATGCAAGCTGGAGCACAGGAAGTTCAAGCTCAACATGAGGAAGAACTTCTTTACTGTAAGGGTTACAGAGCACTGGAACAAGCTCCCCAGAGAGGTTGTGGAGTCTCCTTCTCTGGAGACTTTCAAGACCCGTCTGGATGCGTTCCTGTTTAACCTGCCCTAGCTTGGTCCTGCTCTGTCAGGAGGTTTGGACTCGATGATCTCCAGAGGTCCCTTCCAACCCCTAACATTCGATGATTCTATGATTCTTTGGAAGAAACGAAAGCCAGCTTCAAATCGTATGGACCCATTTTCTAAGGGCCTGATTCTGCACATCTTGATTACAATGTGGATATCTGTTTGGGAAGACCATGCAAACAGCATGGCCAGTGCCAGTTATCTGTCATTAGGATTTGATTTTAATCAGGAGCTGAAGGCTTTGGTTAAAAAGCAGATTTGCTAAGAAGCATTTGTTTAATGGGCAAAATACCAGCACTGGGACAGTGCTCTGGTTCTGCTTACGAATCAGATCGGACTGATGGGCACTCATCTTGTAAATGTGATGCCAGACAAGAATGGTGCAGAGACAAAAGAGTTTCATTAGATGGGAGGGAGATGTGAAAAAATGGGCCCGTTCAGTTTAGCAAATCAATAGAGCTTGATTTAATGTTCGTCACACAGAGAGCTTTTAAGGGGCAGCTGCCAAATAATTATTGTTGATGATCCCAATAAAAGGAAGTAATTTAATTTACAGACTGTTGCATGATTATTTATTGGGTGACGTTAGTATTGCATCATGGTGCCTGTGAGTATAATGTCAAGTCATGTTGTGTCCTCCCATGACATCGTGGTGCAGTGCGCTAGAATAGGACTGCTCCAGCCAAATACTTGAGTTTGCAATAAAATGCATTGGCTTCTGAAAGGACAGTGTGAGTGCGTGTGTGCCTGTGAGCTTCGCCCTCCACCCCCTCCTTCCCTGCAGGAAATCAAAGGAGTAAAATTGTAGTTACTTCAAGCTTTGCCATTAATTATATTTTTCTCATTACAAATCGGTGTGTAATTTGAATTGCAAACTCAACTATCCTGGCAGAATAGATCTGTTTACCATTCAAGGCAAAATGAAAATTATTTAAATTAGTTAATATAGAACTCATTTGAATGAACTGGATGTTTATTCATGAACTAGCTGAGGCAAGTGTGAAGCTGTCCTTATGGTCTGTAGCTTTGGCACTGATCAGCTCTAAAGTCACGTCCTGGGACAGAGATTTCTTTTTTTATTGCATATTAACTGTGCTGTAGAGCAGTGGGTAGCTACTGCCTGTTATAGCTGAGTGTGAAATTTTCGTCCTTTCTGACAAGGCCCCTCAGCAATTGTAATTCAGATGAGGAAGGACAACCTGCTTCAAAGTTCATTGACAGTGCCAGGGCTGTGGTGGTATCGTAGGATTTTTCTGTACCATCAGGATGGGATGTGACAGAGACTTTCTATCAGTTAGTTAAAATTTCCCCTTTATATTAGTCTGCATGGAAACAGGGACAGCCTTTATCCTCTCCTGTATCTTACCCAAGCACTGTCCTACTCCTCAGCACAGAGCCGATGTAGTTGTTTTTCAACATCCTCCATCCCTTGGGATGATTTACTCATTGAGCATTAAAAATTAAAGTCTAACTAAACTTCCCCTTACTAGCAATTCCTTTGACTGTGAAAGGAAAAGAGGTCTCTTGCCTCCTTTAGCCTGTTACTTCCATGTGCTGTTTGCCTTTGTTGATGACAGTTGGGTTCATGAACACATTTACCATCGTGTAGAAGAGCAGCGTGGAGAACCTGACAAGCGTAGTAGCTAAATTATGCATTGTGAACCACGCGGAGAGCAGGAACGTCTTTTGATTGACACTTGGGTGTTTTTTGTACAGATTGCAGATTTACAGCTGAGCCAACAGACCCGAATCTCTCCTGGCACTATCTTAATGCATTCTGGGATACGTTAAAGACACTGGATGACAAGATTATTGTGTACACTTGTAATTGCCGAGGTGGTTCTGCTTTAATGTTATTGACAGATGGAAATTCAAATAGGGCATTTCTGTGTGCAGATCCGTGCGGTGAGCTTGAGTCTGCTCGCTGTGTAAACCAGGAGACAGAGGAGACTGGAGATGTAAAGAAATACAGCAGGGAGAGAACCACGTCTGTATTCTGATTTTATAATGAAGTGGTACAGACGGAAAAACCTCTGAACGCTGTCTGTCCATGGATTTGGTGATCAAGATGATCAATTGTACTGTGATTATGTGTAGGAAAGCAGCCTTTACTTCTCTGTTACACCAATATAAGGATTAAAGCAGAAAAGCCTGATCCTGGGGTGAAGTGAGTGCCTGATAACTGGTATTGAGCTTCATCAAGTGAAATATGCCATTAAGGGCGGTGGACATAAAGCATTTTGCTTGCCCAGCCTTTCTGTGAAGGCGACCATCATCATTTGGTCACTATTTGAAATAGGTTTTTGTGTTTCACTCAGGTTAGGTTAACTTTTAGCTTAGATCCAGGCCAAAGGAGGGGTATTTCACTCCGATTCAAAGTGCTGGATCTAATCTTGGGCAGGGTATGGATGAAGAAGGAGATAAAACTTGTGCCACAGCTAGCCGGGTTGCCTTCAAATGACAACTTGGCGGGGTTTTTTTTTTGTATCATTATCTGGATCTATCACAGAGCCAAATCCTGCTCTTTGAGATCACTGGTGTAAGGAAGGGGAGAAGTGGGTCTGGTTGGCAAAGTCAAACTTATGGCATCAGGACTCACCAGATTCTGCGTAGTCAAAAGATAGTTGGCTGTGTTGCACAGCCTATTTGGACCAGTACTATTCAATATATTCATTAATGACTTGGATGAGGGAATAGAGTGCACTGTCAGCAAGTTCGCTGATGACACGAAACTGGGAGGAGTGGCTGACACACCAGAAGGCTGCGCAGCCATTCAGAGGGACCTGGACAGGCTGGAGAGTTGGGCGGGGAGAAATTTAATGAAATATAACAAGGGCAAGTGTAGAGTCCTGCATCTGGGCAAGAACAACCCCATGTACCAGTACAAGTTGGGGACAGACCTGTTGGAGAGCAGCATAGGGGAAAGGGACCTGGGGGTCCTAGTGGACAGCAGGATGACCATGAGCCAGCAGTGTGCCCTTGTGGCCAAGAAGGCCAATGGCATCCTGGGGTGTATTAGAAGGGGTGTGGTCAGCAGGTCAAGAGAGGTTCTCCTCCCCCTCTACTCTGTCCTGGTGAGGCCGCATCTGGAATATTGTGTCCAGTTCTGGGCCCCTCAGTTCAAGAAGGACAGGGAACTGCTAGAGAGAGTCCAGCGCAGAGCCACGAAGATGATTAAGGGGGTGGAACATCTCCCTTATGAGGAAAGGCTGAGGGAGCTGGGTCTCTTTAGCTTAGAGAAGAGGAGACTGAGGGGTGACCTCATTAATGTTTATAAATATGTAAAGGGCAAGTGTCATGAGGATGGAGCCAGGCTCTTCTCAGTGACATCCCTTGACAGGACAAGGGGCAATGGGTGCAAGCTGGAACACAGGGGGTTCCACATAAATATGAGGAAAAACTTCTTTACGGTGAGGGTGACTGAACACTGGAACAGGCTGCCCCGAGAGGTTGTGGAGTCTCCTTCTCTGGAGACGTTCAAGGCCCGCCTGGACGCGTTCCTGTGTGATATGGTCTAGGCAATCCTGCTCCGGCAGGGGGATTGGACTAGATGATCTTTCGAGGTCCCTTCCAATCCCTAACATTCTGTGATTCTGTGATTCTATTTGTGTGCAGGATGTCAGATAGATTGAAGAAATAAATTAACTTTGAGTCAGTTTTTTCATTTTCTTAGTGCTCAGGTGAAATCATTGATGGATGTAGTAGTTAGAACAGATGCTGGGGCTGGGCTACAGCACAAAGTAATGGGATTGAGAGAAAATGGGGCACGGTGGGAACAGGAGAAGTAAGGGGAGATGGTGAGAGAGGAGCAAAGAGAAGAGCAAGCCTTGAGCAGTCACTTTCTGCTCGGGGTGTGGATTTGGTGTCATTCAAAACTCCCTAGGTGCACAGGAGGCTTTTCTGAGGGGCACAGCTGGGGGTGGTGGTGGAGATGTGGCCCATGCTCTTGCTTTCAGCATCATTCTTGGAGGTCACTTGTGTCCGCAAAGCTTGTCCACAGGTTCTTCAGGGAGTGACACAGAGATAATGTTTCTGAAAATAGATGAGGACCTCCAGAGCTTCTCTCTCAGAAAATGCGATCATGGATGTTTGGTGTTTTTTTTAACCAAAGCCAACTTTCCCCTGGTAATCTCATCCCAGAGGAAGTAAAACTTAAACTATGCCTGCAGGTCTGTGTTTACCATGCAGGTAGAGGGATCAGATGGGCAGGGTGGACTTCTCCTTTTATCTTTGTGAGGAGTTGGCTCGCGTCCACCGACTTACCTGAGATGAGTTTGCTTTTCTACTGGTATAATTGAGAGCAGATCTGGCCCCAGTTTAGCTCTTTCACTGAAGGTTCACCTGAAATATTACTTCCTAAGAGCTTGAGGCTGGAGAAAATCAGTAGGCATTCACTGAGCTTATGCTGTTTTACATCAGCTAAGGACTGGGCCCTCGAGCCAAGTAAAATGAAACTCGGAAATCTTCTTTGGCAGGTTGTACTATCAAAGACTGTGGATATTTCTAAAGTAGTGTATAGATTTTTTTTTTAATATCTTCTTTGTCCAATTCTTATCCTCTTATTCCATCAAAACCAAGTTTAGACTAACCTAATGTAAATAGATTGCAGCATTTCTTTATTTTAAATACTGCAAATGACTCCTAGAACAGTGTTTTATGTGTGCTTTTCACGTCGACTTTAGCAGAGTATTAATTATGCAGGGGTGACGTTAGCATAAATAACTAGTCAGCAAATAAATGTCAATTAAATATTCTATTAGCATAGTAGGCAGCTTTATGCATTGGCATAGAACATTTAGCAGATTATACTTAACAAGCATATGAAAAAAAGCATATTTTTTTTCTTTGCTCTCCTAATCATGGCAGAGGGGAGGAGAGGAGGGGATGTAAAAATAATGCCAGCTTTGGCTGAAGTGCCTGGGGTGTTTGATCTGAAATTTGCCCTAGTAGGAGCCATGCCAGTTGACTCCCTTGCCTTTTGGGAGCAGGCAGCAGCTGGAAATCACTGGAGCATATCGTAGCTCGGCATCTCCCCTCCGGCCCCATGTAGCCCCGTGCAGACTCACTCTGAAGAAGCAAATATTTTCATTACAGCACCCACGGGAGTTTTTCTTTCCCTTCCTTGACATGACTCAGATGGCTCAGGCTGGGGTGTGAAAATTCAAGAGTTAGCCCCTTTCTCGCACGGCATCAGGATAATGTTGCCTTGATCAGGAAAATGGTCTTTTCACTACTGTGTGAAACTGCAGATCTTTTGCATGTACTGCTGGCTTTAGTTACTTTTGAAAGATTTAATATTGCCAAATGAGGCCCTTTCGGAGTAAACTGAGTGTAACAGGCCCCCACCTGTCTTTTGGGAATGTAATGGTTGAGCTACTGTGCAAATGTGGCACAGCCTAGTCAGTGGGACAGGCTTTGCAAAAAGTTTGAGTTGTAAACTTCATCAAATGCAGAATTTAATGAGCATCTCCAGATCTGCTGGGCTTGAGGTCAACCTTCTCCATTTTGATTTTCCTTTTCATGTAATTTTTCAGGTCTAGAGATGTAGTTGCAGAGAACCTTGTAGGGATGAGAAGCTGGCAGGTTTGTAAGGTGGGCTCGGAAGTAAATGATTTATCCCAGTGTTTCTGTTGTGAAACTCAAAGAACACTGTGTGAGTGGGAAATGCGAGGTGTGCGCTGCTTAGGCTTTATCTGGGACTGCCGTGAGTGATGGAAGTTATTGAGGGGAAAAATCAATGCTTGGTTAAACATAGATCCTTTTGTTTCAAGTTTTTCAGGAGTGCGGTGGGGGTGGTCCTTTGGGAGTGTACCTACCATGAAGCTCCCAGCCTTGGCTGTGCAATGACCCCGTGGTTTGGGTACATGGCGGTGGGTACTGTCAGGCTGTCTGCTAAGGGGAAGATTTCCCATGGGGTAAAGCCCCATCAGCTGGGGTCACTCTTTGTGCTTCTCTATTGAGTTTTGGGTAGAACTGACTTAGAAAAGGTGTTTTTGCCTTTCACGAAAACCGTAAATGCGAAGCCTCTGCTTTGTTCTCATCAATATCTTCTTTGGAAATAATGTTGGTTTTCCCCCCAAAATTGTCAGGACAGTTGTTTCTGGGATTAAATACCCCAAATGTTGTCTTGAGTTGCATCAGTGCCTTATGGGATTCATATGTGGGTGTTGGTCCCTCCTTGCCCTTTTGCCTGGGTTAAACTTTCTCTCATGAGGGTCTGGTCTCTCCTTGTGGAGTCATCCTGAGATGTCTTCTCCTCGATGCCCTGTGAGGTGCTCTTGTGCCTGGGGAACCCAGCCCTTGTTGAGGATCAGGCACTTGAGAAACCAAAGCCATGCAAGATGGTTTAGGTTTCCAGTAAAAAAAAAAAAAAGCCCAAAGCTTGCACATGAAGTAGGCTCTGTTTATTAAAAGCAAGAAAAGAACACACTTTAATCAAAACCTAATTTTCCAGCAAGAAGCCGTTTCAGCAGAAACGTATCCAGCAAGCCTAGTTTCCAGGGACAACGACATCTGCTTATGCTGTATTTATATTTATTTATTCTTGCAAACAAATGGAGTAAAGGAAACAGGAGCAGGTCTGACCAGACAGTCCGTGGTCCAGTGAGGCAGGGATGCACGCAGTGACTGCGGCCACCAAAACCGCGCGGGACCCTGCGGTGCACCTGAAGTGCCTGCTCAGCATCAGTTTTGGGGTGCTTTTCTTATTGCCTAGGATTATTTGGGGAAAACAGATTTGGCCCGTACCCAAATTAGATATCAGTGCAACTTCTTAGAGGTGTGACAGTTTCACTGATGCAGTTGTCCCCGCACAGTCCTAATGCAAATCCTGGATTTTTGCACACTTATGGGTGGAAAGTACTTTCATTTCTATTTCTGGATATAACCAATCCTCATTCCTGTACTGGACTGAGCTATACAGTCAGTGAAACTAGTAAAACAATATTGCATAGTTTTACAGCTGACACTGAGGATCATACAGCACTGTTTATATTACTGCGTTATTAACCCAGCTTGGAGCATGGGTTTAATCTGTCGGTTGGCTAACAGCCAAGGAAGGGTTCAAGAAGGGGTTTCACTGGTGGAGTGAGGTTTGGTAACAAACGACACAGACATACTGATACTGAAATGAATGTACCTTCTGAGTGCTTTTTCCTTGCTTGGGTGGACTGTCTGACCTACGAGGAATGGCTGAGGGAGCTGGGGTTGTTTAGCCTGGAGAAGAGGAGGCTCAGAGGTGACCTTATCGCAGTCTACAACTACCTGAAGGGAGGCTGTGGCGTAGTGGGAGTCAGCCTCTTCTCCCAGGCAACTAGCGATAGGACAAGAGGACATAGCCTCAAGCTTTGCCAGGGAAGGTTCAGGTTGGACATCAGGAAGCATTTCTTCTCAGCAAGGGTCATTAGACATTGGAAGGGGCTGCCCAGGGAGGTGGTGGAGTCACCATCTCTGGATGTGTTTAAGAAAAGATTGGACAAGTCACTTAGTGCCATGGTCTAGTTGACATGGTGGTGTCAGGGCAATGTATGGACTCGATGATCCCAGAGGTCTCTTCCAACCTGGTTGATTCTGTGATTCTGTGATTCTGTCTGTCCTGACTTTTATTACCATGTACTGTGACCAGTGCATGGTGTCCTCGTCCATAAATGAATGATGTTGCCATCCCCATTGCAAGAACATGGTAAAGCAGCAGGATGGTTTGCAGCACTGTAACGGTCCCTTTTGGGTGCTACGGGGAAGGCTGAACTATTTTAACTACGACTATCCAGTTAACGATTAAAGAAGCAGCACCTTGTGTACAAGGAACAGTGGAGCTGAGGATCAGGCTTATTGCAATGAAAACTGAGAGCCTAATCCCTCTATAAACAGTCTGGAGGGGGATGGAGGTGGGGAAAAGAAAAGCAGTGATTTTCACGGACTTTGACAAGTTATAAATATATCCTGAGTGAAACCCATAGCGTGGAGCTTTATGAAAGATTTAATGAATAAATATTTCATGCCCACATGGTGCTTCTTCAGTAACGCATGCTGTCGGTGAAAAGCAATAAACAAAGAACCTCCTTCAGGGTTTGTTTGGGCTTTTAAATTAAACTAATTTAATCAACTTTTTCAGTCAAGCTTGATATTAGTTAATTTCTGTACACAACACTGTATTCGGGTCTGTTTGTTTTCTCCTGATACCTGTTCTCCTGTTTGGAAGATGCTTGAATATCAAAGAATGATTTGTTTAATCCTGCCCCTATGGTGCACATCTGGGTTTTGAAGGTACATTCTGACTTTCTCCTTATCCTACAGCCTGAGGAGTCAGCCATCCTCTACCATCGCAGCTGTAGGTGTTGTGGGACCCCAGCTGAGGTTTTCATTGTCCAGCAGAGAGATCACTTGAGCACGATGGTCATTTCTGAATGCAAGCAAGCAGACATCTTTTGAGCTTTGGAAGCCTTCTGCACCCGGTTTGCTGCTGCTTGAAGGACCAGAACTAGTCAAAAGTGCTCTGGAATCTGGCCTCATGTGGGCAGCGAGGCTTGCACGCTTGGATTGCTGCACAGATTTATGCAGGGAGGTTGAAATGCTCCTCCAGCTCAGGCTGTTGGCAAAGCTGGGGCTTGGGTTGCTAGTGCCATTGCTTTATGCTTGACTGTCACAACAAATGGCCAGGAGGAGATTAGGGTATGTATTAGCTCTGTGCTCCATGTCTTTGCAATATTTAAAAAAAAAAATTCTCAGAGACCTGATTTTTCCTTGGGAACAGCAGGACTGTGGCCAGTTGATTCCTTCACAGCTGGATCACACAAATAAGACACAGTAGGAAGGTAAAAGCAAGGGTGATCGGAGAGGTAGAGCTAACTTTGGGAAGGCATCTGCGGGCAGGGCTGCTCAGTGAGCTGAGGATCTGCTCAAACTTGGACACTGATACACCTTTGCATGGGGTGGTGGGGTTGGACACAGGTGCACGGAATGGGGCGTTTCTTAGCTTCTTTTGCCATGAAAAGGAGTAGAAATTTGTTTTTTTTTCTTTTCTTTCCCCCCACAACCACTGATCTGGAACTGCTTTTTGTAGTGGGCAGCAAATTTATCCCTCTTGCCTGGATGGAGTACATCCCCTTGAGGTTTGTGCCACACTATGGGCAGTGACAAAACACGAGGGGTTGTATTAGAAACCGAGGAAGCTTTGCTTGTCCAAACCCATGTACAGCTATATTTCATTTATTTTTTTAGTGTTACTAGGCAATGTATGAGATTGTGTCTGTATAGATGAAAGGCCAAGCCCTTTGCACAGCAAAAGGGTTCAACTTTGGCAAAGACTGATGGAGCAAAACTCCTTGCAGTAGTGTTGAGCTGCAATAGCTGACTGATCCAGCCCGAAGAGTTGGCAGAACCAATTTCTGCTGCAGCTCCCGACCTCCTACAAGGAAAGCACGTTTCAATGGGACTCAAGCTCTGTTCGGCGTGCTTGGAGGGCTTAAGATGAGCAGTTGAGACCCCATGACTTCGTCTTTTGCTGCTTGCAATTCTGGTCACAGTCCGCGCGATAGCACTGCAGCCACTGCTGTGACTGAACCATTGGTTTTGGACCTGACATTTAGCACAAGTTGTGCTGGAGGAACAAAGATACAGGAGGAGAAGAGTAATTGTAGCGCAAGGCAGAGACTGTGAATGAGAAGCCATATTTCCAAGGAAATATAGGAGGAAAAAGCTGTGAGCAGACATCAGGCTTTTCTGTGAGTAGAGATTTCCTGAGATTTCCTTGTTCTTTAGTGCAGGTGAAATGGGGTGGATTTTCAGAAGATACCTTTGAGACCATTTCAGGTAAAATCTCCCTTTGATGGTTGTTGCAAAAAAACCCTTCCATCCGTTACGCAAAAGAGTAAAATCCTCCTCTAGAGGTATTTGAGTGCCAAGGGATGGAAGGATGTAGATTATTTTACAGTTAAAGTCCCAATGAGGCTCCTAATAAGACAGTAAGTTTTAGAAGTGCTGGCCCTGTTGCTCTGTGTTGAGCTACGTTTGACATCATCCAACTGTTTGGTGCAAACCATGTGAATACAGAACAAAATGCAGAACAGTTGAGATCTGTGACTTGGTGAGTTGTCACGGAGAAGCAATGTCCTTATTCAAGCAAAGACCCCTGAGCTGTGTGGCTCAGTCATGACTGTGGAGATCTCCATGCCTTGAATATCCAGCAGTGCCTGATTTGAGTTGTTCTTTCACACTCACACACCTCCTGGGTCATGTGCTCTGAAGCTGTGGAGCTAGAAAGCCCAGAAACCATAGGAAAATGGGAAGATTGACCCTGAAAGCATAAAACTGGATGCAAACCACTCTTTTTTTTTGACATGGTCAACTTAACTAATGTCCAGATGAATACATTTTTGATAAAATGTTCTTTAAAAGTAATAATTGAGAGATTCTAAGTAGCCATTCTTGGTAATTGCATATAATTTCCCTTCCCCAGTCTCCCGTAATTTCCCTCAGAGGAGTTTTGGAATGGAAATGCCATCTCAATTGTAAGACTAGGCCTTGGTAGTTAATGTGGTGATATGGCAAGTAAAACATTGACATACTTAAATAATCGCTGTTGGAGACATCTGTGGAGACTTAAAAAAACACTATAATTCATATTCTAATTTGGGCGCAGTTTGGACCCTTAATATCAGAGAAGGAGGTGACTTTCTGTGCGTTGCTGTAGGAGCTGGGAAGGGTAAATAGCACGAGGGACTTGATCCAGAGCATGCCAGAGTTGACGTACATGTTTCTTTAGAGGACCTTTTTTGATTGGATTGAAGGTTAAATTATGTCTATTAGAGCTGAGCAGACATGAGAGGATTTTATGTGCTCTTTCAGGCCAAGGACAAGTCAACATGTCTAGTGCCATGTCTTCAGCGGAGCGTTCCTTCAGATGCATCTAGGGGCACCTCAGATTTTGCTCATGAGGAGCATGCGTATAGTCAGCTCAGGAAGCTGCGAGTGGCAGATGCAAGCGCCAGCGTGATCCCGAGCCAGCTGTGACTTGCACTTGATTTTTCCCTCATTACGCATGATAATGTGGGCTCCCAGTCACCATGGAAGGGGCTTGCTTCCTGAAGCAGGCCATATGCTCCTGAAGCCCGTGGAGGTAGCTGTTACGCAGTGCAGGGATTTAAGTGATGCTCCTATAAAGCATTTTCCTGATGACAATTAAAAATCAGTTCCTCTAACCTTATTCCAAATTCTGGGTCAATTCTGGCCCTTTTTCATGACATTGGAAAGCTTTTGCTCTGAATTCCCAAACTGTTTGTTTCTATGTCTGTGTGCTCTCATTTCTATTTGATTTTGGTCACAAAAGAAAAAAAACCCAACAAGGAAATAAGCTTGAGGACGTGCAGAAACCCTTTCTGATTGATGGCTTATTTTGTGTTGTGAGGCAGAGCATCCAGCTCCTGCGTTTGTAGCAAAAAAAAAGAGCTTTTCCCCACACTGTCACTGTCGGAAATGGATGAAGAAACGAGGGGAGAGTCAGCATTTTCAGGTCGTGGTGTGAAAATGCAGCTACATCCGAAAGTGCTGAAGTTAATCTAGAAGATGTATCCAGGGAAATCTTTGCCAGACTCAGGAAACGATCCTACTATGTGTTGTACAAGTTTTACTGAAGACGCTCTGCCGTGATGAGTATAGAGCCTAAAGAGGAGGGAAAACCTGTAATTCTCCCATGCTAAGCAATGCTAGGAAGGTCACTGAGGAGTCCCTGGCCATGTGAGGCATCTACACCCTGAGCATTTGATTACTGAAGCTACCTCTTCCATAGGGCCTTGCTTTGCTTTGAACCACACTGCTGTTGTCCTTGAACTTGTCAGCCTGCATATCAGCAAGTGACTCCATTTGGAGGCCCCCTTTCCTGTAGAACATCTACAAAATCTGTTTAGAAACAAAGAAGCCAAAAAAACTTGGAGGAAGCATTGTGTGATGAAGATGGGATTAAGAGCTCACAAAACAGCTGAATGAACCATGGTTCTGCACTAAGATTTGGGAGCCTTTGATTTAGCCGTGAAGGCATTTGGGTTCATCAGAGCATCATCATCTCCGGTCAACATGTACCAGAGTGATGGAGAAACTAAAGTTCTAGAATTCAAAGGAGGTTTGGAGGACTGTGGAAAAGCTTCTGGCATTTCAAGTCCTGTAACATTTTGTTTTTCTCATTTCAGATGATGCCATGCATAATGTTCCACGTTGATCTCCGATTCAGATCTAAACTCTTCAAAGTCTGGGGGATGTTTTTTATCCTGGACTTTATAGTTCAAGCCCTTTTCTAGTTTCAAGTGCAGAAAACACATGTTTAGCAAGCGCAAAATGAGCTTTGATGGAGTATTTCTTTGATGATGTTGTGATGATGATTATGAATTTACATCTTGTGCATAGGATGTTAAGCACCTCATGGGGCCTGGCTGTGCTTAGACTGTACCATTAATTTCGGGAAGGATACATGATGAATGTTCATAAGATTCTGTAGGTTCTGATTTGTGCTGCTTACATCACGCAGCCGAGAGGCTCCGAAGTGATTAAATGGGATTTGATCATTAGAAGCTGGCAATACAATTCTGATTAATTACAGAATGTACGGTGAAGTGCGAAATGAGGTGTTTTTTTTTTTTTTTAAACATATGTTTCTGCTTCATGGGGTGTCAGAAGATGAAGTCATGGTGAATGAGGCTTGTTGGCTATTTCCATGATAGCTTGGGAGTGTGCTGGCTCACTCTTGGGTCATGGGGATGGTTAGATTTCCAGTAATGTCCCATGCTCTGGGTATGAACAGTGAGATTTGGGGAGAACCATGGGCAAATCCTTAAATTAGACCTAGCGCGTCCTGCTTTGCTGTTTGTACCTCACAGCACTGTTCCTCACCAACTTGAGCACCGTGACACCAGCCTCCCGCTGGGGTTTCCCCACAAAGTATCCCTCTGCCTCTCGTCTCTGAGATGCATGTTTGCTCAGTGTTGGGGGTCCAGGCTGAAACGAGTAATGACTTGCTTTTTCTTTCAAATCACTGCTTGTTTCTTCAAAAGAAGGCACGGTTTGAGACTGCCAGTCTGTGGCCTTACAGCCAGGGATGTTTCACCTGTCTGTAGTTGTAACACCTAATAATCTCAGATAATGTGAGACTAGACACTTGAATTCTAGATAGGATGTGTAGGGTGACATGAATCTAGACTTGTAGTGTCTGTCTAAAGGCAGAAAAAGTAAAAAATGTGCTTTTGGCTGTTCTCTGGGTCTCATGCATATCTGGTGAACTTGATAATAGGAAAAAAACCTTTAAGCATTAACCAAAACTTCCATCCTTTTCTTTATTTTTAATTGGCATTTCCCACCACTGCTGAGAAAGAGTTGTCTTAATTCATAGAATCACGGAATGGTTTGGGTTGGAAGGGACCCTAAAGATCATCTAGTTCCAACCCCCCTGCCACAGGCAGGGACACTTTACACTAGACCAGGTTGCTCCAAGCCCCATCCAACCTGGCCTTGAACACTGCCAGGGAGGGGGCAGCTACAGCTTCTCTGGGCAACCTGTTCCAGTGTCTCACCACCCTCACAGGAAAGAATTTCTTCCTAAGATCTAATCTAAATCTCTCCTCTTTCAGTTTAAAACCATTCCCCCTCGACCTGTCACTCCATGCCCTTGTAAAAAGCCCCTCTCCAGCTTTCCTGTAGCCCCTTCAGGTACTGGAAGGCTGCTATAAGTTCTCCCTGGAGCCTTCTCTTCTCCAGGCTGAACAGCCCCAACTCTCTCAGCCTGTCTCCATAGCAGAGGTGCTCCAGCCCTCTGATCATCTTCGTGGCCTCCTCTGGACTCGTTCCAACAGCTCCATGTGCTTCTTACGTTGGGGGCTCCAGAGCTGGATGCAACACTGCAGGTGGGGTCTCATGAGAGCAGAGACCTCCTGCTCTCGTGAGGAGAGATATTGTTATTCTTCTGTAGTGTATTAAACAATACAATGCATACAATAAACTGCAAGCATCATCCTCACTAATTCTCATCTTTCTGTAGAAGGTGGAAAAAGTAAAAAAAAAAAAACCCAGAATGGATTTCTTGGACATGTTTTGGTGCTTTTGTTTATAGTGGTTATTTACTGTAGAATGTTGGCATTGCCAGGGAAAAAAGGTAATTGTGCAGTGAAGTGGTTTATGCTTTATGTAAGAACATTGTGTTGCTGTAAATTTGTTGCATTTTACAGAGCTGTCTCCAAAGGATAGCCTTCAGAAAGCAACTGCGGGATTTAGAGGTGAGAAAAGGCACTTAGTATGTGAGATAATTGGATACAGTTTGGAGGTGTGAGGTCAGAGCCTTGGGCACAATATTTATACTGCAATGTCATCCCCTTGCTGGGGGGATGTCTTTGGAGTAGAAGACATAAGAATGGCCCATAAGTTTTAGATGTTGTTATGCCATGGAATCCATTTGATGCTGGCCTATGAGATCCCAAAGAGGGCATAAACGTGCCTCTTGTGTCCATTCTCAAAGGTGAGCCAAGGGGGGAGCATTTGGCATTTGGATCAGAATCAGGTAACCTCCAGACCTCCTTTTCTCCACTAGCTCCACTTTCTAGCATCAGAGAGATCTGGTGCAATGCAGTATTATGTGAAAGATCCCCATACTAGTTAATAACAACTATTGGCATGGTCCAGCATGTGCCCAACAGTGATCAGAGATACTAATGGTATGAACCAAGCTGATGGCTATATTGCAGTAGTTCCGGCTATGAACATGAATGCTAACTTGGATGGGGATTTATCTGGGAATTACTGCATTTTGCTTTATAGACCTAGCTTTTTCCTCTTTCTGCATTTCTCTTCTGGAAATAGTACACAGGGAGCATATGAAGTGCTGTATGTAGTCTTTACCAGGGTGGTGATGGGCAAGCAACACACGTACATCCTCCCCGATGGCTTTCAAAACTTTTAAATCGGGATTTTACAAAGTGTCTGTGCATCTCTGTCTACCTGCAACAGCAAAGCTCTGTGCCTGCAAAGATGACTAAATGCCTTCTTGGTTTTCACCCAGAGGGGCTACATGTTGGAAGCAAATAGCTGAGCTGCTGCCTGCTAAGTGCAGTTTTGTGTAAGGAATCTGGTGTATGTCCCTGTGTCTCATGTAGGCGCACACATAAACTCCTGCAGTCACACTCTGAGGTCTGTCACCTGGGCTGCTTCTGAGTGCTTTGGTTAAGGTGCTGATTTTGCCTGGAAAACAGAGAACTTATGATTATTTTTTTTTTTTTTTTTTTTTAATCTCTATAGGATAAAAATGGATTTAGAAATTGCAATCAAAATACCAGGTTCTCCCCCTCCCTGAATGCTCCCGAACTGCTGATTTGACAACGTGTTCATTAAGACTCCTGGGTCTGACAATTGGGAGTTTGAGCTCTCAGCGCACACGATACACCTCGTCTGTGCATGGAGCATGGCCCTTAATGCAAGCGGAGGGAAAAATAATCAAGGAACATACGTGGAGACTTGGGGTTAAGTGGTGAGAGCCGTGGAGTTTGGATGCTCATTTTCACAGTGAGCGGTCACCCTAATGGACATTGATACTAATGATGGAGGAACCCCTGTGGTTATATGGTTTGTTCAGGGCTTTCAAACGTTGGGCATTGCCTGGCTTTCAGGAATACCTCCCAGGAACTCTATCTGTGTGTGTACATGTCTGAGACCATTTGAGTCAGCCATTCCTGCTTAATTTCTGGTACCATTGTTGATAACAGTGAAATATAGTTACCTTGTACCTAGAATTGAATTGGACATGGAGCAATGTTGTTGCTACGTGTAAAGGGCGTACAGTCTCCGTTTAGGTAAGAGTGAAGGTGAAAAATTTTGAAGAAGTTTGCCCCGCACTTCAAGAAAGATGTTGAGGTGTTGGAGCGAGTCCAGAGGAGGGCAACCAAGCTGGTGAAGGGTCTGGAGGGTCTGACCTACGAGGAACGGCTGAGGGAGCTGGGGTTGTTTAGCCTGGAGAAGAGGAGGCTCAGAGGTGACCTTATTGCAGTCTACTACTACCTGAAGGGAGGTTGTAGCGGAGTGGGCGTCGGCCTCTTCTCCCAGGCAACTAGCGATAGGACAAGAGGACATAGCCTTAAGCTTCACCAGGGGAGGTTCAGGTTGGACATTAGAAAGCATTTCTTCTCAGCAAGGGTCATTAGCCATTGGAAGGGGCTGCCCAGGGAGGTGGTGGAGTCACCATCTCTGGAGGTGTTTAAGAAAAGCCTGGACATGGCACTTAGTGCCATGGTCTAGTTGACATGGTGGTGTCAGGGCAATGGTTGGACTCGATGATCCCAGAGGTCTCTTCCAACCTGATTGATTCTGTGATTCTGTGAAGTAGAAACTGCTTGCTCAGAGTGAAACACACTGACCTTTGTAGTTATGCATCAGGTTTCCTCCTAATTTATTGCATAGGTAACAGAATAAAATCAGCCCTTTTTTACCACATTGGATGCTATGGCAAAATCAGAATAATCAGCTTTCATTCATGCTTGCAGATATAAGAGGACAGATAACTGACCCAAGTCAAAATGTTTGTGTCTGGAGGACCTTCTCCATTCCCGAGAAAGTTGCCAGGCAGCTCCTCTTCCTAATTCATGGCGGTGTAATGAGGATGTTCCTGTTGTTTGCTACCTAGTCTGGATGGCAAGGTTTCAGAATTGTGTTCCAGGCGAAATTAATGTGAAAAAACTTTAAAAAAGAAATAAATAGGGTTGCGCATGGTAAATACTCTGAAAAGTTGAATGCTTCATCCTTGAATACCACCCTATTGACACTGGATGGCTGTTAAAGAAAATTAGCAGAGTCCAGGTCTCTAGGTTTGCTGGTTTTATTAAACAACTCAGAGTTGGACCACCACCGCAGTGAATGGTACCTGACTCAAATTCACTATCGGTTTATATAGAAACTAATAATCAATTACATCATAAACTTTTCATAAGCTTCTGTTAAAATTCTACTAGCTATTTCAATTCTTCTTTTCTTCAATTGTTAGATGTCCACAAAAGTCCATTGTCAGGAGTCCATTGCTTAGCTGATCTTTATGTTCTGGTTTCGCTCCGACTCCGGTCGACACCCCGTCCTTAATGTTCCTGCTGTGATCAGCGTCCCGTCTTGATCCAGGTTGACCAGAGTCTGGTTTCCACTGCCAGCGTCTCCTAAGTATTAACCTAAAATAGCTAAAGTCTATTTAGAACTTTTATTTCTATTAATGTTTATTTCTAAGTATCCTGTATTTCTTTTAAGGTAAAGAAAAGGTTAACCACACATCCCCTTTACTAAAATCATCAGAAGGTAATACTTCTAGGCCTACTCCTGCTTAGCTACTCATTAAGCTTTGATTGATGATTTGTTCAGTCATAGGTCAGGATTACACAGGGAGCTTTGAGAACAATATTCATGGATTGTGAAAGTCCACCTGTGTTTATTCATATAGACTTATATTAATTATTCTATTCTTCATTCTATTTCACCGCTATTGATCCTTGTCTCCCTAACTCATAAGAACTTTTACGTTAATTATGTGAAAATTTCTATAACATGGCCATGGGTGACTTGTAGTTATGTTGACCAGGTGAATGAATTGGTTGCACCTCTGCAAGGCTGAGGGTGGAATGAGATGAGTTTCCCTTGCCTCTTGCTATCTCCCACCAGCGTCTTGCTCTCCCTCCTCCACAGTTCCCGCACTCCCAAGGGAGAGCAGTGCTGCATCCCGGTGGTCCCTGGCTGTGCTTGCATGAAGACTTCTTGTAGCGAAGGGACGTGACAAGTGCAAACAGAGCCGATAAATTTGCTACTGTTCTTTATCTACATAATCTGATTGCAATTGATAGATAATGCCACCAAGATAGAGCAGAGCCGCTTCCCATTATCAACGCACCTCTCCTTTTTATCCCTTTTTTATTTTAAATAATCCAGTGCAAGTAGAGTATTGACTTTAACTGAAGGGAAGTAATTAATCACAGTGCTTATGAGTAGATCATTTACTGCAGCTTGCATGCAGGATGGGTACCTGAGGCCGTTGTACTCAGTCAATCAAGGCAGGCTGATACAGGTTAATGGCACAGAGGTCACCATGCTGTTGGGATTTATTAGGCAAATTCCTCTTCTGATCTTGGTCAGTTAAACTTGTAAGCAGAAAACCAGAGCAGCGGGCTCTCAAGAAGAGTGTGTTCGTTTCCGTAATGTTGCGTTTGGGGTGAAGGCAGCTGAACCTACTGCATGGAAGTGCCTCAGCAGTTGCTGGTGGTGACCCTCCTGTCAGTTATTTCTTGCTTGGCAAAGTGTCTTGCCAGGCTTCCTGAGCTGCCGTGCGTTAATGGAGAGGATTGCTGCAGGATTTTGCATCATTCAAAAAAATAACTTCAGTGTAACAGCATCAACTCAACCTGGCTCCACACACACACTTTTCTCCCACAGCATCCCACATCCGTGTCCTTTTCTTCTTCCACCTGTAGTTCCCACAGCTGGGTTGGAGATGTAGCACAGGCCGGAGCAAGCTTCAAGAAATGAAAAGCAACTCCCAAACCACCTGCTGCTTTGTTATTGTTAAGAAGATAACAGTTAATTAAGGACTAGAGAAATCCGAGGGGAATAGTGTGCATGTCTGTGAAGGACTCAAAGGATGTTGGGAAGTAAAGTCTCCTGTGGACAGTGAGACAGTTTTTTGCATGTGAACTTGCTTGTTTTGACTGAGATAATGTAAGTGGATCATTTCTGGACACCTTGAATGGCAGCAGGAAGGGTAACAGTTGCATTATGCTGAAATTCAGTGTAACTGCATAGAAAAACTGTAAGGGAATTCTTCAGGTGCAAACCTAAAGCATGGGTTCATGCCTTTCTTAATTTTTACTTCTCTTTACTTTTTCTAATCAAGGAGTGCTCTTGCATGCAGAATTGGGTATGCACGGATTCATGACTGTCGAAAGTACAGCATGAGTAGTCTTCTCTTAGGAATGGGAGCAGGTGTTTTAAGTAGCCTGAAAAAAAACAGAGCACATCAAGTATTTTGAAGGCAATTAAAAAATCATGCAGAATATCCTTATTATATGAGGTAGATGATGTGGACTAAGCAGTTAATGTTATTTGAAGTTCACACATTTTCAATTTTATTTGTTAAAAAATTTTAGATAATTAACAGCTATAAGAGCTGGTAGATCAATAGATAGCTTAAAGCAGCATCTCCTAACAGTATACAAGAGCTACACATTCTCCTACAGATATCACACTTCCTTCTAACATCTGTTTATTAGCCTGTTATAAATTCATATGAATGGGACCACAATGTACTTCTGACTCCAGGAATGTATTTTGAGCCTATGTGACTCCAGGAATGTATTTTGAGCCTATGTGTTCTTTGATGCACAGTAGCTTAAAACTTCTGATTTTCATGAAAATCCCTTATACATAATATTTTCTTTGGAGGCTTTCCATATTTAAGACAGGTGTATAGAACATGGTGCCTGAGCTCTGAAGTTGATACCTCTTGATATTTATGGCTGTGTAATTAGGAAATCAGATCAACAGCTTTTGGTGCACTTTTTTTTTTTCTTTTTTTGCACTGCATTTTCATTACTTTGTGATCCGATTCAAACCGCAGAACTCTGCTGGTGTGAGAACAGGATATTGTTTGAAGTTTTAAGTCAGAAAGTTGTTCGACGGTGTCTCCAGCCCCATTTGGCTTTTTCCAGGGAGCCCACAAAAGAATGCAAAACAAACAGTCATTTTTATAGAAAGTGCCATTAAATCACTAAGTAGTTTTTTTTTAATTTATTTTTGATTTATTTTATTTTGGGAACGCCTAATGGGGGATCTTGTACTGGGCTTTGTAGGGTATGCAGCAGCAAATGTTCCCTGCCCTGAAGGACTTTGGGGAGGGTTCAAACGCAGCGTAGACACAGCCTGAGCCCTTTGCTTAGGGGCACAGGAGCAGGGACAGCACTCACACCCCCATCCTGTTTTCACAGCGTCTGGTTCACAACGACATATATAGTTCGGCAAGCCAAATGAAAATGTTTGGATTCAACCATTTTCTGTCAAAATGCTGTTTTATCAAAATGGAAATATTTTGTGAGAACATGTCAGTTTTGACAAATTGTTTTGATGGGTGAAGTCTAAACAAATTGTTTTAGCGTTCTCTGTTATTTTGATATAAAGACATCTCATTTTGACTCTATCATTTAGACCTTTATAACATAGTTATAACATTTGTATGTTAAGACTTTTATAACATATAAATATTGCATCAAATGTGTGACAACTTTAAAAATAAAAGAAAATATCAGTATTTCTATATTTTTGCAATATACTATTTGCCTTTTAAAAAACTGCCTATCTTAAGTATATAAATGTAATATCTGTATATAAACTTTTGAATGTCTTGAATTATTTGTTTAGAAAATTTAATTTTTTATGAGATCCTGGTATTTTAGTTTACTTTATAATGGAGTGACAAAAGTTGCTCAGGTCCTGTCCTGCTAGAATTTCTTCTTGTTAACCATTTTATGTTTATTCCAATCCTAGGAAGGAGTTAAATTTTTAATCATAAGAATAGTTGCCACAACGAGAGTGTTGTCACTTAGCAGATTTATCCCAAAGATTTTAAACCATTTTATAAAGCTGTTTAAGATGCTATTCTTCACAGATGAGAAAATTGAAACTGTTGTTCGGAGGTTGATGGGGGATTCTCCAGTAGAGGTGTCGACAGGTTGCTGGTGATCCTGGGTTATTAAAAAAAACCCCAGTCATGAAAAACATTTTTTCTAATGATTTTTTTTGAGTAAGGACAAAAATGAACATAATTTGGTGTTATTACTTGTCTTGGGCCTTGTTACTGGTGGCAGCAGCTCGGGCCCTCTCAGACGGGCTAGTGTTGGGTCATCGGCATGCCTGCAACCTTGCACTTGATGTGCTCAAATGCTAGGTAGATAGATGGGCATAGGTATTCAATCATGCATTATGTGTTATTTTGTATTATCATGCTTTATGTATTATTTTGAAGTAACGGCACACTACTTGCTTGATGGTCCCTGGTGGCTGGCGTGGTCTTGGCCCACTCAGCCTCATATGAACCCATGACCCTGGGAGAAATGGCTTTGAGAAGAACAGCAACTAGTAGGAGAGTAGATAAAATCCCAAGAATTGGTAATGTGATAATAGTGTCATTGGATGGAGTGCCTGCGACTCAGTGCTTTCATGGGACTGTAAATGTTCTTTTAATCTCTTATTTCTCTGGAGAGGCAGATAAATCTGAACCCATTATACGCTGTGACTGAGGCAGGGCACAGAGATTTACAGGATTGCAGGGGCAGCCCCTTGTGCACCGGGGTGAAGCCCTGTCCTGGCTGTCAGGGGCACGGTTAGTGGGATTACAGGGGATGCGGTGATGCAGGGTGTGCAGTGCTCGGGCCTTTTTCCGCTGCCATTTGTGTGGTTTTCATGGTCAGCACATACAGTGCAAGGGGAAAGGGCTGGTTTTGAGCAGCAGATGGTGAAAACCTGGTGTACGGTGAGCGGTGCTAACGGTAGTTTGCCCATCAACCAGGGGTTGCAGCAGCCCCTGCTCCTCAGCTGCTGCCACAGTGCCCAGGTTTGGAGCAGTCAGGTCCAGCCACAACCCGGAGTAGTTTGCTTGGGAAGATGGGCTGAAAGAGTGAAAGTGAGAAAATGGCAGGGAGTTGAAAGGGGAGAGAGGAATGGGAGTCAGAGAGTTTGGGGGCAGGGTGAATTGAGAAGAGAAAGAAGTGGGAAGAATTATTATCATTTGAGGGATATTGGGTGCAATCCGTTTTTTGATGAGTTCAGCCCTGTGGAAGGGGAGCTCGGTTTTATAACCTGTACAGTCACTTCTGTGGAAATAAAGAGAGTCTTAATCACAGAATTAATGTGGAAGGGTCCTTTTTCTGTCTAATTTAAGAATCTGCTGTAATATCTGCCAAACTAGAAGCTGCTCTCTGAAATGAATATTTTTCATTGCAGGAGGCAGGAAGGCCTTGCGTTTTCCCGCGGGAGACACAAAGGTAATGTGCTGCGAAGAATGCAGCGGAGCAGGGATACTTGTTTTTTACTTTTGCAGGTGTGGATAATTTCACTGAGGTCTGTTAGGAGGAGGCAAAGCCTGGGCTCAGCCTCAGCCAACCCAGCCCGGTGCTTAGTCTGGGAGGTGGCGTACCACTACAACTGCTCCTCAGGACTGGGGAGAGAAATGTGGGATCTTTCTCAGGTCTTTCTGTAGTGATCTAGATCCAGATGGATTTTCCCCTCTGTGCAGTTTGTCCTGCATGAGTGCAATCTGGAGCAGAACTATTGGCTCTGCTGTGGATACACCTTGGCCCAGCAACATGCAGATCTGGACTCTGTTTTGGGCTGCTCTGCTCTAAGGCAGGTGGTTCTGTGGCATTTTTATGGCAGGAAGATGCTTTAAAGCCTTTGGCCTTGGAGCTGCAGAGGTGTGAAATCAACCACCCGTGCCGGCTCCAAGATGAACTGAACCTGATCCAAAGGAAACAGGCACATCTGTGTACACAGGCTGTGGCTCCAAATGGGTCTGTGGTGTCGCCTGCTAAACCTGGAAAGAAAAGCAGTTACAAGAGCATTGGCATTTCGGGAGCATCTCTTTGTTGCATGCCTTGTGTTTGGGCTGTGCTGTGTCTAATATGGTGCAAGCTCTGACCAATGCCTTTTCCATGGTGAATGTTGCTAATACCTGTCTCCTCTCCGTATTATCTAGTGTTTAATCATTCAGTTCAGCTCAGACTGTGGCCTTTGCATCAGTGGAATTGCTAAACTGAGTCCTTTTTTCTGCTACCATGTCTCTACTTCTCTTGAATCATTTCCACTCAGTATGATAAATTTGATGGCAGTTGGCCCCCAGGGTCTCAGACCATTCCACAATCTCATATTGGTCGCTTCTCTGCACAGCAGACCCTGTGCAGGACCACGGGACTGGCACTAAGATGGGTCTGTTACTCATAGTGATAGTGGGACTCTTGGCCAAGCCGTGTCCTTGTAGAACATCAAAGCCTCATGCTCTAGAGGACCAGTCAGTGTGACTATGTTACTGTTGTCTTGGTCAAGCAAGCCATCGCTGCTTAGGATATAATTTCCAAAGTAACCTCTATGTAGCTAGAGTATCTCAAGTGCTTTCTTGTCATTGGGCCTATTTGGAGACCCATTGTGGTGTGGGTGACAGTCCCTTTCCAAGGTGCCATCATCACAGATGAGCTGTTCCTGGTGAGGGAAGGGTGGGTGTGCAAAGAGACAGGTAGCTTTCAGTACCCTGCTTGGAGAGGATTTTATGCATTGGTAAAAGTCTTCCAGTTTTGTGAGCTCCCTGGATTGCAAAGAACGAGGGATGTTTCCTCTTACGCCATCCAGGCAGAAGTACCAGGGACTTTCTTACTATGAAGATTTCTTACCACCTTTTGAGTCTATGCAGCTCAGTAAGAGCTAGGGTGACAAGAGTTAGGGTGACATTAATTGTGTGCTTGTAAATTACTGCTTGTGCCCATCACGCTTTGTGTTGGAAGGAGCTCGTTAGAGTATTTCCATTTGAAGGTTTGAAGGACACGTTTTGTCTTCTGTGGCTTTTGGCTTTTGTAGGAGGACCTACCTCCCTGCATGAAATGGTTCTCTTTGAAAGGATTTGATGAGGAGGTTTCTTTTGCTTTATTTCTTGTATGTTTCCCTTGCCTCCCACGGCACCACAGACATTAGCTGAGATCCCAGAGGTGCATTCAGCGTGACAGGTTCTGGGTGGGGGAAGTTCACAGAGGTCTTCTGTGAAGATAGATCCATTGAAAGGTGGAGAAAACATGGATATCTGACCCCCATGGACCACTCCTGACTCACTGCAGTTGTTTGAGGAAGGAAAAAGTAGCAATACTAGTGGACCTTAGGTCCCTATGGAACAGGATCCTTTGTCCTGTCCACCTTCCCATGTCACCGTTTGGCAACCCAGCTGCAGATGGGCTCTAAAAGCAGAGTTCTTCCAGCCTGTCTGCAGTAGGAGAGGTTCAGTTGGATCTTCTCCTGTAGCTAACAAGCAAAAATGTGAATTAGTGATTGAAAATCAGTGCTTCAGTTCATAGGTTCAGCTGAGTCTGATACACCAGAGGAGCACCAGCATTTCCTGAGATGGATGCTCAGGTTGGGCACCCATGCATTACACTGCCAGCTAATCTCATTTACCCAGCGGATTTTCCTTTGTTTGGATGCTCTTGTTTAACATTTTGCTTGGTCGTTGAAGGCTCTTGCAGATACCGTGATGATTCAGATTTACTACATTACTATTAAAAATTAGTATTTGCGTTGTAGTGTCTTGAACTGTAGTACTGAGAAGGCTGATTGTGCTCTACAGGCACAGAAAAAAGGTGCAAATCCCTCTTCCTAAAACTTTCAGTGTAATCTGTTCTCTCCCAGAGGTTTCCATCTGGTAGTTTATCTACACCACCAAGGAAGAATAAAATAAAGCAAACCACCATATATTAGATTTGTTTGGGGAAAATAGCTCTGAAACCACTCAGAAACTGTGAGTAGCTTGTTTTTTTCAGCTGTTTAGTCTGGAAACAAAGGTCACCTTGGCACTTCTGGACTTTGGAAGCCCATCATCCAGATTTAAATGTGGAGAGGGGCACCATCTTACTTAGGCGTCAAAAAGCAGTGAGTTGCAAGTCTTTTAAAAAGGACAAGGGGTTTTTTTTTGAGAGGCATTAGAAGGGGGACTGACTGACAGACAGCAAGATCTGTGAATCAGGCACCATCAAGACATCTTGAATTGGGCATCTGGAAAAGGAGGCCCCTGAAATCTGTTGTCAACTTTGAAAATCCTATTTTTTTTTCCCCCTCCTGCCAGCTTTGAAAGTTTGAACCGTGTTCTTTTTATCACATTTGTCATTCCTTAGTAATGAAGCTCTGGCATTCAAAATTTGGCTGACAACTTTGTGGGTATGAGCCAAAATGAAGTTCAACTTGCACCTTTCTCTGATGCACCCAGTGCTGTTTGCAGCGAGAGGCAGAAGTCTGATCTAGAGGGGCTCCAGTCTCATTCATTACAGCAATTACTATCTTCTCGCTGGTGCCAAAATTAAGCTTGTTTTCTTTATCCTAACGTAGGTGGACAGGAACTGATGAGTTGTACGCAACAGGAATGTTGAAAGAGAAAGTGCAATGTATAAACCATTTCTTCTCAAGCTATTCCTTCATCTTAAATAATGCAAAGATCATAAATCTCCTGGAAATCATGCAAAAGCAGTGCTGCAAAAGACAGAGTGGTTCCAGGCAAGCTTAAGTATTATTTTATAGAGACTCGAGCCCAGCACTATAAAGTTTGCTAATTTTAAATACATTTAAATGCACTTTCAATGTCATTTAGATCTATAAACTGAACGTATAGTTGAAGTGACATAGGGAGAACTGGCTTTTGGGGAAGGAGCACAACTCAGACATGAGGTCTGATGTATGGTCTGCTGGGCATGGCTTCTGTCTTTGTCTGTGGCCACCTGTATGGATTGCATAAGGTATTTAGGGTATAAACTGAGTATGGGCCAGAGTCCAAGTGTGCCAAGCACCCATGCTGGAAGCAAGCCCAACCATGAGCATGTTTTGTGGCAATGTCGTATAACTGCCTTTGGGCAAACCCAGCGCTCCCCTTTTCGCATTTCTTTATTCAGTTTTTGGCAGCAGATGGCTTGAGGATGCATTTTGAGAAGGCTCAGGTTTGGTCTCCTTGTCTGGAGGTAACGGTGGCAATATTTGTGCCCACGATGCCGTTTGCATTTGCAGTCTGAAGTCCTCCTGCTCTAACCACTGAGACTGCACCTTCTCAGAGGTCCCGCAGCTCAGGTTCTGTGTTGTCAAGGCATTGCAGTAGCTGACCCCCATCTCTGGGAAGGGCTGAGAAGTCACCGAGCTTTTAAAACATTTAGAAATCCCACCCTGATCTGTGTGAAAACGCAGAGTGCTTCAGACTGGATTGCTCTTGGTTGACTAATGTGGTATTTCCCTAAAGTGTGGAGCAAAGGACTCCACTTCCTTTGAGCAAAACATGAGGGCTGCTATCATGTAATTATTCTGGACCTACACTGGTTAATTACAGCCCTTCCTGGGCTCCCCTGTGGGGTAATGGCCTTTAAACCATGTATCCAGTTGTTTGTTCAGATGAAATGTGTTTATTTTCAAATGCTTGTGATTTTTCCCTTCTATAGATGTTGCTATGTTAGCAACATAACTATATCGCTGTTGGTTATCTCACACACAACTAAGATTTTTTTTTTAGGAGAGAAGAATGTTTCTGATATAATTTAAGTCCCACTTACAGGCAGGTGGAATTAAAATTCTGGTTTCTGGGTTTCTAATTGCAAATGCACAATGCTTTTGAAGAGGCATCTGAATCTCTGAAGCTGAGATTTGTTGAATTGCCTTTTGATGCCCAACTTTTACTGATTTCAACAAGAACTGAACCAGAATTTGAATCCCAGCGGCAACATTTATATATTTCAGTTCAAATCTTATGAAACTGTGGACACACATCCCTAAAGTAACACATGCTTACAGTGTTTAGCTTAGAAATTATTCAAACATTTTTTTAAAATTAAATAGATATTTCTGATAAATTCAAGTCCTTATTCTTAGAAGTGTATTGAGTTGGCAGCTGACATACGATGTTCTCAGGGTTGATTTTTGTGCTTTGTAGGGGCAAGCACCTGGAGTTTCTGTTGTCCTGTTGAGGAACTGAAAGTTTGCACAGCTTTTTTTTTTTTTCTCTGAGGTCATTAGTGAATATACAGAGGGACTTTATAAATCGTATCTGAGCCTCTGTGGTAAGCAGGAAACGAGTGGTTACACAAGCAGTGGCCAGTTTTGAATGGGAGAGATGGAGATGATAAGCCATGATGTTGTAAATCACTGTCAGTGGCTACTGTGGAGCAAGACCTTCCCTTATTTTGGGATGTAACCGTAGAATCATAGAATCATAGAATCGTTTTGGTTGGAAAGGACCTTTCAGATCATCAAGTCCAACCGTTAACCTAGGACTGCCAAGCCCACCACTAAACCATGTCCCTCAGCACCACATCTACACGGCTTTTAAACGCCTCCAGGGATGGTGACTCCACCCCTTCCCTGGGCAGCCCGTTCCAGTGCTTGATAACCCTTGCGGTGAAGAAATGTTTCCTAATATGCAATTTAAACCTCCCCTGGCCATGTGCACGGGTTGCCCAAGGAACTGGACAACAAACCAGCTTTTCTCCTGGTCTGGGCTGCGATTGTATGTGAAACTTTAGAGCTGGTAAACCCCAAGGAGAGATCTCTAAAATACATGTGGCAAGTCCACTGCGGTCTGCTGTGCTAAGCATTTCTTTTCTTTCCTCGCCCTCTCCAGCAATCAAAGAGAAATACATGGACTGGACCGAGTTTCTCATACATGATTTGACCGGCGCCCGGACTGCACCTGCAAATTTACTGGAAGGCGTATGTATTAGATTGCAGTTTCTCTCCGATACGGTGTGCGTGCTGCAGCAGTGTTTGCGCTCCCGACGTGTAGGGCTGTGTGCTTGCAGCGTCTGTGTGCCAGCAGCGGTGCCTGATCCAGCGCCGGCCAAAAGTCGGTGGCAACGTTGCCTTGACTCCGCTGGCTCTGCTTCTGTCCCAGTGATGGGTAGTTTGTTTTGCCTTGAGGCTGGAGGGTGGTGCTTAGGAAGTTGGGTACTCAAAAAAAAGGCTGGGTGGTGAAGGAGAGCATTGAGGGAGTCTGTAGGAAGGAGGACACTGCCCTTTAGTGCCCCATTAGATCCACCAAACTGATGACCTGAGCTTTCAGGTCAGGACACAGGTTGGAGAGGGGGTTTAGGAGGTTGATGGGGAGCACTGTCAGATTTATGTATATATGGAGATAGCTCACCCAAGGACAACCCCTCCACCTAAACAGAGCAGTCAGATTTAGCAGAGAAGTTGTGTGAGGTGGCCTCAGTTGTCGGTAGTCAGGAGAGAAGAAGGGGCTGTTTTTTTCAGATGCACCCATATGGCCAAGAGCCCAGTCTGTGCAGCGTATTCACAAGGCGACTTGCACCTGGGGCAGCCTCAGCGTGCCTTGAGATCTTGGACAAAAATCCCGCAGATTCACCTTGAAACTGTGGGAGCAGGGCACCTTCTCCATTGGGACCTGTGCTGCTCTTGCATGGATGCTGTGGGGGCATTTGGAGAGGAGACAACCCATTCTGCAGGAGATAATTCTCTCTGCCCCTCTGTATATAGGCTGGGAGTGAAGGCATACAGGTGTAAGTCCTTTGTGTAAGCCCTCATGTTGGCTTTTTGGAAGCAAGTGTGCATCCAGGCACCGTTTTTGATCATTTTGTCCCTGGTGACTCCCACCTGCCGCAGCTGCATCCTATTTCCACGTGCCTGTGCAGTACGAGCTGCCTGGCAGGGAGAATTAATAGTGTCCCATCAGGGATTCCCCCCCGCCCCAATCTGTTAGCCACACAGCCCTTGCACACCCAAAATAATGCACATCCTCAGGTCTCCTGCATCCCTGTCCCTGGACCACTCCCAAGCCGGTGGTGTCCAACACCCATCTCTGGTGTATGCTGATGCCATCACAAACCTCTCCATTCCTTTCAGGCAGAGAAAAGAGGCAGCCCCAGGCAGAAATGCAGAGAGAGAAAAGATTGCATTGTCTTGAAACAGTTTCTGACCCTTTTTGGGTGTTTTATGTAATATACGTGCTTAGTGCTGTCTGTGTCGTGCAATGTATGTAACCCCCCATCGCCAGATTTGCTGTTCATGAGTGCTGCAGGTTCTTGTTATGCTGTTAAATCAATATGTAGTGATATTTTTTTTACATGCTGGCTATGCATATAAAGAGTTCTTGCGTTATGGTAAATGTTAATATTTCATGCAAGCCAATTATTAATCTTAGCCATTCAGTTCTCGGGGGTAAGTGACAACCCATTGGCTTGAAATTTAGCACATGAATCAGAGAAGCAATATCTGCTTTTTTATAGACAGGGATTTATTATAATAAGTTAAATCATTACACCATTGTTTCATGTTAAAGAATGTTTTGTTGCAATGAAGCAGTTGTATGAGACAAAAAAGCCCATTAAAGTAGATTTCTGTTATATTATTAAATACTGACTCTGCATTTTGCCATGAAATAGTATTTGAAGAGATTATACAGGTGCTTGTAGCTTACATGATAGAGGAGTGGCTTATAATGGCAAATATGTTGTTCTGAGAAATACCTGTTAATCATAGAGCTGATTAACACTGTACATGTGATAAAGTTATAGTTAATTTTAATTACATTTTTTACCAAATTCTCATTCTGTTGCCTGCATTTTTGGCTTAAGAGAGATATGGTCAAAATCGGTTGCATTTCAAAATTTTGAATATTTTCATATTTCATATTTTCAGTATGAAAGAGAACTTTTTTGAAAAATAAGTTTTTTTCCTCTCTTTTTTTTGTGAGTCACCCCTAGAAAGAACCATCCTGGACTTACTCTGATTTACGGAATTAATATTTTAAAAAATACTGTGAAGGGTTTATATTGTTTAATTAAATAGAAGTGGGATGAGCACATAGGAAAAAAACAAAGTCCTTGTTTTTAATATATTTGGCCTGTGCTTAGCATCTCATTTGGGGACCAATGCTCCCAACTCTTGGGGTGTTCTTTAGTACTGCTCTTAAAGCCATGGAATCAAGAAATTGCATAAGAATTGGAACTTGCATTTGAAAAAAAAGAAGAAATCTAATCATTACATTAGTGGAGAAAAGCTTGACAACACAGAGATGCTCATAAGCACAAAACAACACTGAGCCCCAAGGTATCGTTCTGCAAAGCATCTCATGGTTTTTTAATGCCTGCTGTTGGCAGCTTTGCAGGTGTAAAGTTAAGCACGTGTAAATGGCTGCAAAACTGGCATAACAGAAAATACTGTGTGTAAGCAAATAACCTCATCCCCTGGGGTTTCTTCGGCATGGTGGCTTGATCCAGCAAATCCTGTGTGCCTTGGGCTTTGACCTCAAGGCCACTTAAGCTGATGGGAACCTACCATTGGCTTTGGGCTTTGGAATAACCACCACAGACTCTTGCATCCATGGCAGCGAGGAGTAATTTGCTCTACATGCCAATAGGAATGAGATAAAGCTTTTGTTGGGAAAGATCAGTGCACAGAGGGCAATTTCAGGGTCATGCCCAAAGTAGTTGCTTTTTAGGTAAATGCCAATGTCCAGTCCTGTGATTGGTTCTTATCAGCTGCAATCAATGAGAATTTGGTTTGAAATCCTCCAATATAACTGGGCTTTGAGTTGTTCAGGAGCATCCTAAGTGGATGTGCCTTATGAGATGTTCCACCTTTTATTATTCTTTTTTTGTTGTTGTTGATGATGTCGGTTGAGAAATTAGCACAACTGTTGTTTTCTGTTTTACTTCTGAATTTGCACTTGGAAGACATTGGGTAAAATAGAAGAAGAACAGACTGTTTGCTGATCGCTTGGATGATGGTGTGAAAAACAAAAATAATCTTCTGCTGTCATCTGTTTCCTTGAGAAGTCTTCAAATAAAGTTTAAAATAAGGAGTTTTGCTTCTATTCAAACAGCCTCTGCGAGGAAAAAACCCTGTAGACCTCATTACAGTTGATTCCTTAATAGAGCTGCAGGATTCCCAGAATCCCTTTCAGTACTGGATAGTTAGTGTGGTTGAAAATGTTGGAGGAAGATTACGCCTTCGCTATGTGGGATTGGAGGAGACTGAATCCTATGACCAGTGGTTGTTTTACTTGGATTGCAGACTTCGACCAGTCGGTTGGTGTCAAGAGAATAAATACAGAATGGACCCACCTGCAGGTAAAAAGCCTCCTAAAAATACTATCTCTCCCCTTGTGGTGTTTACTGATGGTTTGAGATACTCGTGCAACCCTTTTTTTCTTCTCCGGCATTCACATTGCTTTGGCAGTAGTTTCTAGCTGTAACACAGATGGCACGTGAGAGCCATCTAATTTAGGTTCAAAATGGGTCAGGTAAACTGTATTAAATTTATTTAATAAATTCAGTTTAGCTTAGCTCACTTATGGAAGGAAGCAGTGTCCAATAAAAGCAGCTGCGTGCATTGTTCCACCAAAAGGCAGAGCTGATGGGGATAGTCCAAGGATGTGCCTGCTTGCTCAGCCCTTTTCAGTGGCCTTTAAGTGGCCAGATCTTCCTGGCCATACTGTAGGCATCCTGGTAGTGGCCTCACTGGGAGCCAGTCTTCTGCTGTCCAAATCAAGTCCTAGGTGACACCTCTCAGCATGTAGTAGGCTCCATTTGCTTTCTTCTCCACCAAACACCTCTTGCCTGTTTGTCTTTCCACGGCCACACACATTTCTCTTGGGTAGCAGTAGACCTCTATGAAATTCCTGGGCTGAAGAAAGTGTTTAGGGACCCTCATGGTCCCTCTTAACATATTCTTTCATATTCTGCTGTAACATTGCTGTATATCTGCCAAGTGAGACCTGCCTTGTGTGTAGCCAGTCAGAAAGTGCTTTCAGAGTGCTGGATTTGTCTGCCTGTCCATTTCAACCTGCCCATCAAGGGGTTATGGGGTGTCTATTGCTGGAACATATGAGGATATTCCTTTGAGTGAGGGTAGATTGGTCTTTCAGATTTAAAAGACCATAGATTTTGTCCTGCATTTTCTCCAAGGGACTGAAGTCTTTGCAAGTATATCAAACCAGATTCAACATCAGAAGGTTGCAACTTGGAGAAGAAGCGCTCTAGAGTTGAGAGTAGTGTTCAAACCAGCTTGGAAGGAGGGCGATAGGGACTGCAATTAAGCTAGTCTGAGGTCAGAAACAAAGTCACAAATCCAAGGGCAGGAGAAGTTCAAGGGACAGGAGCCAGGCAGAACAGTCAGGCACAAGCAGGCTAGGCCAGGAGGCTGGGCAAGAGTAGAGTTTAGGGGTCAGCTGGAATCCGACTCCAAACAGTGGGACTGGGTTTGCCAAAAGGAGCAGGATCAAACCAGCAGGGCAAGAAGGAGTGCAAGGCTGAGTGTAGGGGAAAACTAAGCATTACTAAGGTTTAGCAAGCACAATATGGGCTAGGGACCACAGCACAGAGCAGGGGCTGAGAGCTACGTGAAGACTCCTGGAGAAATGCTTGCAGAGGCATTCACTGACGGGTTTTGGGGCTGACTTTGGAGATATGCTTCCATCCAGGCTATACCTCATTACGGGGGGGATGATTACTGTTGGAACGAGTCCAGAGGAGGGCCACGAAGATGATCAGAGGGCTGGAGCACCTCTCTTATGAAGAGAGGCTGAGAGAGTTGTGGCTGTTCAGCCTGGAGAAGAGAAGGCTCATAGCAGCCTTCCAGTAACTGAAGGGAGCCTACAGGAAAGTGGGAGAGGGGCTTTTTACAAGGGCATGGAGTGACAGGATGAGGGGGAATGGTTTTAAACTGAAAGATGGTAGATTTAGATTAGATATTAGGCAGAAATTCTTTACTGTGAGGGCAGTGAGACACTGGAACAGGTTGCTGAGAGAAGTTGTGGATACCACCTCCCTGGCAGTGCTTAAGGCCAGATTGGATGAGACTTTGAGCAACCTGGTCTAGTGGAAAGGTGTCCCTGCCTGTGGCAGGGGGGTTGAAACTAGATGATCTTTAAGGTCCCTTCCAACTGAAACCATTCTATGATTCTATGACTGGGAGGGTGAATTTTCTCCACCACCCAATAATATTGGTCAAAACTTTGTGAAAGTTTCTGGACAATTGGGTTTTTCTATACTCAGGGCATTTGGCTCTGAATTGATCTGACTTGAGTTGGCTGAGTTGGTTGCATAAAGTTGGTTGACTTGACTTCTCTTGGAGTTAGGGATCTGGTTGAACACGATGGCTTAGACTGTTGCATGCATGGTCTTCTTTGGGGCAGAAAGCGTGCAGCATCTGTATTTTTCATAAAACTGTGGCTTATACTTGGGGCCACAACGCTGTTTGCCAAGTCCTGTGCAGCATGGCCCCCATTTGCTAGCTGTTTGCACCTCCAAGCTGCATGTCCCAGAACTACCATTTCCTTTGAGAGATGAGGTGCTCTCTTGGTTAATGCACAGGTTTTGGCCTAGCAGACCTATTCCATCTTTTCCCATGTAGGTGAACAACTTGTCCAGGTCTGTGCCTCATTTTGCCTGTGCTGTGGGTGAAGTTTTTCCATGAGTGTCAAATGATAGCAGAAAGGTAGCCCTCTTTTGGGTAGGTATTTCTGATGTGGCTTCTGTCCCCTGTACCTGATTCAGAGAGGTTACCCCCATACATGCAGTTGTCGTGTTCACAAATCTGGGTCTTGGGTTTAACTTGAGGTCTCGAATGCTTTTTGGAAGCGTGTGTTTTTCTTCACTGATAGGTAGGAATCAATGTTCCCCATCACTTCTAAATTAGATGTGAATGCTGGAAAGCATGAATATTGCTCACTCTGTTACTTTACAGAGTATTTGTGTTACAGTGAAACACTTTTTCATTGATTGTCTTTGAACCCTCTTGGCCTGTAAAGGTTTGGTGAATCAATACAGAAATGGCCCAAATGAGATTTGTGCTTCCTCTGTTTATTCCATTCTCTTTCTGCTCTTTCCTCCTTTTATCCAGTTATGCTTCCTTCTCTGTGGTTTCCACCCCACCACCTTTTTTTTTCCTTTCATTTTTTCAGTTGTCTTGTCTCTAAACTTATTATTGGACTGTATTTGCTGAAGTTATTTATGTTTCTTCTCCTCTCTCCTTGATTTAACTGCTTTTTATTTTTTTTTTCTTTTTCTTTCTCTAGTTCTCATCTGTCTTCATCTATTATCTGTTTCCTCTCCTTCACATTTCTCTGGTCATTCACTTTTTAGTGAACATTGTTATTAATGAATTCAAGGCCCCAGATCTTCTTCTTGACTTCCATTGACTTGTATAGGTGGTCATTACTTTACATCTCCTAAAGTTGTGTGTCATAGGAGTTTGCTGAGAATGCTGAGAAGAGACCCTTTGGGTCTGAACCCTTCCATTTTCTCACAAGTCCTCTCCTGAACATTGCCCATCAAAGAAGGGATCTTCCTTTGATCCCCCCTTCTGGTCTACCCAGTTGTCAGACTCTCTACTCCAGGGAGTAGCCAGTCCAAAATGTGAGTCTGATGAATTTCTGAAGGCAGGAATGCTGGTTGTTCCACTTGTGACATAGCGGACTATATCGGCCATTTGATGTCCACCTAACATCAACATGTTCATAATGTGCAATGGATGAATAAAGCTTATGAGACAGTTGTGGTATCACGTTAAGCCAGAGGAAGAAGAGGGAAAATGCCAAGTAGCTCATCTTAGGGGATCTGTTTCACATTAAAGAGTCTGCAGAAGAAATCTTGGAGCAAGCAAGCAGGCAAGCAGTAGTGAGTTGTCAGGATAAGATGCTGGAGGCAGAGAGCTCTAAAGAAACTCATGGATGAAGATATTGCACCACAAACTGTCAAAGGATGCAATTTCCTAAGAACCCTAGTCCAAGACAGTGTGCCAGGGACACATCCCTGCTTGCTTACCTCCTTCCTGGTGACTTCTATAGAAAACAGGATTTGGACTAGAAAGACCTTTGTTGTGGGAAAGACCTAGTATGGACCATCTTAGGAAAGAGAGTCTAGGCAGTATATTGTTTTTTTACACATCAGGGATTAGATTCACCTGCCATACTATAGGCATCAAAAAGACAGTTCAGCATGAGCTATTGCTTCCTCTTTATGATCGGTGGAGAATTATGATCAATGGATCACTCAGTGTTGGGGCCAGTTCTATTTAGTATCTTTTATCAATGATCTGGACAAGGGGATCGAGTGCAGCCTTGGTAAGTTCGCAGATGACACCAAGTTGGGCAGGAGTGTTGATTTACTTGAGGGTAGGAAGGCTCTGCAGAGGGATCTGGACAGGCTGGATCGATGTGCCATGGCCAATTGTGTGAGGTTCCACAAGGCTAAGTGTCGGGTCCTGCACTTGGGTCACAAAAACCCCATGCACCGCTTGGGGAAGCGTGGCTGGAAAGCTGCCTGGCGGAACAGAATCTGGGGGTGTTGGTCGATGGCTGGCTGAGTATGAGCCCAGGTAGCCGAGGTGGCCAACAGCATCCTGGCTTGTATCAGCAATAGTGTGGCCAGCAGGACTAGGGCAGGGATTGTCCCCCTGTACTCGGCACTGGTGAGGCCGCACCTCAAATACTGCGTTCAGTTTTGGGCCCCTCACTACAAGAAAGATATTGAGCTGCTGGAGCAAGTCCAAAGAAGGGCAACGAAGCTGGTGAAGGGTCTGGAGCACAAGTCTGATGAGGAGCAGTTGAGGTTGTTTAGTCTGGAGAAGAGGAGGCTCAGGGGAGACCTTATCGCTCTCTACAACTACCTGAAAGGAGGTTGTAGTGAGGAGGGTGTTGGTCTCTTCTCGCAGGTAACAAGCGATAGGACAAGAGGAAATGTCCTCAAGTTGCACTAGGCGAGGTTTAGATTGGATATTAGGAAAACATTCTCCATGGAAAGGATTGTCAAACATTGGAACAGGCTGCCCAGGGAAGTGGTGGAGTCACCATCCCTGAAGGTATTTAAAAGGTGTGTAGATGTGGTGCTTAGGGGCACGGTTTAGTGGTGGACTTGGCAGTGCTGGGTTAATGGTTGGACTTGATGATCTTAAAGGTCTTTTCCAACCTAAACGATTTGATGATTCTATGAGAAAAGGGCATGCCTAAGACATGTCTAATACAGGTCAGATGAAATGACATCTTCATAAGCCTGTTTTTTTCCACTCAAGGGATTGAAAGCAACAAACACAGACCTTGTTATCTAACCTTTGAACATCTGAAGCCAGTTGAGATGACTCCTTGATTGATAACAGGAACAACCTGAGACAGTATATCAAAGCTGTTATGAATCTCCTCTGAAGAGATGCTGAGGACACACAGCTTCTCCTAAATCCGGCTGGGTGTTCAGTTGCTATCAAATGAAGATGTTCAGTTGCCCGTCAGTTTTGCAGGTTGTGACAGTGCTTTGCCTACCCTTGACTTGGATGCTGCATATGCACCTTCAGCTTTACTTCCCTTTGTGTCTGGGCTGTGATTTTTCTGTGTTGATCCACCTCTGGGACCTGCCAAGTTGGGTTTCACCTTGCACAGCAGTTTGAGGTCAGTCTTTCAAGATGCAGAGCATCTTATATAAAGGAGAACCAATGGATCCAAATGTCTACAGTATTTTGGGTCTCTTTTCTGAAGCCACCCACATCCTAGCACCCACTTAATGTACAAGAATGTGCAAGAGGGTCCTTAGGAAATAGCATCCTGGCTGTCTTCTCCAAATGGCAACTTTCAGGGGCTTTGTATGTCTCGCAAGCCCTTTTAACTGAGGCAAAGGGGTCATAGTGTGTTTTTCCCCTCAGATGTATACCTGAATCCAAAATAACCCTCCTTGCTAGTGCAAATTGGCACAGGCTGCTTGACATAGAGCCACTGAAGGTCTTACCTTGACCGCTTATGTGGAAAGAGATCGTCTCATTTTATGTTTCTATTTAAAGACAAATTGGCAGTCATTTTAATTACTCACTCCTTGTTAACCTAAATACAAATTGACACAGTACACTGTCTTCAATTACCTGCAACGCTATCACTTAAACAAAATGCTTTATGCTCTTTTAACTGTGCATTTAGTGTCCATGTACTTGCCAGCATAAGCTAGCTGCTGCTAATTAAATGTGCATATGATATTGCTTGCTGGTTATTGAAACCATTGGACATGTCTTTATCTCTCGAAGTTTGTCGAGGCTGCCCAAAGAAGTTGCTGCTTCTTTTCACTGATTTTGGGCAAAGTTGCCCAAAATGCCACTTTCTTCTTCTTTCCTATGCTTCACTGCCGTCAGCGGTAGAAAACGAGGGTCTGTTTTCAGCTTACTGTATCTGGGAAGCATCCAGCAGAGTTTTCCAAAACTCAGAGTTTTTGTTAGTTGAAACAGGCTGACTGCAGCCTGGGGCAAAATCACGTTGTATTGAGTATTTCCCTGTTTGGCATCATTTAAGCCAAAAAGGAGGAAATAAGGTGAGTCATTTCCCTCCCTGTGCTTGAAGCCAATCAGAGCTCCTGCAAGTAAGAGAGAACTGGAGCAACAAGGCTATAAGATAATGAACAGTTAGATAAAGAGTGCGCTTCTTAAAACTTGTGACCACTACACATGCTGTGAAACAAAGACTTGAATTCTATATTCCCATTAATAACCAGACAGTCGAGGAATTAAAAATACAGCCCTGAAAGGTTAACATTTCCCTTTAAGTGTGTTTAAATTCATATGCATATCCTTGATGTCTGTTCTGAAGTAGCGAGGTTTGATGTAGTGGAAGTATAAATACATCCACTTCCAGTGAGTGATTCTGCAAATCCTGTTTTGATAAGGTCTTAAATCTGTTGAGATCAGAGCATAAAATTCTCTTGTACCGTCAGTGCTAGGTAAAACCAGTGCTTGCCGTTTCTTTTTTGTATACATATTTTTATTTCCTCTTTCAGAATGGTAAGATACAGCAGTAAATCTTTGCTAGCTAGTAAATATATATGGTTATTAGATGTACAGAATTTAAATGCAAATTGGGCCAGATTGAACTGTGATGTGTGTGAAGCCAAACTGACAAAAGAAAAACTTCACACTATTCACTCTGTATCAAGGTTCAAGTTTATTATTGAGTAAACGTTCATTTCCATTTTAATAATTGTTGCAATCTGTCTACCTATCTTGTCTCTTTCAGACCATGATATGAATGTTCTGCAATAACTTGTTATGTGCAGGATAACAATATGTTTTCTAGGGCAGAAATAAATCCAATATAATGTTCTTTGTCATAGTATTGTTTCTTACATTGTTCCCTTTGATGATTTGTAGGCATTTCACTGCACTGAACCATAAAGGGCTTGTTAATATAATGATTTAATAATATTAAACCTATTTAAAGAAACTCACTGAAAGCAATGTGAATCTGTACAAAGATGTTGCCTAAATGTGTAATGATGAAAATTCATAAGTGTAAGTCTTTGAATTGGTGTGATAGTCTGGTTTGAGTGTGGCACCAACAAATGAGTCTGGATAGAGATCTAGCTGCGATGTTCTTTCCCACACCTACCCCCATGCATCACAAAAAAACCCAACCCTGCAATAAAAAAATAATGCTTTCCAATGAACAGAAGCCTTGGTAATGATATTTCAGGGTTTGTTCAAATATAACTAATATTGGCTGAAGACCTGAGGCTCCTCAAACTGGAAAACATCAGGTATTTTGAGAAGTGAAAATCAAAGGAGAGCTTTTGTAATTTTCAAGTAATGAGATTGTACGGTTCTTGTTTCTTGAGCAGAAAAAGAAGGACGTGCGTTTTTCTGGGTTTTACTCCAGGATATAAAACACAATCTTCCTCAAATGTGCCCCTGCTAGTTGCTTTTGTGTTGAATTTATCCACGCCGTACAGCTTGGAATATACACACTGTTCATTTCACTTGTACTGTCCGTTTTTATGACATAGGAACTTAAGTCTTTCAAAAATGTTTGATCCCCAGTCACCTCTTGGTTTTGTTGTTTTTTTCGTTGTCATCGCTTTAGATATCTATTCTCTGAAGACTATATCTGAGTGGAAATGTGCTCTGGAAAAAGCCCTTAATGATGCAGCAAATTTTCCTCTTCCAATGGAAGTGTTCAAGGTAAAGGATACACATTTTTCCTTCACTTACGGAACCCATGAGGAATAAATATCATGCAGTGTTTAGCGGCTTATGTTAAACTTTTGCAGGAAGCGCCGTTGCTCTGATACATCACCGTGAAAGGTCACAGGTGAGATTTGTATAAAATGCAGTTTTATGTGCAGACTTTCCATTCTGAGAACTGATTTTTTGCAGTCAGTGTTTTCTAGGGGCTGGGGGTGATCAGCACTGATTTCTCCAACATTATTTTTAATGTGTCTTATTCTGTTAGACCTGTGCAAAGGCATCGCATACAACCGTGAAATTGTAAGGCTATGAATATGAAAGTTGACATAAACTGGACAGATTTCTGTGAACCTTGCACCAAAATTTTCATCTAATTACAAGCCACAAGGCAGAGAAACCTCCTTAAGGGACCTGTAGTGGAAGTGGGAGATAATTTTGCTCCCACATCTTTTTTTTTTTTTTTTTTTGTTCTCACTCTGGTTTTTAATAGTTAGAGATGTGCTTCAGCCCTGAGGCACCAGCTTTAATTTCCCGTCCAAATCTGCACTGCTGTTAATCATGATGGCTCCAGATAATGCTGATTTCTAGCTGTGCCTGTCTGGTTTCTAAGAGTTACATCCTCACTGCGGTGTGATGGGCAGTGTGGCTGTGGGTGCGAAAGGATGCTCCAGGAGGTGTGTTGAAGCACAGCGGTGCCCCACTGTCTCTGGTGTCACCTCCTGCTTGGGGACCTGGTGGACCATGATGCCCTCCCCACCACCGTTCCTGGCTCATGTAGCCTGGGGACGCTCTGGGTTCCTTCCCTTCTCTTAAGCAACATTGCACTGGGACACCCCAAAATACCCATGCGATTGCTGCAGTTCACATGTAGATGTGGCACTTAGGGACATGGTTTAGTGGTGGATGTGGCAGTGTTTGGTAAACCAAACCGTAAACGGCTGGACTCAATGATCTTAAAGGTCTTTTCCAACCTAAATGATTCTATGAGTCTATGATTCTGTAATTGGAAGGTGGCACTCATCATGTCCCATCCTGGCTGGCATGCCACGAAACTGCGGTGCCACCTTCACCCTTTCTGCAGGGACATGCCAACAGCTTCCCATGAAGAATCCAGGCTCCTCGCCCAGCTGAGATGTGCTGGAATTAGCAACATTAATTTGGGAATGCTTTGCTAATGGCCCAGGCAGTGGCTCATTTGCTGGCACTGTGAAAGCTCTGCTGGGCTGGGAGAAGTGGGAAGATTTTGCGTTGGCTTTCGGCATGAATGTGTGTTTGAGAAGCCCTGCGTTGTGGTGGGAGTGGCGTGCAGAGAGTTTTGATTCTCTACCATTTATTTCATGCAACGCTTCAATCAGCAAACTCTATTAAAGTTTGCATTTGCAGTTTCAAGATCAAAAATGCATTGTGTGGGGCAGGGATTAAATCACAGTAGGGAATGCCTAATGTGTAAATTTTATTCCTGTCCGTATGAAAGAGTGAAGAATGTTTCTGATGAGGCTCATAAAACATCCTTTTTTCTTTTAAGTTTATAACTAACAGCTGTTTTGCTGCCTCTTCTCAGCACGCCAGACTTATACCCACTTATTTTAATTATTGCATGAAGGTCATAAATTTAAATTCAGCAAATCCCGGTTGCCGTGCCATGCGGTTGGAGCTTGCGAAGATGCTCCTCTTAGAAGACAATGCAAAACATTGGAATGTTTGAATGGCCCAAGAGGAGAGTTACTTTGGGGCCAAATGTGACAAAAAGGCAGGATTAGATCAACAGGACTTTATTTGTGATGTGAAAGCTGAGCACAAGATGAGCTGAATCCAGTGTCTGGTGTTATCTAAGCCCCTGGTTCTGGTGCTGGGAAGGCAGGAGGCTGAATAAATGATTTGTGTGTGTGGGCATCACTTTATTCTGCGCATTTAGGGGGAATCAACCCCATCTTGTGCCTGTTAATTAAGGAAAAAATATGAGAGCTTGTCCGTGCCTATGAGCATGTCTTCCTCTAGTAATGGCTTAAATGTGAGTTAAGGAAAGGCTTTAGGAGACTATATGAGAGTACACTTTTCTGATCTTAGAAGATAAGCCAGTATTTGTGTGTGAGACCTTCAAGGAGAATCCCAGATCCCAGCAAAAAGCATCAAATCCAAAGGTGTCTTTTTTAAATTTTTTTTTTATTTTTTTTTAAATATTTTGCAAACCCAGCACGGAAGTAATGTCTCTACATGGTGCCCGGGGCTCCATGCTACTGTAACTGTCATGTGTTAGATGAGATATAAAACACGGGGTTTGACAGCTGGCAACTGTTAAAGATCCTCTGGAAAGCTGGAAATGTTTACTTTGGCTGACGTGGTAACTGCACACCAAGCAATTTTATTCCATATTTTCCACATTTCCCTGAAGAAATGCATCACTGATGAGAGTGTGTGCTTGTTCTACAGACATGAGCGGTCCCTAGGGTGAGCACATGCACCTTTGGCTGGATTATGACTTAAATTACTGTTGTCCTTTGAGCTGTGCACTACTGTGGGCAGCGTCACTAATGCACCATCAAACTGGTCCCAGACAGTGGTGCCAGGAAAGCAGACCCGCATTTGTAGTGCAAGAAGTGGCTCTTCTTATGGGTCTGTTAGCCCATTGTTGCTGTTGGTGGTGATGCTCTTTGGTTTTGGTGTGATGGGGTTGGGTTCTGCCTTGGACCTCATAAGCCATGGATTTGAGCCTGAATTACCAGCACTCAGAAGTGTGGCAGAGCTGAACTTGCGTGTGGTGGTCTTCGGCAGCAGATCCAAAAATCCTTTGCAAAAGTGCAGCCCTGATCTCCTCTTGCCATCCAAGGAGAGCGCACCAACCACCAGACCACATGAGCTTGTTGCAAAAATCAGGGAGAAGGCTCCAAATGGGATCTTCTTTTTTTCTGGTGCTATTTTACGCTTGGCCATATGTTGAAAGTGTTTGTAAAATGCTTTAGGATCCTTTGAGAAGGAATGTGATGTTCAGCTGCCAGAAAATGCTGCTATCATGTAGCTACTAAACATGGTGTTTTGCGAACTGCACATCCTGGAATAAGTTTTTTCTTCACAAAAGCTTTTTGCAACACATCAGCTATTTTGTCATTCTGTTCTTTTCAGAAAACATGTTGATCCTTAAAGAAAACTAAATGCAGACAGGATTTTCAAGGATGTTTGAATGGTTTAGGAGCACAAATCCTTCCAAAAGGCCACAACCCAAGGAGATGTGTCCTTTGCTGTTTCTGCTCACATTTCAGGGTGCTGTAGGGATCCCCCATGCTTGGCTACGTACTGGCTGTAAATGATGGCTTAGGCTTAAGAGGACACATGAGAAAACGGCCAGGGCTGTGGGTATGAGTAAGGGTGGTCAAACTGTTACCAGGGCCTGATTTCAAGTCGAGTGTGACAATTTCAGCAGTTTGCTTCAATGATGGTATAGCTGGTGCTCCCTAAGAGAGAGCCTTGCATCAGGAAGCCTTGCATCAGGCACCAAACACAGCACCTTCTAGCCCCAATATTTATGAATCAATGCATTTTTTTAGAGTTAAAGCCCTGTAGTTTGGGGAAGGTGAATGTTGGGCACAGATCATGGGATTTAGTTTCCTGGAGAGAGGCAGATAGCATCCTGGGGATCTTCTCTGGCATCCCATTATGCTACCCCTGGTCTCCTGTGCTATATTTGTGAGTCCCATGCAGATGTGCTCGATCCTCAGGTGTCTTTCAGCTCACCCCAGACACCTCTGGTTGGGCAACTAAATCCTACCCAGGGTTTGGGGTGCTCATCATCTTTCCATAGATATTGCTTATGGGCATCCTATTCCCAATTCCCTCCGATTGCTATAAAGTGGGTCCTGATGACTAGCTTGGATGGAGCTGTCACCAGCCACATCGCTAACCCAAACTCTGTTAACTGCTTGAAGAGCACAGATACTTGGGAGGGAGAGGTGTTATTGAAGACAGGTGGCAATTCCTGATTTACAGCCTTGGGTCCCATTCCTCTTGTCTCCACCCTCTGGTCCTCCTTTCCTAAAGTTGTCGCTGTTTTTTTCCAGCTCAAAATTGTTCTCTCTCTGGCAAAAAAAAGCTCTACACTATGCCCAGCCCAGTGTGCCCCTATTTCTAACTGGAGCTTTGGGATGTTTCCTGTAACCAGTAATAGTATTAATTAATGGTAAGACTAATGACATGGAAGGAATCAGTTGGGACAAGTCTCTCCTAAGGAGAGTGATGGAGGGACCATCCATCACCTAGGCAAGAGCTGTCCCCTGAAATTCAGGACGGAGTGTTGGTTCTAGTTCTGCACTCAAAAGAGTGAAGACAAGTATTAAACTCCTTCTTCCTCTCTAAAATATAATTTTTCCATCAGGTGAATTGTGCATTTTAATTATAAGAGTAAGATGGACTATTTCTCCAAGACTTTGATTTTTTTTTAAAAAAAGGAGGACAGCATCTCTCAAAAGTTAATAAACCCTTTGAGTGTTTTAGGGTGTTTTCTTCCATTATTTGGTATTCTGGAGGAGTTTAAGTGTAAGATAGAGAAACCCAAGGGTTGCTTTCTGCTCAGAGATGATCCTGACCTGGCTATATGAAAAGACTTGGAGTCCAACAGGGTTTTTCTGTCTTCAGCTCCCCTAATAGATGGGCACGTGCTGATGCAGTAGCTTAAAACAAACGTGCTTTTGGTTTCACTTGGAAGCCAAATCCCAACATAAGCAGTCCCCAGCCCCTTCATGCACTGATGGCTTGGCTGGCCCTCGCTGCGCATGCTGTGCTTTAATAACCTGTGAGTCGCCATGTTGTTTGCAGGCTGCCAGATTATTTATACTCCATCTGTTCTTCCCCATCCATAGCACTCACCAGCCGTTCTCCTGACTGCTATTGGTGTGGTTGGGAGAGGTGCATGGCATTGCGATCCCTCTGTTGTTCAGCTGCCTTTTGACCCACTCCTGTCTCAGCTCATTAAAGCTATTTATCTTTGTAAGACCTAATAACCATCATCAGGAGTATACCGCAAAGGTCTTTACAAATGTAGCTGCCTTCACAGCTCTTGGGAGCAAGGATGTCTCCAATATAAAAGGTGCCGCTCAGACGAGATGGAGTCTGGTGGTACCTCTGTGGACCAGGGAAAAGTTCTAACCTTCCTGCAGCTCACTCCTGACCATGGGCTTTGCAAGGAAGCGGGTGGGGAGAGCACGCCAGGGAGGTGAATGAAGACAAGCCCCGTCTGAGATGCCCCGAGGGTCTGTTTGGCATCACCATATGAAAGTCAGGGTTGGAAGAAAAATGACGGAGACAGTTCAAGCAAAGCAGACAGACTGAGTGGGAAACGGGTCCCTCAGCCTTCCTCGTCCCTCTGGCTGTACTTTTAGCATGGGTGGTTTTATTTCTCCATTACATGCCAGGGTCTCTCAGGATGGTAAGGTTAGCAAAAGGGACGATCCAGTTTACTTACTGCATCCAGGCTCGGTGTGGGGAAGTTTGTGCGTGACAGCCTGAGCTCTTGCCTCCCGCGTCCTTGGGCATGGCAATGTTTTCCACTGAGAGGGGCACCTACAACCACAGTCTGCTCCCCATGTAAGGGGTGGGTGATACCTAGGAGTAATCCATCTAAAGATGGATGATTTTTCTCAAAGAAAACAAAAGCCAGCTCTGATCCATAGCTGTTTTGCAGGGTGGTTGCAGCCCACACTGTGCGCTGGATTTCTTTTGATCCTCTCTCCTGTAACAAATCCCCACTGATTTCTCAATAACGATTACTGCTGTGACGTTACTGAGGGCAGACTCAGTCCAAACAAGTGCCTCCGAGGACTCAGTCCCTCTTCACGGCCGAGGTGTGTATTTAGGGGTGTGAAAAAACACCCCTACACCAAGCTGTGCGGTGTGGTTGACACGCTGGAGGGAAGGGATGCCATCCAGAGGGACCTTGACAGGCTTGAGAGCTGGGCCTGTGCAAACTGCATGAAGTTCAACAAGGCCAAGTGCAAGGTCCTGCATGTGGGTCGGGCAATCCCAAGCACAAACACAGGCTGGGTGGAGAATGGATTGAGAGCAGCCCTGAGGAGAAGGACTTGGGGGTGATGGTTGACGAGAAGCTCACCATGAGCTGGCAATGTGTGCTTGCAGCCCAAAAGGCCAACTGTGTCCTGGGCTGCATCACAAGCAGCATGGCCAGCAGGGCGAGGGAGGGGATTCTGCCCCTCTGCTCTGCTCTCGTGAGACCCCACCTGCAGTGCTGCATGCAGCTCTGGTGCCCCCAACAGAAGAAGGACATGGAGCTCTTGGAGCGAGTCCAGAGGAGGCCATGAAGATGATCAGAGGGCTGGAGCACCTCTGCTATGGAGACAGGCTGAGAGAGTTGGGGCTGTTCAGCCTGGAGAAGAGAAGGCTCCGGGGAGACCTTCTAGCAGCCTTCCAGTACCTGAAGGGGCTGTAGGAAAGCTGGAGAGGGACTTTTTACAAGGGCAAGTAGTGACAGGATGAGGGGGAATGGTTTTAAACTGAAAGAGGGGAGATTTAGATTGGATATTAGGAAGAAATTCTTTCCTGTGAGGGTGGTGAGAGCCTGGCCCAGGTTGCCCAGAGAAGCTGTGGCTGCCCCCTCCCTGGCAGTGTTTAAGGCCAGGTTGGATGGGGTTTTGAGCAACCTGGTCTAGAGGAAGGCGTCCCTGCCTGTGGCAGGGGTGTTGGAACTAGATGATCTTTAAGGTCCCTTCCAACTCAAACCATTCTATGATTCTCTGAAAAGAGACACCGATGGTTTCACTTTGAGCGCTCAAGTAGGCGTTCCCACCTGTGTTTTCCTTTCCACTTGACTTTCCCACCTGTGAAATGGGTACCCATGCACGTGACACAACCAGGATTCATCAGCCAACGCTTGTGGAGTGGTGTGACAGTCCTGAATGCTGCAAGATGTGAAAAAAAACAAATGAAACATGCACAAAAATCCCCAAGTGGATGCGTATCTGTCTGTTTTACCTCTGCCACCCGTGTTTTCACCGCGCAGGCGAATCAAAGCAGGCGCGGCGTGGGAGGGGATCTTTGCCCTAATGCCATCTGCGGTGGGCAGAGCCGTACGGAGAAGGTGTATTTGGATTTAGACTGGCTACTCTGCAATGTTGCTGTTTCTATGGTAACTATTTTTTATTCAACAAGAGTAGCTTAAAATCTGTAGGGCTAAATTCGATCCTAGGCAGAAGCATCTGTGGTTTTTAAGGGGCTCTTCAGTCGGTGCGGTTCGTAGATGGCTCTCATGCTCGTTACTTCAGGGTCACAGTATCTCTAAAGCCTCCCTCCCAGCACCCTTTCCTCTTCATCCCACCCCACATCTCTACATTTTGGTCTTCCTGCGACTGCACTTGTCAAACCAAGGGACAATTTGCTTGTGTTGTGTCTTACCAGGGGATTTCTGTCTCCCTGCAGAGAGTGTGTTTTTAGGGAAAATTTCTCCGTGTTTAGCAAAGGAAGTTGATGAATCGCAAACAAGACTGATTCATCTGCAAATAATGCAGAGGATTGCATTTGGGAGGGTTTCTTTATTTTTTTTTGCTCAATTAAAAAACAAATGCCAGATTCCTGTAGAGTCAGTTTAAGCACTGCTATTACTGTGTTTGTGACTGGTTACCACACATGAGCTTTGTGATTAAAATAAGGCTATTAGAAGCAGCCAGTTTCTTGGAGAATTAGAGAAAACACTGGGGGAAGCGATTTCTTTAAAAACAAAAACTGAATAAAATAATATGTTTCCAGTCATACCAGATGGGGCCCACTTCTTCTGTGTCTTTTAGTAGGGTAAACCAGGAGAGATGTGACTGAAGGCAACAGCATTTCACACTGTTACAGTTGGTGAGGATTAAAGGAGGCTCAGGTCAATCAGTTATTAAGTGCTCAGTGTTTCTAATCAACCTCTCAACTTTGCAACTTTTCAGCATTCAGGCTTAGTTCTGAATTTTGCACAAAGTTGCAGTCTTACAAATGGTGTGAATCTGACTATCCTGGACCAAAAGCACCCTGAGATTTTAGGGCATTTGAAAATTACAATTCAGATTAGAGCCTTTTCCTCTTATCTATACACTGTGTAAGATGCTGGGTTTAAAATGAGATGGCTCCAGTGTCGTAGCTTCAGCAGAATGGGCTGAAAATAAGCATTTCACAATCTGAAGGCGGTGCCCTTCCTCGGGTTTGTGGACACAACTAGAGCAACCAGCCCATACCATAGTATGGCTTCTCTGAATGTCATGGGCAACAGCAGCTTAGCCCAGTCCTCCTGCTCTGTCTGCATTATCCAGGGCACTGTAAAATTACCTGAGCTCCACCCTTTGGTGGCCAGAACACTTCTGTGACATGACAAATTTGGGTTTATTTACACGTAAATGGCATTTGTTGGGTAGAAATACTCATAAGCCAGATCAATCAATCAGTCAGGTTGTAAGAGACCTTTGGGATCACCGAGTCCAACCATTGCCCTGACACCACCATGTCAACTAGACCATGGCACTAAGTGCCATGTCCAGTCTTTTCTTAAACACATCCAGAGATGGTGACTCCACCACCTTCCTGGGCAGCCCGTTCCAATATCTAATGACCCTTTCTGAGAAGAAATTCTTCCTAATGTCCAACCTGAACCTCCCCTGGCAAAGCTTGAGGCTATGTCCTCTTGTCCTATCGCTAGTTGTCTGGGAGAAGAGGCTGACTCCCACTCCGCTACAACCTTCCTTCAGGTAGTTGTAGACTGCAATAGGGTCACCTCAGAGCCTCCTCCAGATTTAGCAAGGTATTTAGGTACCAGAAAGGGCAAATTACTATGAAGATTTTGAAGTATACCTTTTTGAGTTCAAGACCTAAGCCAATGCTTAGTGACTTTATTATTAGGATTTAAGCATGGTCATCCACACAGGTATGTCCCTAAAGCCTATCTGCATCCTTAAGAGTCCAAATACTTTTGTAAATCTGTTGGTGGGTCTCTTTTGGAATGACATTTAGGCTCCCAAGTCACCTGACATTTTTGAAACCTGCACTGCTAGTGACTCGTTAGCTATGAAGGAGAAAATTATGCAGCTATCTTAGTGCCTAAAGAAGAGGGTTGTGAATTAGGAGCGTGGGTCTCCTGCCAGCACCATTGCTGACTTTTTATTTGACCTTCAGACATTCCAGCTTTCAGCCCTGCAGGTGATGCTGGTTGCGGTGAGCTGTTGCAAAGCCCATCCTTTTTGCAGAAGGGTTGCAGAAACACGCGCCGTACGAAGGCAGAGATGATGATGCAGATGCGTATCAAAGCGGGGCTGTCTTTCAGGTGGCCCGGAGGGTCGCAGCCTGTGCACGCTGGCAAATTTGCAAATACATACTGCTCTAAAACTGAGTGCGGGGCTGAGTTTAATTGCTGCTTGGGGTTTGTAGTAAGAGCTGTGACAGCCCTGGCTTTTGCCGGTGAGTTTGGACTGTAAGTGACAGACGTTCATTCAGCGGAGGGTTAAGCAATTTTCCATTCATTACCCGTGAGCGCCGTTGCAGGCTGTAATCCATCATGTTAGAGATTGTGACCCTTTGAATGAGCGACTGTGGTGCACGTACCACGTTAATTCATTGTACTTTCCGTGGTATGATTTTTCACTTTGCTGTAAGGGACTCTTCTGCATCCTTGTGGGTTGTTGATCCCTCTCCAGCAGTCAGAGGGTATTTCCATCGCCCACTCGGGGCTTGTGAACCCTGGGACAGGTGATCTGCTGGTGTTGGAGCGAGTCCAGAGGAGGGCAGCCAAGCTGGTGAAGGGTCTGGAGGGTCTGACCTATGAGGAATGCTGAGGGAGCTGGGGTTGTTTAGCGTGGAGAAGAGGAGGCTCAGAGGTGACCTTATTGCAGTCTACAACTACCTGAAGGGAGGTTGTAGCAGAGTGGGAGTCGGCCTCTTCTCCCGGGCAACTAGTGATAGGACAAGAGGACATAGCCTCAAGCTTTGCCAGGGGAGGTTCAGGTTGGACATCAGGAAGCATTTCTTCTCAGAAAGGGTCATTAGACATTGGAATGGGCTGCCCAGGAAGGTGGTGGAGTCACCATCTCTGGATGTGTTTAAGAAAAGACTGGACAAGTCACTTAGTGCCATAGTCTAGTTGACATGGTGGTGTCAGGGCAACGGTTGGACTTGATGATCCCAAAGGTCTCTTCCAACCTGATTGATTCTGTGATTCTGTGAAATCCGTGTGGTCAGTAGGGCTGCTCCTGGGAAGCATTGTCTGCCAGTAGGAGTAAAGGTTCACCATGCACAAGGCTATAAAATGTTCCAGCTGGTCAAAAATATTCTGCCTCTTCCTGTCCATTTCAGAGAAGATTGAAACTCACTTGGAGACGTTGCTAGAAAATAATGGCTGGTGACATCCTCGTTGATGGCTTTGAACGCCGTGAAATAGCATAAAGGGTCGGACTCTGCCACCCATAATCATTTCAGGCATTTCTTCTGCTCGGCTGCGGAGCCTGGCAGGGACCAGGGGAAAGGCTCACCCCTCCAGTCCTCTTCTTGTAGCTACTTTTATTAAACAGGCGTCTTCCCTGTCAATGTGAATAAAGGGAGGAGAAAGCAGTTCATTATACAGTGTATCACTTTGAGTCTAATACTAATTAAAAGCTTTGCCTTCACTTCTGTGGAACCTATTCTTAGAAATTATGTAAATTAATTGGAGTTTTGAAGAGGAGCATATGCCAAATCCTAAGTAATTCCCTGCTGGCTGAGGCAACTCCAGCACTGGAACCAGAGAACGACATCAGGATCCTTTTTTTTCCTTTTGTGGCTGCAAAAAACTAAGGCTGCTTCGGTAAATTGTGATGCCTTTCTTTAGCAAATATACAAGAGAGATCAAATATCCAGACCCTGACCATTTGCCAGAGGTACAATACAAAGCCTTTTTCTCCATGAAAGCTTTTCCATCTCAAAAATGACATTTAACACAGACAAGCTTTTTGCTTCCGCAGCTCTTCTCCAAACAAATGTACGTTCCCGCTTCAAAGAGGATTTTGACCCTCAAAAGGGAGCTATACCCGAGATCCCATGAGCTCCCCTTGTGAGTTCACTCATGCCGTTAATTTAATGGGGAAAAGATATTTACATGCTATGCTGAATGAGAAAGGAGATTTGATCCTTAGTTACATAGTGTGTGGAGAAAAGGGGATAAGCTTTTGAAGTAAAATAGCTTTAAATATTATGAGAGCTTTTTTTTTTTCCTACTTGGTTATTTTTTTCCCTTTGAAAAAGACCAAAAGAAATAGAAGGAGAAGAACCAAAGAAACAAATTGAAATAAAAATGAGAAGCAATATGGTTTGGTCTTGATATATTTTGGTCTCAATCAACAAATCACTTAAAGTTGATGAAACTGCTTGCATGTTTAAAGATAAACATGATTAAGTACTGTGATGGATCTTGGCTTATTATGTATTGAAGCTGAATACGAGCGTGAATTGAATCCTGGAACTTTTGGTGGGAAGATGCTGCAGTGTAAGCGTGCTTCCAGATGTACATTTTGCAAAGTTGCCTTTTCTTTACAACCTCACCCTAAGGATTAAGAGTCGCTGGGTGTGGATCCTCATTCAGGAGGAGGCAGCTGTCCAGTCCAGATGCTTTTTGCCTTTGGAGGTTTGAAGTTCAGTGCTGGTGGGGTCTCATTTTTTGCAGCCATCATCTTTTCCCAGTTGAAGCCTTTTTTAGTAGTAAAGAAGGCGATTTTAATAACCTGTCTGTCCGATGCATTCCTGGTACTGTGCAACCTCTTCGTACAAGGAGACAGATTCTCATCCCTGGTTCAGAGTTTTATTCGATGAAACATTCTCTGTATAAAGCTGCTAGAAATGGGTCTCCTGTCGGCTCTGGGGCTTTAGTGATGTGGAAGCAACTGCCAGCAAGCGCAAGTCTGGACTCGATGATCTTAAAGGTCCTTTCCAACCAAAACAATTCTATGATTCTAAGCATGGCTGATGGTTGTGCGGCACTGCAGGACCCCCAAACTCCTGAATGTCTGCTCCTTCTTCAGCCATTAGTTCACTGGGCTTTGGGCCATTATTGCTAAATCTTCCGCATCAGTATATGCTTCTCCTGCCGTGAGACTAAATCCATTATGATTTTTGTTTGACTGCTTTTTGGTTCTCACAGAAGAGGCTCCGTAACATTGCAGGTTGGTAAGATGAAAACAACAATTCATTTAGCTGTGGTTGGAGCTTGTAAAAATCCTTATCTCTAATGGCACCAGCAATGTAAGATCTCAAAATAGAAGTTGTTAAGTCTGCAAGCGAAGACAGTTCTTGGGAAAAGAAAGCACAATGACATTCTGTCACGGTTTAAAGCTGGGCTGGCGATTAAACCTGCGGCAGATGCCCTCTGTTATCCCCCCCCCCTCCCCCAGAGGGAAAGGGAAAGGGAAAAGGGAGAGAGACTTCTGGGTTGGAAAATTAAAACAGTTTTAATAAACTATAATAATGAAAAAAAAGTATAATAATAATAATAGAAATAATCAAATATATACAAATATATATACAAAACCAAGATTGAGCTCCCCTGAAGTCAGCCACGTCACCACCAGCACTGCAGGGCAGGCTCCGGGAAGGCCCAGCCTGGGCCTCGCGACGGTCGAGAGCTGGATTCAGGAACGCACGGATCGGGATCGGGGGCAGCAGGAAAACAGACGGAGTCCTCCCTGGACACCGGCCATAGCAGAAAGAGAGCGAGACCCTCGTGATCCCCCCACTTTATACCGAGAATGACGTGTATGGGATGGAATACCCTCGTTGGTCAATTTTGGGTCACCTGCCCTGTCCGCTCCCCTCTGCAGCTGCGACCCCCCTTCGGCTCTTCACTCGTAAGCAATGAGGAATTCAGCAGTGACCTTGGTTTCTCTCAAGAATAAGTACAGCAAGAGCCTTTCTGCACAACATCCCTACCGGTGCCTCAGTGATAACTACAAACTTCGAGCGTTATCAGTCCTGGAAGCAGACACTGTCTGCAAAAACATGCAGTTAGTTTCAGAAAATGCAGTTACTTAGAGGAGACTTAGCTGAAAGTAAAAATCACTGAAAGGAAAATCGGCCTGGTTTAGGCCAAACCAGGACACATACAACTTCGGATCAATAGAAGATCGTTTTAGAACAAGAATACAACATGTAGCAATGAATATAGATGGGAATGACATTGCTAACCACTTATTAGATAGCAAGCTTTCTCTGTGTATTTTGGAATTGTCTGTATGCATGTGTTAAATATAACATCATCTCTTTTTATACTTGTATTGGCTAATGCACAGATGGTTTAAAAATACTGTAAAATATTTTTATTGAATGAACGCAAAACATGATCATTACTCTGGAATTAGGATGCTGACTTGTATACGTATTAGACGGGGGTCAGGAGAGATGGAGTAATTTGATAGAAGTTAAACACTAAACTGGTGGAAAATCAGCAAGTTGAACCTGGGTTGCTTCTGAGTTTTGGGACTGCATCCTGCTGCCATCCCCAAAGTTGCTGTGTGCAGCCCTCTGGGTGCAGCCAGGTTTGAGCCCAGCTGTAAGTGTTGTGGTGGGCATGTAGTTGAACACAGCTGCATGTTTTCCCACCAACATATTCTCTTGTTGCCCACATCTTGGGTCCGAGTTCATTGTCTGGGCCCTAGTCCACCACCTTTAGTCTCCTGGCTGGAGGAAAGACCCTCCCATCTTGCAGCACATGGAAACCAGCCCAGGTCCTTATTTTGGTGCCCTGCAGGAGCCAGATATCCATCAGAATAAATCAGGGCCGTCCTGAGCTGTTTGCACCCATGCTGTGCATTGCCCTGGGGGACCTCAGGTTGAGTCCTGACACCTCGGGACCTCTGGTTGCTCTCAGATAGTAGTGGCTGTCAGAGGGGAAAGAGGCTCTGCTCAGGGGAGATTTTCAAGTAGCCATTTCTCAGACAGGTCCTCATTTTGGTGAGCATGATCTCCTTGTTGGCTAAGTTCAAGTTAGATGCTGCTGCTGAGATGGATGCACATTGTGCTTTAGATACGATGGGCTTGCTCCTGCAGATCTGTCCTCTAGGAGCCAGGCTGTCCACTCTCTTGCTGTGGTTGGCTTGGCATGAAAAGAACATGAGACCAGGAGCACCCAGTTGGAGCTGGCAGTCAATCTGGTAATCACCTAAGGGACAAAACCCATGTGGACACATTTAAAATAGATTTTCAAATGTATCAGCCCCTCCTTGGTGGATGGCGCTGACACACTGTGCGTTCCTCTTCCCTGTCTCTTCCCGCAGGACCATGCTGATTTGCGAAACCACTTCTTCACTGTGGGAATGAAGCTGGAGGCGGTGAATATGAGGGAGCCGTTTCATATCTGTCCTGCATCAGTGACCAAGGTGAGCTCCCAGAAAGGAGGGCTGAAAAGAGCCTGATTAGGAACTTCTAAATGTGTGATTTGCACCACATTTAGGAAAACTCAAGAGTGTTACTTCATTGGCTGGAGAACACATTAAGAAGTATGTTGAAAATCCATAGATGTTCCCAATTAATGAACTGTTTCTGTCCAACAAGCAGCACCAGATGATTATACATGCACTTAGATCCGATGGCGATGAGCATGTCTATCTACCACTTCTGTGTGGAAAAAGGGGATCCCTCTTTTAACCCTGTCTCCCCTCCATGCATATGTGTTTTCCTGGCACATCTTGGAAACTTTTGAAATAAAACAGCTGGGTGGAGGGGGTAGCTGGATATTCAGTCCACACTCTTGAAGGCAAAAGAGAGGAAGGCTGGGGGGTCTCTAGGGTCTTCTCCAGTCCCTGCTCAGCTATGGGCACACCAAGTGACCCTGAACCCCAGCACTTTCCTTTGCCTCAGTTTACCCATCTCTAAACTCAGGCTTTGATCTCTTTGGTAGAAACACTTTGAGAAAAAGTGTCAGGTGAGAGCAGGTTGTTTTCAGGAGCAGTTTGATTGCAGAGTCTGGCTGTTTCAGCTTTCCATGTTTCCTAATGTTACAGCAAAGTTTAACTTCTGATTTTGTTTTCTTCTTTTTCACCCCTCAGGTTTTTAACAATCATTATTTACAAGTGACCATTGATGACTTGAGACCTGAACCCAGCAAAATCTCAATGCTTTGCCATGCGGATTCCTTAGGGATCTTGCCAATACAGTGGTGCCTTAAAAACGGAGTCAATCTCACACCTCCCAAGGGTTCGTATTTCTTCTTGGTGATCTGCAGGTTTCCTCTGAAAGCTTACCTCTTCTTATTGCCTTTAAAACCATGATGCTGTTCACTACAGAGCATCACCCTAAGTGTCTTGAGCCAGAGTAGGTGTCTTGAGTCACTGGGGCTGTTCTGGCTCATACCACCCTGCAAACATCTCTGCAAATGCATCTTGCTGGCAGATTGATGTCTGTGTCCTTTGTAGTCTGCAGCAGCCTGCACCAAAGCCTAATGAATTCCTGTAAAATGCGTCTTAGCGATACTTTGTGTGTGTAGGGGGTAAAAGTCATATCATACTAGAGGCAAACCAGGCATCTCCCTATAGCATCCACCTTGGTACAACACCGAGACCAAGCAAAGCTCTTAAATCTAAATGTCTAAACTAAACTCACAGCTGCCTGCCCACGAGTGTGTAGGCATTTCCTTATCTGTCTCAAAAAATCCCAGGTGAGGGCAAATTGCGAGCAGTGTTCAGGTCAGAGCCAGGAGAAACAGCCTCCAACCGTGCTATTTCCCAACTTTGTAGCAGTGCAGTTAATTACTTGCAATTTCAGACAACCACCTGCGGTGCCCTAGTAATATTTCTTCACTTGTAAAATGTGTTGGCTCTCTGGAATTTTAGGTTTTTGAAGCTGGCTGGGATGTTGACCCTTTGCCAAAAACTGGTGTTGCTTGGGAGAAAAAGAAATGCCTCAAACAAAAAAAAAAAAAAAAATCCCACTAAGTTTTGCATGCGCAGATTTGTCTTCATTTTGGAAAAAGTATGCTGCTGCCAGACCCAGGGAAGTGAAGGATTGTTCTCTACCAGATTCAGAGTCCTCTTACGTATATCCAGAATGTCTCTTCAGCACATGTAGTTTGAAATTCCCACCGCAGTCCTGGAGCCCTGTGTGTGCAGCTGCAGTCAGTCCATCCATGATTACTCTGTTGCCTTTACCGAAATAAATGTGCTGTCTGGATGCTTTAGCTCCCTGCTGCTTAAATCCAAGTGTAATGATAACGTCTGTAAGTGCTCACTGCTATTGGCTGGAAAAGTTGCGAAAAATGAAAGTAAATGGAATGTTTTGGTTTTTCCACCCCAAATTCACATGCAGCTTCCCCTGAGCTGGCTAATTAACTAAAGTAGGCCGTAGGCCAGACATTTCTCTTTACATGGTCATGGCCTAATAATTTCCAATCCGTGCTGGCACAAAGCCTGTCTGAGATGGTGTTTTATGGGTCAAGTGCACGCAAACCCACTTTTAGATGTCAACATTTTTAGAAGTGGGTGTAGCATCTGTCGGACAGATATTTCTCAACTTGGCCAGTAAAGTCTAAGGGGCAAGTAGGTATCTGGTGGGATGCCTGGTGATTAGGGTCCACCTGGGCTCCTGAGAAAGCGTAGGAAGTCTCCCCTGATTCCTCTGATGAAAATAAAGTTTGCTTTCTGCTGTTAGATCAGAAATCCTGGAGGGAAGCTATTAAAATAAAGCATAAAGCAAGTGGCAGATAGATGCATGCTATATATTGCTGTATCTCTTATACTCTGTATGAGGGCTGCATGCCCAAACTGCATCTTGGCACCTTCGGTGTCAAAAACCTTTTCCATTGGCAGCCATGCTCTTTGAGTCACTAAAATATAATCAGGCATTGGAATGATTTATTTTTTTTAAAAAAAGCAACAAAAACCCACAAACCACCAAAAAAGAAAGCAGAGGGAAAGTGAAAAGCATCCAGACACCCATTGAGGGAGCCAGTCTTCTCTGAGCAGAATAATACCAGCTTTGGATAAAGAAATAACCAGGACTGATATCAGAGGGCTGCAATGCTGCGAAAGCGAGGAAGGCTGTGGTGTGAGCTGGCTGCTGATGAGCAGGTCTGCAGAAGGGGGAGAAAATCCCACCATTCACACCTAAATCACTGGACAGCTCTACCTGCCCTGGGGTGTCCAGAATTGTCTCTTCTCACATGCAGATTTGACCAGCCTCCTGCTTCCCCAGCACTCACGTGTTCCTGACCAACGTCACTCTCAACAGAGAATATGTTGGCAATATTTAGTGTTGCCCAAATGGCTCTCCTTGTTGAAAGGCAACAAGTTCCCATGAAGCAAAAGATAATAGTGGAAGAAGTCCTTTTTCTTTTTGGGCTGTATTATATTGTTGACAAGGAGGTTCTTTGATTTTAAGATGAACTGATTTTAATTCATCAGAACAATGTACCAGGTTGGCATATTTGGGTTCAGAGTCCTTTATTTCTCTGATACCCATTCTCTTGCCTTTCTGCCCATCAGGCCTTTGTTGAAGCCAAACGTACAGTAGATGATTCATGAACAGGAGGTGCAAACATTTGCTACTAGAAATAGAGAGCAGTATTTTCCTGTACAGTGCCAAAAATGAATACCCATTTGCTGCTGCCGTATAAACATTGAACAAGCGCTGTTTATATTTATTAGAGCTGGATTTATAGACCACTTCCCTTTAGAGTCACAACCATTGTTCCTTTTTATGAGCTATTAGGAGGGGGAAAAATATTTCAGTAGTGCTTCTAGTTGTAAGGCTTACTAAGGAAATGCCAATTCCAAAACCTGCAGTACATTTGTATTGTTATATTTGCTTCTGGTTAAACTGGTGGGCTCTTCCATGCTGAGAGTCAAGGTAGAAAACACAATGAGTTTTTACGTTTGGGGAGCAGCAGGTGAATCACGCAAGCAAAGCTTTGAATGTTGTTACTTGGGCTGAGCCTTAAAGCATAACAGTACGTCAATGCCACGTGCTAATGAAGGTACTGGTTATAAGGTACCTCCCCATGTGCTAAAGGAAGTAGCTTATATCGTGATGCTTCATGAAAAGGCCAAACAATTGGCTTCAAACAAGTCTGGACTCAGTTCCTGAGTGTGGTCCTCTTGGAGACATCCTTGTTGAGCTGCTGAAGTGAATTATGGCAAACTTTCTGCTTGCCCTCCCAGGTTTTGTTCCTGCTGAAGTCTACAGCAAAAGGTCTTTGGTGCATGGCCAAGCCAACAGGTGGTTGTGTGCTGGCAACACAGTTAAGTTTTTATACCTCACTGAAACATTGTCAATGTGCCTTTTCCATCCACTCTGGCAAGATTTTGCGTAGCTTGCAATTAAGATTCAAAACCTGTCCATGAGGGCTTTAAATCGGAGATGAGAGAATGTTCAGGGTGTGGGCAGGTTTTTGGGTCCCTGAAGGCAACATGCTCTTGCAGCTGGGGTGGACCCCAGGCGATTTAATGTAGACAACTACACTGTGGCTCTGCCCTCCTGAGCCCATCACCCTAGCTTCTTTTGGAGTCAGTGGAGAGTGAGAGGGACTTTCACAGGCAATTCAGCTCCTGCAGGAGGACAGACAGATCACCTCTAGATCTGCCTGTTTCTCCGTTGACTCTTTAGGGAACGCAGGGTGACAGGCACGGCATCTCCACTGCAAACATCTGTGTGTGATCGTATGAATCCCCTTCTGACATGAAGTGATGTGCACTTCTCCTGTTTTCCGTTTCATTTTATGAAGCTGAAAAGTATCTGGCAAACAAATAACTGGAGAGAAAAAAAGGTGATGGAGAAGAAGCAGGAAGAAAATACTGTTGCAGAAATTGGTTGTTAAAAAACAGTGCAAGGGTATTTTTTTCGTATGAAAAATGAACGTTCTCTATAAGTAATTGCCCTTTTTTACTTCCCTGTGCATGTTTATTTCTAGCTTTCCAATTTTTATGCACTTTCATGCCCCACAGAGACAGGCATCTTAGCTCAAGGCTTTATCTCATTAATTTGTCATGTATGCAATCATTAGGATTAGAAGTTCATCTTATACCAGATACTTGCATCTTAGCAGGATGCTTGGGACTTTATTTTCAAAATTTTTACCTCCTTTTTTGGATCGGGGTGACTGATAGCTCACTCCACTCAGTATTCCAGTCCTTTCTTGCCTACAAAGTATTTCACAGTTTTCATTGTCATAAATGATTCATTCCCATCTGATCTTGAGTGTCCCTTTTTGACTAACAATGGAAAAGGCATTAAGGAATGTTCTGTGAAATAAGGCCAGGCTGAGAAGCCAGGCAGGGAGATTGAAGGGAGAATTTTGCCTTTAGTTGACTGCTGAAACTTTCCAGTGAGAGCAGTTTTGCAATAATGTTATTAGAGTATCGACAGTATCATCACAGGGACCTGGATAGGATTAGTACTCATTGGTTTCAAGCACTGCAAAAATATAGACTGAGGCAGACAAAAAAACCCCCAAAAAGCAAATAAAAAAACCCCCTCTCTGTCCCAAGATTTTATTGCCCAAATAGCCAGGTAAGAAGAATGGATGAGCAGAGATCTGTTTTGTTTCTCTGTGATGGGACTGTTTGAGAGATGCTCATATAACTCAATGTTGCTTCCCTTTTTTTCGTAGAAGCAGAGGCTGAAGGGATCATGTAGTTGCTGAGACTTTAGTCTGGGAGCTGGGAAATCTGCGTTCATTTTCCTGCTCTGCTCCAGATTGCTATAAAGCCTTGGATAACATACTTACTATGATGGGATTCAGCTCACGTACGCTGAGCTGCTGGGAAGTCAGTGGTGGAGGGTACATCCATATCAATGAAGAGAGAGGAGAATTTATCTCATGCTTTGAGAGAGAACATGGATCAGCTTCTGATTGTGCTAGTCCTCTCCCTGTCCACTCCTGAGGGACCCCTTATGTCCATCTCCATGTCCCCATCTTTTAGATAGCTAAAGGAAGGAGAAAGAAGTCCATGACTAGCCCCACCTGGAAATTGGGGACAGTAGCACTTCTGGGTACTTACATGTTTATTAAAGTCTAGGAGATGCTCACAGGAAAGGGAAAATAATGAAAAAAAAAAGTTTTACTACTTTTTAATGAAGGCCTGGAGTTTTCAAAGCAAAATACAGAAGGTGTGTGAGTGGCGCTGGAGAAGTGTTGGCATTGGCTCTCATGGTGTGTAAAAAGGCATCCAGAGAACTTGCCTGCTGATAGCGCACAGTTCACTGAGGCGGGATGGGATGCTGAAACACAGATGGTTGTCTGCTTGGGGCCCATTTTGTGCTCTCTCTCTGGTGTGAAGTGGTGGCTGATGGCACTTTCTGTTTTGTCATCCTGCAGGTTACTCTGGCCAGGACTTTGACTGGGCAGACTACCAGAAGCAGTGTGGAGAGGAGGCAGCGCCTCACCTGTGCTTTAGAAATGTAAGTTCTCTTTTTGCCTTTGTGTTGCTCCTGTCGATCCATGTGAAACAAAATAGCTTGCACAGAAAAGCTGCAGCAAGGCTTTGGGAGGTTCCCTCAGACCACCATGAGTCTGTCCTAGGAAGGAACCTGGAGAAGTGTTTCAGGCCTTTATCCCTAAAAGAGAAAAAACTGTTATCTTACTCTTGTCTTTATCTGATTCATTTATATTTCCTGCTCTTCATCTCCTCTCTGATTTTGTATAACACCTAGCACAAGAAGGATCTCAACTGACCATTACAAGTAATTCAACTGCTATTAAAAAAAAAATAAACTAGGTAAAAAAATTGCATGATATCATCTGGCCCTTTTCACTTTTTGTGTGTTTTCTCTGGTTCCCAGGGGGCTACCTTTAACCAAACTAAATGCGTTTAAAAGCTAAGGTTGAAACTGTTGAGCTCAGAGTGTGAGAAGAGTGATTAACCCACATGGATGCTCTGGTCTTTGGGACAGTTCATGTGCTTCCTTGATATAGCAACAGTGATGTGAGAGTGAGCAGCACATCACTATGCTGGAGGCCATCAACATCCAGAGCTTTGGAAATAGCCTTTTGCAGGCTCTTTTCTGTCAACGACAGTCTGGCGTGACTTGATCTGACACATATTCATCACTTGGTGAAAGGCAGATGTAGCCTTCTGCCTTTTCCAATGACCTGGTGCTCTTCACGCTCCCATCAACTGATGGAAGTTGAGATCCCATCAATAACTGAAAATCTGGTGGTACCTAAAATGAGCGCAGAAGAGTTTGCAAAATAAAGTGGTGTTGTGAACGGTGGACAAGCAGGTTCCTCTAGGAATTACAGAGCCTTTCACTGTACTTAGAATTCACAACACTGGGGGACAAGGTGTTTGTGAAAAGCAGAATGGAGACAGTCTCACAGAACACCAGCTGTGTTTTTGCATGGCCTTCTTTATCTGTGGTGGCCCAAGGGTAGCTGGGCTTGGAACAGACCTTTGATGGTGAACTGATGAATTTGAACATGTTTTGTTGATGAACTCAGAAGACCTGTATCATCAACAGAGTTTGATCTGGGAAGCAAATCAGAGTTAGGATTTCTTTGCCCCATTTATTGTGCCATCCTATGCAAAAACCTTTGCCTCAAGGGGCTTTCAGCAAAGATTTCTGAAAGCGGTGAGGGAAGCTGGACAAAGCTGCATCGCACCAATAGAGTGGGACAATTGTCACATCTCTTCTGCAAGCACCCTCCCTTTTCTTTATATTTCTTTTCGTTTTGTCAAGTAATAGATCTGTGCTCTCAGCACTGGCAGCCTTGAGGATAGTCTCTGCGTAATATCCTTCGAAGATTAAATCAGGTCTAAGCACTTTTTTTTTCCTCTTTTTTTTTTTTTAAGGAAACATTCATCAGATGAGCATGTGTCTGTTACTCTTTCACTCTTGATAACACAGTTCTTTGCAGAGAGATGTAATCTCACTGCTGTTGCTTGTGCAGCCTCCCTGGCAGGTCGGTCCATTTGTTTCATGGCTGTGAGTGTCTCTTCAATAGAAGCTGTATTGCAAGCACATCTTCCAGCTAGTGCAGCCAGACGTGGTGCTGGAAGTGGATATGCTGTAACTGTTTCCCCAGGGGGGATATTTAACAAGGAGAGGCAGTTATGAAATGGATTGACATGACCAAATGCTTAGTAAAATAAACTCCCAGCTAACTGTTTTGCCATTGATTCTGTATAAATTAGCCTCCAGCCCTGAATTGCAATGAAAGGAGCCGGTGTGATGATAAATGACGTTTCCTTGTTAGGCAACATAAAAGGCATTTAAACAAACTCACCCTGCTTTTCTGCAGTCCTGGCCAGTGGCAGCTTTTACACGGTGAAGCTCATCTGTGTGCTGAGCAAGGCTTGCGACAGTTCAAGCAATGTTTGAGACTAGCAGCACGTTCTTGGAACGCCTCTTGATGGAAAAAAAAGACCAAATCCAGAAGTTTTTAGTCTCACAAAGAGCTTGCAGTGATTGTTCCAAGGTGAAGTGCCCATGGTCCTTGGTGGTGTGCAAATAGTAGAAGGGTTGAATTTGGGTCTGGCTTCCAGTTGCTCACATGGGGTTGCTGGATGAGAGATTGGTGTCATTTTTAGCCAGTGACAGTTATTACCCATCCTATATTAGTAGCCAAAATCTTGGCTAAGAGGGGGAACCTTTTTGTGCTACTGTATGCAAACAGAGAAATGCAAGCACTCACAACTGATGTGGTGCAGAACAGGTAGGACAGAGGACAGAAAAATGCAAGGAAAGGAAGCGGTGGCATGGCCACAGGTATTGCATCAGTGCATTTTAAGGATAGTGGTGGTGGCGATATTGGGAAGGGACTGTGCATAAGTGAAAGGAGAGGGAACACTGGAAGGGACAGAGGGTGAGGATGAAAGCGTGTGAGGAGTAGCTTGAGGCTTGGCTTGTGGAGAAGGTTTTGGGGAGGGTTGTAGGATCTTGGGATTCCCTTGCACTTGGTGTCACCTGCCACAGCTGTGTAACAGGTTTGTTACGTTAGGGCTGAGCCTTCCTGGCTTTGACAGGAGCAGGAGGCACTGGTCAGCAGCCTGCTGCAGTCACATGGCCAGGCCAACCTCAGACTGAAGCGGTTTGCCAAGGCATACATTAGCCTACAGCAGTGGTACCTGAATGATTTGAACTGCAGCTTCTCTCAGGCTCCCAAACTCTTAGTACAATGGGGGATGCTGCTTCTCGAAAGCTCATGACCCCACATTTTGGTCCTGTGTTTCTTATTTGGAGTGATGACCACTCATTTGGGGATCATTGCTGTAATATTTGGCCTGACTTTGCCTTCACTGGAGTGAGAGGCCAGTGGGGGCCTCAGATAACCTGTGAAAGAGCTGCTTCTTTGGTGCTGTATTTAAGTATACAGGGGTACTGCTGTAGCAGTAAACACAACTGGCTCCATCTACACCCACCTGCAGCTGATGGACTTAGGTACCTTAAGTCTACAGAGAAGGACCTTGTTACGTTGAGGTTAAAATACTCCATGAAGAAAAACATACTCGAATAGGTAACTCAAATTTCTCCAGCCTCAGTCAGCCTGGGCAACTAAATATGTGAAGAAGTTTCTCTGGTCTCAGGCAAGATGGATTATTTGCTTTACAAGGTTTCTCTCACCTAGCAAGGTGAGAGATGCTCAAGCACAGCAGATCTGGGAACCCTCTGTGTACTATCCCATCAACAATGGTGGACATCAAATGCATCACTAGCAAGCATTCAAATACACTTGGAGCTGCTGTGGAGTAACCTCTTCCCAGTCTCTGAGAGTTAGGGACTGGCATAAACCATGAAATACATTGCTTCCTGATTTGTTGCTTTTTCATATGGGTGTCCAGGGCAGCTCCATTTTCAATCTGGATGCCTTTGTATTCTTCAGAGTCTCCTGCACTTCCAGTGAAAAGCAAACCATGCTAAATTTATGATTCCCAGTGGACAGCCTAATTAAAGTCATGCAGTGCTGACTGCCATGCTTCAGTCTTGGTCCTTGACTCTTTCAGACATCCTTCAACCGTGGCTTTACTAAGAACATGAAGCTGGAGGCAGTGAACCCCAGGAACCCTGCAGAGATATGTGTCGCTTCTATCACTTCAGTTAAAGGACGGTTAATGTGGCTTCACCTTGAAGGTATGTGCTGTAAAGGCTTCGTGTATTTGTGTGGTTCACTCAAACACACTCTTAATTCTGTCCTTCATTCTCTGCACAAAACTGCTTTCTCCAGCCTTTCCTTTTTATACGTGTTGACCAATGATATGTTATAAAGAACTATCTTTACCTGCTCTCTCCCTGAGGGAGCCACAGGACCTTCCACCCTCCCATCCATGTGGACTCTATCAGCGTGATCTCCATTGATGATAGAAACCTCCTCACTGCCATCATGATAGACCTCCATCCTGGGAATGGAGGTCTTGCCTCACTTGTGAGGCTGAGACTTCCACTGTCATTCCCAACACACTCTCGTGGGTTCTCCTGTCCCCTTGCAACATCCTTCCTTCCTTCCTTCCTTCCTTCCTTCCTTCCTTCCTTCCTTCCTTCCTCCCTCCCTCCCTCCCTCCCTCTTTCTTTCACTCCTTTTTTTTCACCTAGATCCATAAAACTTCTGCAATATACGCTGCTCCTCACTCTGGCCATTGCATGCTTACATCCCTTCTCTCTGTGATTGTATAATTCCTTTCATTGATCTAAGAGAGCTCTTGCAGGCAGTGACTCTATAATAGAGATGTTAGAAAGCTGTCATCCCATGCAGAACACCACCACTGTACAAGCAGTATTAGGAGAGCGCTGAAAAACTAGCAGAGCTTAATACCGTATCAAAACTTCCATTTCTACCTTTCTTGAAATGAGGTACAGTTGAGCTAATTTTTAATGTGGTTTTGCTCTTGGGATGTTCTTTCTCAATCTACCTGGTCAAGGACTTCTTAAGTAAGTGTAATTCTTCTTATTGTAAGAAGGGTTTCTTATTGTTGCTTTAAAAACAGTGTTATTTGTAAAGTCACCGAGAGCAGAACGCCGTGCTCATATAAGTGTTTTGATGGGCACTGTGATAAAACATAAAGTTGTAGCATGCGTCATTGTCACAATGTAGTTTAATTTTTACCCATCAAGGTAACACGCTGTTGTTTGAAGCTACTGGCTTCATCTATAATGGATATAAGAGCTTCAGTTTCCCTCTGAAACCAACAGTAATTGGGTCAGCATCAACTACAAATGTAATGTGCTGCTCTGCTTTCTTCTGGAGAACCATAAAAATATCAAAGGCACTTCTGATGGCCCATAGTCCTGCCCATCACCAACTTCTGTAAGATCTGTGCTTCTGCCTCTTGATGAATGCATACGGTAGATGTGCTGTCCTTTGTGCTGCCAACCCTGACACAGTTAAAAATCAACATCTTGCTGGAACCCTCTACCATGATGGTTCAGGGAGACACGATGTTAAAACGCCTCCACCCCTTTGCCTGCAATCACATGTTGATAGGTAGATACTGTGCAGCTCTGCTGATGCATTTCTGATAGATGCCACTAGATGTTTCAAGGTGTCCCTGAGAGATTGGGCTGATGAAAGAGGAGCATCGCTTAAACACTTGCTGTGTACAACCCCAGGAAACAGAATGGCATGTTATCTCAGTGGGCAAAGCAAGGAAAGCAAGGTGCAGTCATATTCTGCAGCTCAAGGAGCAGTGCATGTTTGTGATATCCCAACCTCCTAACTGGAAGAAGGAATGGGGAGAAACAAAGCTTGCGCTGGGCTGTGGGTTGCAGAGTTGTGTTGTGGAGAGCGGAATCAAAAGGAAATAGAGCAAGTCTTTCCTTTGCTAAAGTCAGTGACACCTGCTTGCTCCATGGGAGCTCTGTAGCCAGGAGGTAGGAGGGAGGAAGGGAGTCACCCATGTCTTCTCTGGTGGCCTGGGGGGTCAGTATGCTGGGTCATAAGTAATTCTCCTGAAGTGCATTAAATCTGGACTGCTGTCAAGATTGTTCCTGCAAAAGCAGTGTGAACCCTCATTCCGAGAGATTAATGCAAGTTTATTTTGTCCCTTCCAGGGTAAAACAGGTAGGAGAGGGTTAATGGGAGTACAAACCATAGTTGACCATACGATTTCAGGAAAGAACAGAGGAACAGGAGTTGTGACAAGGGGTTCTTGCAGAACTCCCATGTGAGATGAAGGCTTAAGCCTGATCTGCATAAAAAGTCACCTTCCTTCCTCTGCAAGATGTTCAGCTCTCAGTGTTCTGGGGCTGGAAGACACTGGAGGCCAGATTGATGCTAACTGTATTGCTTCATCATCACCTGGCACATCACCTTCAGCTTTGTGCTGCACTGATTATAATAAACCAAGAAGTATATCAGCAACTGACAGTGCCATTTGTACAAAAAGAGGAAGGAATCAAAGCCCTTAAATTTAGTAAAAACATTGTCAGGTAACCGAAAGTACCTCATCCGTGCTAGCAGCTTGCTCTAAAACATAAGAAAGGCAAATGTTCTGTGGTGTTTAGCTCTACAAAAGTAGCGTTATATGGTAGACGAGGCTTTCCCGATGCCTCTGTGATAAATCCCATTCTCAGAGATCTATAACTCAGTTGCTACCTAAAGAGAGATTCCTCCTGACCTAAAGCTTGGCAGGCCAGATCATTCATGCTTCTCGTGTCTTTGCTGCTAAGCCTCATGGTTTGGGCTGGCTAAGATCTATGGAGAGCAGAGCTGCAGGTGTGTACCCGAATGCAGCAGAGGTGGGGGATGTAGGAGAGCTGGGTTGTCATCCTTCTCCCTTCCTGATCTAGAGCTGTCACCCCAGGTGGTTTGTCTCCTCTGTGATTACCTCCAGTGTACAGAGCAGATACGGCTTGGCGTCTTTGCTTTTGGTAGAGCTGTGTGTGATGGCAGGTTTTGTTTTTTTCATCTGAGATAACTGGTTGCCTTCTGACTCCAGGTAGCAAAAGCTCATCTGCATCCTGGTCCGGGCATGTGGCAGATATTTTTGTTAAAGAGCTGGAGTCAATGCTTGTTTGAGATACAGTTCTCACTAAGGCTGTTGTCAAATTTACACCCGTCTGGTCAAGGAAGCTGGCCCATGTTGGCAACTCCACTTCTTAAATGGCCAGGTGCCTTCACTTTTATATGCAGATTTTATGGGGTTTAGGAATCCTTCTCTTTTTTTTCCCCTAAGCTCTAATACTTTCAAAAGGACTTAGTGTTCACTAAACTCTTGCACGCTATAGTGAATAGGAAGTGCTTTTTCTTGGGTCTTTAAATCAACTAGTCCTCCAAGACGCTGGATATAGGCAGGGGGAGGGCCACACACTCCCACCTTGCTCCTCTCCCTCATCTCTTTCTCCCTGCCTTTTACTCTTTTAATTTCTTAAAGGATGTTTTTTACAACTTGTCATAAAAAAAACCCTGTGTGCATCTCCTTGTCTTTTGAGTCCTGATATGTAGATGCTTTACACTTGTTTTATATCTCAGTACCAGGAACAGAATGATCTGTAGTAAAAGGAAAAGATGCAAAAGACTGCAAAAATAAAAAGAAATCTTTGCTGCTGTTCAAATACATTACTACAGTATGCAGTGTTACGCTAAAACTAAGCATTAAAAAACCCCAAAACTCTGCTTGCAGAGTTGTAAAATAAATGTGGCTTGAACTATGCAATGCTTTTTTTTTTTACTCCATTAATACACTATTGTTTCTAACTGATTATTTATATTCTGGTAGCAGCAAGACTCCCCAACTACCATGGGAGCCCATCGCTGAAGACCTCGGGTCCCACCATTTATCATGGGCACGCCTGAAGCTTTCACTGTTGCCCTCCCAGTTTCGCTGTTTGACAGCCCAAACTGCAGCCATAAAACAGGACGCAGCAGTTAAGCAGCGTCGAGTTAGACATGAGGGAACATTGCTTAATAAATCACTCTCTGTACAGTAGCAAAACTTCAGGGTGAGCATTTAATGAGCAGCAGTATAGTTCCCCCGTGGTGGAAAAGAAGCAGAGGGCTGATCCGAGGCTGTGAGCATCCCATCACTTTCTGCTACTTTATTACTCATCATCTGCATTGTTAATTTTTACTGGTTCATTTTAGATTTTAAAGCTGAAGGTTTCTGGCGTGAATTTATACAAGTAATAATGCACACTCTCTGCACAGCCTAGGAATTTGAGGAAAACCCTTTTGTTAATCACTTCTCCATGGAGCTTTTCCATAATTTTCCCGTTGAGAGTTTTCCAGAGTTGCTGCTCTATTCTGCCCAAGATTTGTAGCAGGAGATGGAAGTTTTCCTCACGCTGTTTCCAATCTCCCTATTCCCTTCCATTTGTCTCATGGACATTTCGTAGTCTGAGAAGATGACAGCATAAAATGCAGCAAATGAAACTAATGAATCTCAAACAAGCTGTTTTCCACTTACATGAGTGAGGCCAAATGAAGCAGTAAGATGCTGGAAGTGAAAGGCAGGGTTATCAATTGCCAGAGGGAAGAAGCAGTGCCCTGGAGGACAGAGTAGCTGTGAATATGTCCTACAAGAGGAACAGTGGTGTTGCAGGAGAGCAGACATGGTGCTTCCTTGCTCGTCAGGGTGGCCGCAGCTGTAAACTTCAAAAACAAAATGTTCGTGTCGCATCTGTTGTTGCTTGCAAGCAGGAAAGTACATGCAATCTGTTTATTTGGTCAGAATAACAGCGTAGAACAGTTACGGTAATGAAAATAGTGGATTTTCCCAAATCTGGTGAAATTTCAGTGGGAACTGTGTTCATCTCTTGCTCTGTTTAGGGCTTGATCCATAGCTTGCTCACTTTATGCATGTCTTGCCACTGACTTCAGTTCTCACATCAGTTCCTTGGCTGGGTTTGTGGTGTTAGGTAAAAATGTTTTACCCACTGGAGGGTGCAGCTTTCATGAGGCTCAAACTGGGCAGTGACCTCTTGATATTTTCTTGTGGAGGGAAATGGTTTTGCAGGGAATGCCAGCTGCTGAGACCTTGCATTGAGGCTCAGCTGCTCATGTGGGCAGGTTGTGTCCTGTATCATGTGCCTTCATCCCATCCTCTTCCCTTCGCCATATCCTAGTGAAATAGAGACTATATCTTCAATGTGTAATGTGTGAACATGATGCAGGGCACAGAGAAATACCATGAAGAGATCCATGAATCTATGCAGACATCATGATTTCATTTTTAAAATTATTTCCTCCAGCAATGTGAGCACCAGCACCTATTTTTGCCTATTTTCCTGCTTCCTTTGGGTTTTCATACAGCCACACACTCTCAAAGTGCAGCAAGTTTATTACTAGAGACAAGATTGATCCAAATGCTGCACCTCAGCTTTGATGCCATTCCCATCACAAACTTCAATTACTGTTTCAATTACACTGCAAGCCCTTGATGAACATTCATTAGTGGGAAGTTCCCCGTAGTCATCTAGCTGTGCGCAGTCAAACACTGCTGCATTAAACAGGAGGCAAAGATGCTGTAACAGATGCAAAGGCGAGGATGCTGCAGGGGAAGCTGCTGATCCTTTGATCTCTTTTATTAGGAGATCATCTCATGCTGGTGCTGGAGCTATAGGTCCTAGGGTGGAAATGGCAGAGGGGGGTGAAAGTTGCTGGCCAGGCTGTGCCAGTGCAGATGGACTTGAACTGGAGTAATTAAATGGTGTCTTGACTCAGGACCCAGAGTTGTTTTCAAAAGAACTCAAAGCCAGCGGGAATATTTCCATTTGCTGCAACGGGCTTTGAGTGTGACCCACATAAACCAAGGCAGGAGAGTGTCTTCTAAAAGAGGCATAATAACCAAACTGGAAGAGATTTGCTTTAAGCAGAGATTTGCAGTGGGGTTTTGGAGTCAGTATTATACCAGAGATCTTAGCACATCTGTCCCACTGGGGGTTTTTATACTGCCTCTCCCTTGTTTCATGTGCAGTGAGGAGCCCTAGGAGAATTCATGGCATCTCTAGACAGAGGAGTGGTCATCAGGGGTCATCTCCCACCCTTAAAAACAGTGACTACAGAAAAAAGCTTGAGGGAGGCATTGGGGCATAAAGGCCCATCACATTAGCTATCATCCTCTTACAGCCCATGTGCACTCTCTTACCAGTAAGAGCAAGCACCCAGCTGGCCTTCTGCTAACTTGCTTGTGCAACTCTACAAAAAAAACAGGGGGTCAATCAAGCCATCTTGTTGGGGAAAGTCATGCATGTTTAACCTTACTGGCCTTTGGCTGCTGCACTGCACACCCTTAGAGTGCTCTTAATGGGGATTTTCTCTGGAATCACATCGCACTGTAAATGCAACAGCTTTATCATCGCTGTCTGTGCAAAATTGAAGATGAAATGATGCCTGATTTTGATGCAGGGAAGCAGATTTATTTTTACGTGTTCCATCATTTGCTTCCCTTGGTTCATGATGAATACTCGAATGGCTCTGAGCTCGGTATTCCCGTGTCTCAATTACATTATAAATTTGTGTTTATAGGTTTACAGATGCCCTCTCCAGAGTACATAGTTGATGTAGAGTCTATGGACATTTTCCCCGTTGGCTGGTGTGAAGCGAATGCTTATAACCTAACTCCACCACACAAAACTGTTTGTAAGTACATGGAAACCTCAAGCAGCAGAGATGTTACATCAACGGATATATCAGGGAGTTTGTCTTATGTCTATAATCCAGTTCTTGAAACTACCAACGTTAACTAGCAGACTGGTAACCAGGCTGTAAGTGCACTGTAATAGTAATAAGTCTAATTAGTGACCAGACTCTGTAGCACTGGTATTATGCAATTTGTACTTGCCTGTGTGATCATTCCACCTGAAAATGGGATTGTTTGCACTGGGAAAGGCTGTTACGTGGTTCAGGGTTGCACAGTGCAGCTTGTGGGTTTGCGATGGGGTTGTCGGAGTGAAACCAGGTTTCGTTGCGCTGAGCCAAGTTCACTCGGGCAGCTGAGTGGATTAGGGACACAGGACTTCAAATAGGAAAAAAAAAAACCAAAAAATATAGGGTGGAATGGACATAAAGAGGCCATCCAGGTGCTCCCTTTCCAAAACAGAATCTGCTCCATCTAAATTAAGAAATGTTTGCTGGCCTCCTGTGATGGGGTTTCTGCCCCTTCCCAGGGTATCTATCCCGTTATTTTACTGCCCTTATCAGCTCAGAGATTTCCCTAGTGTTTAATTTAAATCTCTCTCAGTACAATTAAGCCTGTAGTGTTTTGTCCTGCCTCCAGTGCCTATTAAGACCAATTTCTTAACTTTCCATCTGCATTTGAAGGCAGTTCATGAGTGCTCAGTGGCTTGGTGTTGTTCTCCTGTTCCTCACAGAAACTATCCAACCCTGATCTCAAGCCGCTAGATGAAAAATTAGCCTCGCTGTTTATATTAATTAACATCTGAAAGGCAAATTTTAAAATGTGTCAGCCCTTCTGAAGAGTTAAATATGCTTAAGTTAAAAATCAGGCAGCCAGGGCTTAATTTGGGAGAATACTGCTATGGCAACATTATGCAGCCTTATCGCAATTTATAGCTAGGGATAAATTATGCTGGAGGTAATCATGCTTGTAAAATGTAATCTTATCCATATGTGTTGCTGTATGGAAAAATATTTGTGTTTTTATTTTAATTTTTTTTTATACTGATCCCATAAAACACGATATTAGCATTCCAGGGGAAAGATTAAATGTATTATTACATCTTTAAAGTAGGTTTTAATGATGTAGTGACTTACTTAAAAAATACTAAGAAAAGATGGCGGCAGTAATTAAATACCATTTCATTGTGTTAGGAGTCATTTTATAGTCAGTACATTTATACAGCTTTTTATGCATTATGGGTGTACTTTATAGGACAGAAGAGTACAAAACTATTGGTTTTTTCCTTGCTTCATTTTTGCAGTGCGAAGGAAGAGAAGAATTGCAGTTGTGCAACCAGAAAAGCAGTAAGTTTTTGTTATTTAAGGTGATATTTGTACCAGGATGCATCAGGTCTTCCAGAGGAGACAATACACATCAGCTGAGTGACTTTGCTAACTACTGCCCAGATACTGCAGCAGAGTCCGCAAGGGGACTCTTTTAAATCCAAAATATTTGTAAGCATATTAGAAAGACTTTATAATAGATTTTTTTTACTAGGTGGGACTGTGTAGCCAGTGTCTGATGGCCGGTAAGGGATGCTTATGGAAGATGGACATGTACCAGGAGGGCATTTCCCTATCTAGCCCTTGCAGTTTCTAGAAACTAGAATTTAAGGGATTTAAGTGCGAATATTTGCCACCTGAAGGGCTAAAGCTCACAGACCAGAGTATATTTTTGGAGGAGGGGTGGATCTGACTCCTTCTTCTGCAATATGCTGGCCCTGGGCTATGATAAACCACATGGAAGCAGGGTTGCATTTGAGGTATCTCCATTTCTCGCTCCATGCAGGTGCTGGTGTATCTCTTGGTCCAGCCTGAAGGCTGGTTCTGCCCCTTAGCCCCGTCTGACACTATTAAATACACCAAATTGCTGTTTAACAGGTTACCATCCACAGTGCCTGTTGAGAAAATACCTCATGACCTCTGCCCGGTTCCTCAGCCAGACACAACAGGTAAGGCTGCTCGGCACCAGCAGGATCCTTATTTCAAGGACCCGTTGCCTGTGTGGAGGGGGGTGACTCCAAAAAAGGAGCGAGTATGTCATATGGGTGGGGAGACAGGGCCATATCCTCAGGGGCTGTGAGGTGGTGTGGACCCACCAACAGTGTGAGGAGTCTCTGATGGTGAGGGTCTGGCCCTCCACGTGTGAACTTCATGTCTTGCTGGGGTTATCAGAGTTTCCCTGCAGCTTGCCTATTTCAGCTGGTGATCTTAGGGCCAGCCTAATGAAGCCCTGGTGGAGATAGATGTGACTTTTTAATTGGCATCAATGACATTGCTTACACCAGGACTTAATGGCTCCCTGTGTTAGCATCGGGGCTGTGTGGCATGGCTGCTACTTCTGCTAAAGGCAAATTTTTCTCCCCTTTAGCAATGGCAGGAGGCTCTGCGAGTGCAATATTCATCCAATTAATTGCATAGACTCTGCAGGAGGGGCAGGATTTAACTCACTTTATTTCAGCAGACTGCAGGACACACATTGGCATCTGAGCCGGCATCCCAGGGCCCTGTTACAATCAAATGGGGAGAAACAGGCTCTTTTTGAGTATGATATCCAAAAAGTGGATAGCCACTTGGATGGCACATGAACCACATCTAAAAGTACGTACTTCTCTCCATGGGCTATAAAGGACCCCAGAGTGATTAGCTCAGACAAAGGAGACAACTCTGTAGACCCATGTTGGGTCAGGGGGATGGTACCTCAGTGCTTACTGTGTTGGATGGTAGATGAAGAGGGCTTTGTGGAGCCGTCCACCTGATTTTTCTCCCTGAGCTGATTCCCTGTCTGTGAGAGGCAGCTAGAGTGTTCCCTTTCTGGCAAGTTGCAACTGAGTTGCTCACTTCCACCTGCAGTGTGAGTTATGAAAGAGCCTCAGGTCATGTTATGAATGAAATCCTTTCCTGATTCACCTTTTAGCAGGGTGTGCAGCCAGAGCAGTTGCTATTACAAGCAATTGCTTTTCCCATATCGAACAGGTTCGAGTAGCAGAGGCTTCTCCACCTTCTATCTCAAGGAAGACTTTTTGTGACTCCTTTACTCTTCTCCCCTCCTTCCCACGTCTAGGAGGAAGAAGAAGGGCCCTTGATTTATTGTACAAAAGTGCCACACGCACATCAATGCTACTTTCTCCTTGCAGGCACCATCAATGGAAGATACTGCTGCCCCCAGCTCTACATCAACCACCGCTGCTTCTCAGGTCCATATTTAAACAAAGGCAGAATAGCAGAGCTACCTCAGTCTGTCGGGCCTGGCAAGTGCGTGCTGGTCCTCAAAGAGGTACGGCTCAGCTATCTTTTGGGGGGGCTTCAGGGGAAAACATGGGTCATGGGTTGCCAGGCCCAGAATTTGAAAAGAAGGCACCTAAAATTGTCCTGGAGCTCTGCAGTGGTTTCCATAAGTCAAAACTGCAAGCTGGGAAGAGAGGGTAGGTGTATGCATTGGGGGTTTTAATGGGAGAAATGACATTTTTGAAACATGGGGAGTCCTGTTAGTTGGGAGGAATTTTCATCTAATTGTGGCTACTGTGCAAGCAAATTAATGTTCTGACCAGAGCCGTCCCCAAAGAGGACCTCTGTGCTTGTTGCTGTCAACTTGTTTCTCAGCATCCATGATGCCATTGGACCAGCAGATTCAGTGTGGGTGACACCTTTGTATGTGTGACCGTGGTATGGTGGGGCCCAAACCATCAGGATCCAAAGTGAACAGGACAGAAGGCCAAGCAGGGGTGTGTGGGATGTGCTGAGTGGAATCTGTGGTGTGCCCAGCTCTTGCTGAACGTGGGTGGGTTAATCCCACACAGCAGGGATGGCAGAGCATCACCATCTGTTCACTTCGTGCTGACCGAATCAGTGCTTGCTTTGGGCCAAATCCAGAGTGTTGAATGCTTGCCGTTGACCTCAGAGAAGACCTAGCTTGTTTGAAAAAAAAAGCATTTCCTATGCAGATTACAGTGCATATAGGATGAGAGGCAAGATGACTACAGGTGA